>NW_005187409.1:4562345-4616049 GCF_000239375.1 Pundamilia nyererei | reverse complement strand
AAACCAATTCTGCAGGGGAGACCTACCTCGGCACTTGTGCAGGTGAAACCAAAGGGAAGATATGTTTCACCATATTTTCTAGTCTTTGGCTTAGAATGAAGTTGGTTTGGAAACATATTCAGCGATGCTTCATCTCCTGCTATGCGTTTCTGTGGGCGCCCTGTGCTAGCAGTGTCCAAGCATTTGGTTTTTTTCCCCCTTTTCACACCGCCCCCCCTGCAATGGCTCTGCGCCCCTTCTAGGGGGCGGGCCCCACACTTTGGGAAGGTCTGCTCCAACCAATGTTGTAAACGCATACCATGGATAGAACAAACACACAACGGCCTCCCCAGAGCCCGAACCTCACCATTACATAAACATATCTGAACACAATAATGTGAAAACATTAGCAGCACACTCATGCATACACGTAACTGGCTTTCTCATGAGTGTGCAGACCACGAAATGGTTATAGGTTGTTGATCCTGGAGAAGACACAAGACGTAAAGGGTGTAATAAATCTTCTGAGCACTTCAGTGTTATTGTGATCCAAGTGTCCTTCCAATACATCACAGTGTCCTTCACATCTTCTTATCCCTCGTTTTTTTTTCTTTTCTTGAAAAGCATATCAACTGACAATTTCCTCTCAGTTTACTTTACACGAGGTGGCAAACATCACATTTAATTATATGGATAAATATTTCCCTTTTTTTAATTACTGGATCACTGGTGTGTTGAAAGTAAATTGACCACAGAAATGTCTTGGCTCGTGCTCTGAAAGCAGATGTGTGCCGGGGGCCTTACAAAACAAAATATTATGCCTTAATTGAAATAATTAAGATAAAACTGCAACAGTTGAACAAATTGCCTGTTTAAAAGCTCAATAAATCTGTTGCTTGTACACAAGTCCAGTAAATCAGCAACAATTAATTTATAAGTTTAAAGTAGTAAAGAAAAGTGCTGAAAACACAGAAAGTATTAAAATATTAGCCTTCCTTCAAATGTTAATGACTTGGAAGGAAGCTATTTGTATCTCGCTGGCAGCTATCACAGCCTTCAGACACATTTTGTAGCAGATAAGAGTCCTTCTTTTCCTGATTTGGGAAATTTCGCCCACTCTACCATGCAGATCTCTTCAAGTTCTGAGATATTTTTAGGCACCCCTTGCACACACAGCACTTCCAAGGTCTCCCAACTGATTTTCAGATCTTCAGTGATGTGCAGGTCAGACACTCAGAGGGATGCTCCAAAAGATTCAGCTTATGTTTCTTGTAAGTAGTTCAAGGTGGATTTTGAGCTCTGCTTTGGATCATTGCCCTGTTGCAGAAATCAACCTCTTTGTTGACTCAATTCATGATATTTGGCTCTGTCAGTATTTCCTGTGCCTCTGGTTGTCATACAACCCAACCCGATAAACTGTGCACTATTCTGCTTAGCTCTCCATGGGTTTGATTTTGGCATTTCTCTTGCGGCTCAGGTGCAGTTTTATCTTAAATCTTTATCTTAAAGTTTTTTATGTTTTGACTTCCACGGTTTCCCCTTCACTGCCATTTCTAAATTATAATTCAGACAGGGGAATTGCAGAATGGAGAGTTTAATATCTTTTTATAGCCTTAACCTGTTTAGATTACATCATTTAGCCTGATTTTATACCTTCAGCGAGTGGCTTAGAGGAGCCTGTCATGATAAAATATTAGCTCTTTTGTTGTTTTGGGAGTTTAAAGAGTCAGGAGAAGTCCTAATAATGCAGCTAAGGACCAACAAGTTTCCTGCAGGGGGTGCTTTATTACTTCATTTCACCATAGAGTCCAAACTTTTACACACTTATGTCCCGCAGTATCCAACTGACCAACCCGTCTGTCAGTCCAGCTTTAACCAGGGCTGCCCGTTGCACCCGAGGACAATGGCAACAGCAGGATAAGTGGATAAAGAGCCCCTATAAATAGTCTTGTCATTTCCTAAGCTCTGATAATGCAGCACAGCCGACAGCGTGTGCATCACCGCTTCACAACAACGCCTGATAGATCGCAATTACAAGATGGTAATTGTGTGCAGTGTGTGCCGTGTGCACTCCCTGTACTCTCTGAATGTGCATGCTGGTAATTATGTGACAAAAGCATCATCAGTGATGAGGACATATGAGCAGACAATGAGGACCCCTTGTATTGGCTGGTGGAAAGAGAAGGGAAGAGGACTTAGGAATACTTTAAAGCCCATTTTGGAGGTTACAATGATACATGCTTTGTACTTTGTTCACTAAACTATGATTACGCAGATTAGAGAAAATGGAGGGGTATTGTCAGACTGCATTATACTTTATTATTCAAATAACACCGCCTACAATGAGGATAATCTTCCCCAATGTGTTCTTAATTTCCATCCCCCCCCAATTCAGTCCTGTAAGTCTCGATTTGAGTAAAAAATTACTTGCAAAGCTGCTTCAGTGAAACGGGGTTCAATACTAATGGAAAACCTCTAAATGAAAAACGGCAGTCATCTAAGGTTGATAAACTCAGTCACAATATTCATCAGGTGATTGTGGTCATAATTACGGTGCTGGAACTGCTCAAGCATTTAACCTTAGCACCCAAGAAGACAAGACATTTGGATGCACAGGCAAAGTCTCAACAATGCCGCTCTGATTACTAGTCTGACTCCAATATTTAACAAAGTGAACACTTTTATAGTCATGAAAAACCAGGAATGCAAACAATTATTCCTACACAGTCTGACTGTACACCTTTAAAAATCCAATTTAAGACTTATTAAGGCATTTAAAGCCCTAAAAAGAAATATGCATTAATGCCATTTCCGAGGAAGAACAATACAAAACCTAAGAATGCTTAATATCCTCCACAATTTAATGTCTTTATTTGTTCTAATTAAGGAAATATGAATAGTGTATTGATGTAATCGCTTAACCTGCTGTCTCCCTTTTGTAGCGCTCAGTGAAATATTGAAATATTTATTGATATGTTACCAGTCTGCGGTCAAGAAGGAGCTGATGAGCTGGTAGCAGCAGAGACCAAATAATCCAATGGTGCCATATTTTTCAGGAGCAGTGCAGGGTTAGTACTTTTCTGATTTTTATATGTGACTCCACTGCTTTCCCCAAGAGACATTAAATGAATTTAAATGTCCCTGCTACTCCTTTTTCTTTCCTCTATAAGACTCTGAGAAGAACAGACATAGCACAAATCCAAAAAATAAAATACAAAGACTGTAACAAACTATTATAATCCTAATTGGAAAATATAAAATTACTTTTTTCCAAAACCTCCCATAAGAAAGAAAATACTTAAAAACCTTTAATTAAAAATCAGATTTAATACCATTTAATATAAGAATACTGTACACGCTTGGAGAAGTTGTGTTTGTGTACTTATCAATGGATCTGTACGCGATCAGTCATCCATAATGAAAATCTCACCTGTGGTCATGAGATCTGGGTAATGATCGAAAGAGTGAGGTCATGAATACAAGACGCCGAAATGTGTTTACTCAGTAGGGTGGCTGGGCTCAGCCTAAGGCATTGATTATACTTTCCTCTGAGTCCGCGGGGGTCCGAGTTATGTAAATTTTGTCACCAGTCGGTGAGCAAGAGGGTCCGTGCAGACTTGCCAATTTTTGTGACCACGTGGACTCGTCTGCAGAGAATTTACAATTGACCAACTGCACATGTAGCCCAGGCAGCGTGCCTCAAGCAGACTTAAAAGAAGCATAACAGGAATGACCGCTTGACCATCACGCTTCTGGCTACACACATCCAAATCATACTACAGGATGAGTATCATGGACATATAGAGGGAGCTTGAAATGGCTGTTTCTTCATGTTGATGGGAGCCAAATGAGATGTCATCTGGTTAGGATGACTCCCCTTGAAGGTTTTCCAGGCAAGCCCGACTGGGAAGAGACCCTGGGTTACTTTCAGAAGTCTCTGAGGAGATTATGTGTGTCATCTCTGATCTTCCATATTTGCTGTTCTACGATTTCTGATCAGTTACTTCCTTAATCTACCAATTCATTTAGGTATGGAGAGCAAAACACTGCATGGATTGAGTGAATTTAGCCCACAAAGACTTTTGAAATACAAGCCAATACAAAATTGCATATTTTAAAATAAATACTGTATGTGTAAATGAAAAAACATGCTTCTCACCAACGCGACATGTGTTTGTTTCAAGGGTTTAAAGAGCACAATTTCTCCCTCCACAGACGACATATTCTATTCTCCGTATATAATATGTCGTCTGGTTCAGTATGTGTATGTTTGACAGTATTGACGAACAATGTGGCAGTAGGGCAATTTTCCTGAAGCTATCAATTTTTAATGGCTTTTTGCTTGTTGCCAGAGGGATCTTCAGAAGGTATTGCTTAGTCTATCTGGCGTACATCCAAGATAAAGAACGGTAAAAGTTCAGCAAACCTTAAAGCCCAAGCCTTTAGAGATGATTGTTGCTACTTCCTTCCAGGTTGGATTAAAGGCACAAATCCAAAATATGAGGGTATAATCAGCCAGTATTTTTCAATATTCACCCAGCAGGCCAGTTTGTTTGGATTTTTACTTAAAGTTTTTCCAACAGCAGGTCCAGGAATATGTTTTAAGACTAGTGTGTCTATAAAGCAGTTTGCCACCTATATCTACAGATATTCCAGTGCCCAGATCTTTCTCCTATCGTTGTTTCACATAATCAGTAGTCTCACTATTCAGTGATGTGATGCTAACTTGCTTATGAGTCCTTTATTAGTAGTATTACATGCGCCAATTAATATCTGTATCATATGTGGCAGTTAATGTGGATTGAGGCATTTAAAGCCCATATGTCTGACACAAGTTACAGATTTTAACAATCTTACATGTGCAGATAATGCCATAACATGCTCACTGTCTAAATTTGCAATCTTGCATCACTGGTGCAAAGTCAGGATTGTTTGCTGGACGCCTAAGATTCAGTTTAACTTCATTTTGGAGCTGGAAACGTTCAATCATATCATATATCATCTATCTTCAGTGAAAGGTTGACCCACTGGCTAGATGTCTTGATCATTTTCAACATAACCAAGCGCTGATTTGATTGGAAAGGAAATAAATAAAACTCAATATTCTTCCATTTGGCCTCATAGGACGAGATGCACCAGCATAGAAGTGGACGCCACTGGGCTGAGAGGCAGTAATCCCCTAACAATGGTAAAGCCTTGTCTCTTCTTTCCTCAAGCACGAGCTAGGTAGACAATTTCACCCTTGGTCTTTTTTTGTCCCAAATGAGCTCACAAGCAATTTTAAGATCAGATCAAATTTCTGCCAGCAGGATTGTCACTGGAATTGCTGCTAGAGAGAACTATAAGTGATCATTTAAATTTCTAGCAACATTTTGGTCAGCTGTCAGTAAATCAGTAATAAATTTAATATTACTTTTGAAAGATTTCACATATTAGAGGCTAAAGTCTTTCCTGAGAGTCCTGAGCAATAAAACTCACTTTGCTGCAGAAAAGACAGACTTCTTACATCCCACTGCAGATCTTTACTATTCTCTTTTCCGTCTTACTAACAGTTTAATTGTGCAGAGTAATGTTGCTTTCCTCTGCTAATGTAAACACTCGAAAGCAACCGTCTCAAAAATAATATTGAAAGAGTCTTTGAGCAAAACTGAAGGCAGGTCTGAAAATGTTGCAGGTTCCGGCTGTCCAGAAAGGCCAATTAAAGCACGACGTGTGAGTCATGCCGGCATATGAGTTTAATAAAAATGCACAGCGTCTGCCTCCTTTAATATGACTACACGAAGGCTTCAAATGCCCTGAAAGCCTCCCTCCTTCCCCTGAGAGATCTCTGTGCTGTTTGTTTTGCCCTGGAAAAATATGGTGTCAATCAGATCTGATTAAACCACAACCGCATACTTCTGATGAAGTTTCTTGGTATTAGACAGTTCATAAATAACACATGGACATGATTTATTTCCCTTTTCTCCTCTTTGTTTAAATTTTTTATGGTTTAATTAGTTACGATTACGCCAAAACTGTGTGTTCAGGACAAAAAAAATTTATCTAAACAATGGATACAGATGCCAAGATGTCACACATTAGTCAGAGTTTTGGCCATCACATTGTTTTGTTAAAGCTGGACCTGCAAGGTGTGGACCTGACCAAGAATCTGAAGGAGACACGACACTCACAGAGCAGAAATTTGTAGTTTAAAGTGTAACTACACCTTAAGGCAAGGTCTAACTCAGAAATAAATCACACAGTAATTTGTGCTGTGAACCTAAATAGATTTTTCTTTGTGTACAGACTGTTATCAGCTGACCTGTGCTGCTACCCTGACATTCATTGTTATTTTAACAGGAAAATATGTGATGTGAGCAGCTGATTTCTAACCTCTAGACACTATAAAAAGGTAGAATTCAAACAGTGAATCTAATCAGCATCATTAACTTAAATACCTTACAGAACAGTATACAACCCTTGATATAACCAGTCTACAATAGTGCTTCACTGTTATCCCAATACTGCTAACTAACCAATTCACCCTGCACCAAACTGCCTGGTATTTAAATGCAGCCTTTGAATAAAACAAAATTAGTTTACTTCAGTTTAAATAAAAGGAACAAGAAGTCCAGATTAGACTTTACCGAGAAACATCGAAAAGAGTCTGCACAGTTATGGGGGACAAAGATTCTTGGGGCAGATGAAACGAAGAACTACATGACTGCATCACTACAAGGGGTAGTTTTATGGCTGCCAGTGGAACCGGGTCAACACTGTTTATTGATGATGTGATCACTGTTAGAAACAGCAGGATGAACTCTGAAGTGTGTCGGGCTGTATGCTTTGCTCAGATTCAGGCAGTTGCTGCAAAACTGATCAGACAGCAAAGCCATCTCAATCCAATAGAGCAGCTTTTCAGGTATTAAATGCAAAGCTGAATGCAGAGAGTCCCACATACAAGCAACTGATGGCAGCTGCGGTAAAGGACTGGCAAAAGATCTAAAGAGAAGAAGCACAGCATCTAGTGGTGTCCATGGTTTCTAGACTTCAGACAGTCATTGACTGCAAAGGATTTTTAGCCAAGTAATAAAAACTTGGCTACAAATATTTAAAATCATTTTTGAGCCTCTTAAAATAGGGAACTGTGTATGAAAGCAGCAGTAATTCCTAAACAGTTAAATTAAAGGTCTGCACTTCAATCACATTTTGACTGTTTTAATTTAAAAGCCACTGTGATGGTGTACAAAGGCAAAACTACAAAAAAAATGTGTCTCTGTCCTGACTGTGTGTCTAAGTTCTTCCCATGCCTGCATTAGGTTTCAACCATTAATCTTAATCTTCCAATCAAATTAAAAACAAAGGCAACATTCCCAGTCTGCTCACTTTTGACACAGACAATATTTACCTTAACAAACTCCAAGCAGCACACATCATTAATTGCTTCCCATCCAGCACAGATACCATCAGCAGATCCACCCAAATCCCACTAGGAGCCCCAACTCTACAAAACAAACCAACACATTTGAATGCAGCACTTGCCTTGTTGACAGAAGCTCTGATGGGCCAAGTGCTGAGGATCAAGCTGACTCCTTTTCTCTTTAACTCCTTCATTCAGTCCATCTCTCTCCATCTCCCACATTGGCCCAATCAGGCTAATGAGGCTCACACTTCCTTCAACCCTTCCTGCTCGCTAAAGTGGCGATTGATTGGAGGGGTGGGAAAGCTTTTAACTAGGGAGGGGTGGGAGAGAAATAATTAGCACGAATGAGCTTTTTCTGCAAACTCCTTCAATTTGGCTTTTCTCTTTCGGTTTATTTACTGACCCAGACAACATTAGGGATTAACTCTCCAAGGGTATGTTAACTTCTCAATGTCAGGGTGTAAATCAGTTTGAGGCTATAAACTAAGGCCCATTTGTCTAGCGCCGATGTCTCACTCCTCTCAGGTCACAGCACTGCGATGATGCCCGAGTTCATGAGCGAAAGAAGGGGGAAGGGAAAGGATTAAAGCCTAACAAACCGAGCGCTGAAGTTTTTCCTTTCATCTTCCCACTCAAATTGAGACACAAACTGAACATTGCAGCATCCTGTGTGGAAACTGGGAGGCACTGAACCTTGAACACTCAAAATTCTGACTACACAGAGAGCATTAATGTCACTGCCCGAATGACCAGTAAAGTGGTCTTTCTGGCAGTTGTACCGTTATTAACTCAGACAGATCTGGACTGGAAAAAACTAGAGCAGCAGCACTGTCTAAATCCACGCTGCAGCCAACGAGTCTCTGCAGCCTCCAAACTTGACCCATGGCATAGACACAGATACAAAAGGACAGAGTGGCCGTAACGCAACTTCAGTGTTGTGCTTGAAAGTGGGAGACACAAGTAGAGATTTAAGTAAGGAGCAGAAAAAAAAAGAGAAGAGACTTGAAAAGGCAAGCTGAAATCTGTAGCTAAACATAAAACAAAATGTCAGCTGTGATCACTTTAACTACCTTTTTTTTAAATGAGTTTGAAGCCCACACACTCTGATTACTCTCAGTGGTGGACTTCAGATCATCTAAAGCCTTAAAAGATATTAAACACACCCCCAATCATTTAAGTTCTTGTAGCATAAAAAATGAGGCACTTCATGAGGCAGCCTAATAGTAATTTTCTACTCATTTAATAGGTCTTTAACTCATATGGAGGGTTTTCTTGAAAACCCTCGAAACAAACACAGAGCGCTGAGATGTAAGCTCCCATTAGAAACAAACCAGGCTAACTATGGCATGTCTCCTTAGTGACAATTAAGTTTATTTAGCACAAGGAAGTCTATAAAAAAGCCAATCCTTTTTTACAGAGATAAATAAAATCCAGTGTTCTTCAAAAAAAACCAAAACCTCTAAATGAGAGGACAGTTATGATTTAGAAAGCAACTGGCTTCACGTTAAATGCAGTCATCTCAGGTTTTAGATCAGCGTGTCACTGCTCTCATCGATTGTGATTGAAATATAAAAACCCACTGGCACGGCCTAATGTTTAAATCCATCTTAAAGCATTTACAAGCTTAAAAATATGTCCACCAAATGCATGGTATCATTTTTACTACAGGTTAGAGCCTGTACGGCATTTATGAGTCGATTAACATAAAAGTTAACCAGCAAATATTCACATCTGCTGAATCAATTTATTACCTGTGTAATCTTTTCATGCAAAAAAAGAGAGTGACTTGTTTGAGGCATTAAAATGTGGTCTTCCTGCTTTTGTCTCAGTCATATTAAATGAAATATCTAAGGTCCCTGTCATATAGATTAAAAATAGCAATATGAGTCTATTTCTCTTAACATCAGCTTCTCAGCTCTTTCACTGTTCATCAGATCAAGAACAATGGGCTTTTTATTTTTTAAACTCAACTAAACACGGCCTTACTTTTCGGTTTGAACTGACATCAAATGTGTTTACTTCAAAAAGAGTATTTTTTTACAGTTATGTTTATTCCCTTCACAAGTTTAAATTACATTTAGAGTGCTATTAAAAAGGTCTTCGAACTTATTTTCTGTGGAGACCCTGCGATGCCCACGTTGTGTCCTTACCGCTGTCTTGAAGTTCACGGACAGGCTCTTCACTTATGGTGTTACTGTCAAACTGAAATGTGTGGGCGGACTGTGATTACATCTCTAAGGAGTTGACCCGACACCGATTATTGGCTGTGTCACAGTAACTCCAACACTGAAGAACATTTTACTGGGAAGGTGTTAAATCTAGTTTTTGGGAGAAGAAGCCAATTTGAAACCCTGAAATCTCAGCTCTCCAATTTCTCCTGCGCCTCACTTGATCTTCATGTGTTCTCTTAAAGGAGCTCGCTGAGGAAAACACTTAATGTCTCACCTTTTGGGCCGCCTGTCTGGAACAAGCACCAGTGGTAGAGTGCATTTGTTCAAGTACAGTTTCGAGGTATTTATGCATTTAATGACTATTTACATTTTATAATTTTACTCAAGTACATTTTAATCTTTTCCCTGCAATACATTAATTTGACAGCTGAAATCACTAGTTACTAAAAATCTGATCAACTTAAAAATGGTTTTAAAATTTGCAACATTTAAAAGCTGATTAACATAAATCAATAAGAGGCAGCATTAATCCAGCATTACATAACTATATAACACAATAATAAGGGCATCCCTGCTGCTTACTGCTGTTACTTTTGATATTTCAAGACGGCGCTGATGATACTTCTGCATCTGACGTATTAATCCATTATGAAAATAACTTGATCATTTGTCAGTTGGGTAGTGGTCTAAATCAATTACAGTTGCTCTACCCTACAGAGGAATAAAACAAAGCTAAATGTACTTCTGCTCTGTAATAGTAGTACTTTGGATGATGGGTAAACATTGCATCAGCCCCGTCTTTGACCCTGCCGATCACCACCGCTGCCTGAACTCGCTTCATACAGCTCAATCTTACTCTGATGGATTTTCTCTTTTATTGGTTTTTTGTACAGTAAATCCTCTTTACAGTAAAAAAAAAAAAGAAGAAGAAAAGAGCAGGTTATGTCTCCATTTGGCAGAGTCTGCACAATCCTCGCCACAGTGATCCCGGTTTAGTAGCTGGTAGAAAGAGGAGGGGGAGAGGGTGTCGTTACCAAGTTTTGACAGCACATCATTTTTGCTCTCAATCTGAAACTACACCAGCGATGCCAATTTGACTCTGTAGTGCTTTTGTATACAGATAGTTGACAGGCACATTGTAAGAGCGCGTCCATTAGCGGTGCTTCACAAAACAGCCAGTGCGGTGGGGATACTGCTGTAGGAACTGGAGCTAAATAAGTACAGTTACTACAGCAGGGAGAAACAGTGCATTTCATGAGGGATCTGCTCTGCTTCACAAGAGCGGCATATGGACTCGTTTTACTTTTAGAGTAAACAGCACAACTCTGGCTTAGTTTTCACAGATGCCAGCAAGCTGAAGGCAACGAGAAGAGTTTCATTGGTTCTCAATTGAAATCCTAATCATCAAAACACACGGGACATTTATAATTTTGCAGCATCTGAGTTCCATCTTTCCTAAAGCATACACGCATGAAATATTTGTCAGCAACAGCAAACTTAGTGTGACATTTTGCATCTTGTAATATGAGCCTGTCCTAACACAACCTGACAAGTGCTCTGGGTTAGATATATGGTAACTGCAGGAAACAGAGAACGCTGTGGGGCCTAAGAGACCTCAGCAGCACGACTAGGTCCGTTCTGGGATTTCCATCAATCCCCCCCCTCACACCCCTGCTACTACCAGAGAGGTCGGGTGGATCACAACAAGCTGCCTCCCTAGAGTAAAACGTGTGACTTGGTGACTAACTGGCAGACGTCGAAGGGTGTCTATGAAGCCTTGAAAACATTCATTCCTCTTGCTTAAAAAAATAAAATAAAATTACTACAGCTGGCTACAACTTGATTATCCTCTAATAACAGCTACACTATGTACATACTTAAAACAAACACACTATTACCAGCTTAAGCACCAGAAGCTGGACCAGATACAGTAGATCAGTTAAAAAAAAAAAAAGAAAAAGAAACGACAACAAAAGAAAACTTAATCCTTGGCCTGATGCTGGAAAATCCCCTCATAAAGTGGTTAAGCATGCAAGATTCCCACTGAATGTCCCCCATCACTCTAGTCAAATGAGGAAAATGCAGCTCAGGTGAAATCTAAGAAATAATTTTAGCTGCGCTGAAGCAATTTAGAACAACGTCAGGCCTGACAATCTCCCATACACACTCCGGCAGCGTGGAAAAAAAAACGGCGACGTCTGCCAGGCTGATTCTGGCGCTAAGCACGGCACTAAGCCCCATTGACAAAGCCAGCTAAGAATCAGAGAAGCCTTGCAGAAGGAGTGTGACGCTGTAGGGTAATGCTCTTGTAAGGGGCTCTACCTGCAGCGCCAAGGGTTCGCCTGTTTTATCCTCTTAAAAATCACCAAACAGGATCAGAGAGTACATCCCTCTCACCTTTTTCCTCCAGCACTTTCTAGTCGATGTCCTGCTGCTTGTCCATCCGTCTGGGTCCGCTCATCCATAACTCCCCAACACTCCCAATAACTTCATCCTCTATAACCCATAGGCCCCCACAACCCTGCTACTGCTACAGGACATCATCAAGCATGGAGTTCTCTGGAATCAATAAAAGATGCCCCAACACTGACTTGAATTTATATTTCAATTGAAGGAAGCATCCAAGCTCAAAAAAACACTTTTGTTTAATTATTAATGCTCCCACCATGCATCCACCCGTATACACAATGTAATAATAAAAGATTAAGCTGATCTTGTGCGGCTTCTGCTGTATCATTTCTGTTTACGGCCCAATTCAAAATTACCCACCGTTATAGAAAAAAAGCATTAATAGCCATTTACAGTGTTTGTGTCTGCTCACTCGAGCTCTATAGTCTACATCATGAGCAGGAACCAGATCTTATATTACAAAGTTTTTGCAGTGCCGCCAAGCAGAGCAAGCCTTTAAATATGGATCATCTTCACTAACAACAACAACAACAACATCAGAAAAAAAGAGCTGTGGCTGCAAGAAACAATTATATTCATTGTTTATTAATGAAGTGATTATTTTCTCAATTAACAGAACAAGCATTTAATCATTTAAGACCAGGGTTCTCAAAGTGGGGCCTGCAGGCCGAGAGCAGAAACATTTTATTCAGGCCGTGAGAGCAACACTGAAAGAATGCACTGTGGTACTTTTCATTAATCCACGGTTCATGTTAAACTGTAATATAGCCCGCACAGATTGAGACCAAGGGAGCATTTATCTTCAGTTTCAACTCTTTAGTCCCGCTAAACCTCCCCGAGTCTGATAAATGCAGCTGGTGTTAAAAAAAATAAAAGAACAGCCATCCCCATTAATATGTCTGTGAAGGTTCTCAGTCATCCAGGTCATCGAGCTTGCAAAGAAAAGCGTCTGGACTTCTTTAAGTTGCTTGAAGACGTTTCACCTCTCATCCGAGAAGCTTCTTCAGTTCTAAGGTCAAATGGTGGAGAGTTCCAGATTTAAACCTAGTGGGAGTTTCCCCCCACAGAGGGACAAAAGGACCCCTGATGATCCTCTAATCGCCTGAGCCAAGGTGTGAAACTGGGTGCGGGTCCCAATCAGCCAGGGTTTCGGGTGAGCTCATTGTGAAACCTGGCCCCACCTTATCATGCGAATTCCTGAGGTCAGATGGCCCAGGATGTGAGTGGGCGTTAAGGCGTCTGGGGAGGGAACTCAAAAATGCCTTTGTACTAAATGTACAAGCCTAGAGCAGAGGTGTCAAACATAAGGCCCAGGGGCCAGAATCGGCTCGGTGCAGACTCCAACTGGACAACTCTGGAAAATGTGAGTGAACAGATTTTGGACTTTTAACTGAATTTTTTCAGCTTTCACTCCTAAAACACATCTCAATTGGGCATTTACACTACACGAAAGTAATTAAGGATTAGATTATGAATTAAATGACAGAAAAGTTCTTGTTTTTCATGTCCTACTTGAGAAAGGTATTTTTTTAACAATGTGTACACAGCATTTTCTGTGACTTAGTAAAAGCCTTCTGTTTTATAATTAGAGGACATTATGGGAAATGAGCCACCAGAACTATTTCGTAATTTTACACATTTATCTCTTAAAATTCAAGCCCAAAGAGTCACGCTGACAGATTTCTTTCATTTACTACAGGAGCATGTTTTCCCAGGGATTAAATATGTAGTTAAACTTGACTTCAGGTCTAAGTGGGCTGTATATGGCCTGTAATGTGAAATGAGTTTGACATCCCTGGACTGGTGGAACACTGTTTGGCAGAGACATGTGAAAAAATAATTTCAAAAGCTTCTTCTGTTCAGTTTGTATGAGCAACAAAAATAAGCAAGCATTAATGAATGTCAGTTTTTTTGAAAAGAAAAAAGGAAAAACACAGATAAATAACACATATGCGGAAAGACAAACACATTTGAAAGGGCTTGGGGAAGCTTTTCAAACTATTTTAAAGACCTAACAGAAAGTCGGCCTGAATAGTTGTTTTTCGAGAGCCATGCAGTTTTTGTTTGCTGCATTTTTTGTACTGGATGGAGGCGTATTTTTGGTCTTAATTTGAACATTTTGTTTGCTTTTCCTGCCCTTTTATTTCCTTCTAGAGAAGAAATTTTTGAGGAGATTGACTGTTACGTGTTAAATGGTCTATTAAAAAATAAATAGATTTTTTTTTTTTTTTTAAACTAGTCACTTTTTTTCCCTATTCAGCACTCAGACTGAGTCATTCTTGAGAACCTAGAGTTTAGGCTACAAGAAAAAAGCAAAGAGTAAAAAACTACTTATCATCTCATCACTGTTGCATCTTTTTACAAGCCATAGCAAGACCCTTAATTTCCTTGTTTTTTACCAAACAAACAGACCAGTAGCTGTAGACGGCTGAAAACTGACTATTAAATGTGACAAAGAAAATCAGAATTTAGATCAGCACTTAATTCTGTTGATTGAGTAATTACCAGGAAAGATGCCATTGGGAGAAAAATCTGCATAATGCCTGAATATTTTTAAACCTGAAATCAATTCATTAATCCTCAATCATTTTGAAAACCAACGCTTCAGTGGGCTTTTGAGCAAAAAGGCCTCGTGCTTTTTCCACCTTCTCCAGTGTGACGATTTGTCCTATATTCATGTAAATATGTACCTAAACAAAGATGCATCTCTTCTGTGAAACAGAATGCTGAAACTGTACTCACTCAAGCTGATTTGACTTTGAGCTGAGTCTCCTTCTGACCTTTGAATCGACTGCACACCTAAACCTTTATTATTATTCCCGAGGAGTTAAGCTTCAGGCTTTGATCAGCATCTCAAGTTAACGCTATGAATATCTCTATTTTCCCTGACGGTCTACAATTACTCATGAAAGGCTTTTAATCTCCCAGCTTTTCTCAAGAAATGTTTGTTCATCAATCCGATCACACTTTTTATTTCAAAAAGCTGATGTTGCGCTGACGGTAACGTGACGGTTTGGGGTGGAAATCCTAGGTGACCTGAAGAGTTGGTGCCTTTCACCTGTCTAATGCCTGACCTTTTGTCTCTCACAACACCACCCCTGCTCCTTTATCCATCCATCCATCTCCTTTTCTAGGTTTCTTATCCAGGGGGATGTTACAAGTCCAGCCTACACATACAGACTCTCTCTTCTTCCCTCTTGTCGGTCACCTGGGGGCCGAGAAAACTATTGGCTCTAATCTTGTATCTCTCAGCTTTAGCCACAGTGGGTGGGTTAGCAGAGCCAACCAACAGCTTTATCTCTGACCAGCAGAGGAAAACCTGGGAGACCCTATCTCATCCACCCACACAGGCACACACATGCACATGACAGGATACCTGCTCACATATCAAACCACTCATAGACAAATCACATCAAACACGTACACACAGTTAGAGCTGGGTTCATGTGTGCTCCTGGCAAAAGCAGGGGAACACATGCAGACTTACATATATGTAGTCTTAACAGCACATCGAAATAAGGGTGTAAAGGTGTAACACACACACACACACACACAAAGACTCCTGGCAAGCAAAAATTGTGACGAAGACAAGTGGTTCAGCTGCGAAGACTGAGATAGGACCGGAATATTCTTTATCTCTTGACGGTGCACGGCTTAATTTTAGGGACAGTTTTTTATAGTCTAGCCTGAAAGATTTATCAGCTGACTCTGCTGCTGCATTTACTTTAACGCACCGAATTAGCTCCGCGGGAAAAAAAAAAAATTAAAGGACATCACACAAAAATACTGAGAGAACTTATCGGTTCAGTTTTTAAATCTTTTTCAATTAGATTTTATTCTGCGCAGTGAAGACGGTGGGCCAGAATAAATGGCATTTAATGTCAAACATAATAAACTCTACGGGGGCTAAAAGTAAGTGTAGAAATGGAAATGAAGAATAAAACTTTTGCAGGGCAAAAATGCAGTTCAGTAGAGCTCAACAAATTTGCATTTAATCAATTTGAAAAAAGGTTTTAATGCAAAGTTAGTTGCTGCGTAGCAGCACACACACACTCCAAGAACGCATCACTCCAACGACATTTCATTGTGCAATCCATCTTAATCAGCTAGCCCATCAGAGACAATATATCCTCCCCTCCATCTCCCTACCCTTCTCCGGACGGAGTGATTGAGGGGTGTAAAGAGGAGGATGTTTCTGCCCACGTCTCCTCCCCCAGTATGCCCCCCACCACCACCCGGACGGCTCTTAAGTGCTTGTGGGTTTTTATGTTTGTAGTGTTTTATAGGAGTGGGCAGAAGCCAGGAGCAGTAAAAGTGTGGAAAGAAGGAGGGAGGGAGGAATAGGAGGAGGGGGGAAGGAGGAGTTGAGGGTTACTGTAAATCCAATCTTTATTGAGAGAGACACAAACGACAACCAGCGCCCACCCTGCAACGCCCTGTTTACCTGATCAACGAGTGCTGATTGAGGAAAGGAGAGAAGGAAGGGAGGGAATGAAACAAGATAAGGGAGCACGTGAAGTTCAAACCTGTTAATTTATCCGTCCCTATGCATTCGTGTACACGAGTGTCTCTCTTCATGCATATATATGTGTGCATGTGTTTGAGTGTCTAATCAATTGCTAACCACCAGCCAGGCCTGGAGGCCCCCACCCTCCCAACCTACCTACCAGCCTGCCAGTATAGCGTATAATTGGCCACAGTTGGCTTCAATTGAATGTTTGCTGCCTTAGGGGCCAAATGATGCTTCAAGGCCTTTCAAAGCAGCCACAGAAAATCCACAACACTCCCCTCCACATGTCAAAAACCGCACGCTCTGGTCAGAGCTTTGCTGCAACAACAGAAAGTTTACAATTTCAAAAATGAGCCTAATTAACTTGCTCGATGTTTCCTTTTATTTTAATGTCATATTTCTTTAAGTGCAACTGGCATCACTCAAAGCCTCTTAGTCAATCAGTTAGTCACTGGGAGAAAAGGTCACCAGCTTAGTCAACAAAATGACCACGGAGACAGTCAGCTGGGCAGCCAATCAGTCAGGCAGAAAGGATGATCGGACTCTGCCGCCCAAAGCTCCTTTGAGGGTACCCTGTACCTGCTTGTTGCCATGGCAATGCAGTCTGAGATTTAAATACTAGCCTGTGTCCTCTCCCTGTGTCTCTTTCATCTTCTTCTTTTCACTCCTCCAGACTCCCCTCTTGCTTTTTGTCACTCAGTGTGACTCTCTCACGCTCCATCTCTCAGTCATGTTTCCTCTGGCATTGCTGAGGTTTTTCTTCGTCACCTTGCCTCGTCCTCTCCGCTAAATGACACTTTACTAGCTGTTTCTTCTTGTTAATTCTGTGCTACTTTGCATCCCACGACTCTGTAAAAGCTCTTGTAAAATACAAAGTCGCCTCTCCAGAAACACAGAGACGGTACTTACTGTATACACACATAATTACTGAAACATTTGTAGACAGATGCATGTATAATTACTTGCAAGCACACACAAACAGAAGCAGTCACACTGAACTATGAGAGTCAACGATCAAAATATTCACTGGATGCTGGCACAGCGCGCACCTGCTGACAGTCAGCTGCCAGTGAAAATCTATCATTTTCTGCTAAAGCCTCATCATCAAGCATCATTTAGGCATGCTGGCCTGCCTCACTCTCCCCCGATGCATCACCAGTGCCAAGACACCGATTAAATTTCCCCCACATGCCCAAACAGCCTTGTGGGAAAAAGAAAGTCTCGAATGGATCAAGTGGCTTCTGGCTCCATCTAATGGTCACTACTATCTAAAACCTGAGAACAACAAGTGATGAGAGGACACGAGATCAAAAAATGTTTTAAGAGTTTGATATACATTCACTGGACCCTTTATTAGGTACACCTGGCTAGTACTGAATTGGACCCCCTTTTGTCTTCAGAACTGTGTTAATTCCTCATGGCATAGATTTATCAAGGTGCTGGAAGCATTCATCAGAGGTGCTCAGTTGGCACTAATGGACCCAACATTGGACAAAAAAAAATATCCTCCACACCATTATACCGCCACCAGCAGCCTGAACTGAACTACAACACAGACAAGATCCATGGTTTCCTATCGTCTGCACCAAATTCTGAACGTACCGTCCGAATGTCAGAGCATAAATGGAGACTTATCGGACAAGGCAACAGTTTCCAAATTTTTATTATCCTATTTTAGTGAGCCTGTATGAACCATACCCTCAGTTTCAGTTCTGAGCTGACAGGAATGGCGGGAATGGGGTACTCTCATGGTCCAAACTTCAGTTTTAACTTCTCGACCATGCCTAAATGCATTGGATTTCTGTTATATGTGTCGGCTGATTAGATATAGCTTAAATATTATTTATAATTCAATATTTGCAAGTAGTTTTGGAATTAAGACATTTGTCTCTTCTGTTCCAGAGCTAGTCCGTTTTTAAATAATTTAATATTAAATAGAATTTTAAAAAACAAATTTAGCAAATGGCTTAAAAATCATTTGGTTAACAGCATTACCGTTATCAGAGTGGTTTTTAAGTTTTGTTTTGCACTTATTGTCTGTCTTTAGTTTTATATTTTTATTTATTCAGCCTCTTGTTCCAGTAACTCAGACATTTCAGACTCTCCCAGCTCTTCATCGTACTATTGCTGAACATTTACCCAAAGCAAAACTGATCTGACGCAGCAGATAAACATCAGCCACTGCCATGGGTAAATGTCAACCTTTTTGCTCATAGGCCAACTGCAGCCAGCAAGGCCATTTCCGATGTCCAGCAGATGCATGCGTGCATATCAACAGTTGGAGTTGAAAATAATCACTTTCTGCAGTGCACAGATATTAAAAGATACAGTGTTCTTAAACCAAACAGCTGGGGGATCCTACATAAACAAACAAAACATATGGGGTACCACGATGAATTTCACATATATCAAAGCAGTCTGTCCATAATTCTTCCAGCATGGAGACTTCAGATGAATGCTAGCTCTGCTTTTGTGTTTCTTTGTCTACTTTTAAAGTTTCCAGGGAGCGACTCAGCAAATCTTCTGATTCTCAGCCGTTCTGTTGTTCTTTTATTCTTTTGTACTCCACTTTAAAGAAAACTTCACAGTAGGATTCTTAACCATATAAAGCCCTGTAGCTGTATCTCCCACACACTGAGAAAACATAATACCCATAATCACAGCGCGAACCTCCCTCACAGGTGTTCCTTGCTAAATGTATGCACATCAATGCACAAACGGATTGGAGGCGGCACTCAGTTTGGCACCAAGCTTTTAAAAACATAATCCTTTCTCATGTTTCCCTCTGACTGACTCTTCTTCACATTATTCTTTTCCAGAGGTTTCATCTGTACACCACTGCGAGCCATTATTTTTAGTCAAATAACAGCAAAATAAAATTGAGCTTCATCAATTTATTTTTTTATTACATTTGATTTTGACCTGTGTGAAAATAGACAACTTCACAAAGGTTTAAACATAGACACACACACACATACCTGCATTGACTATAGCGTCTATCTCAAGCTTGGTGATGTCGCCGTTATAAAGGGAAATCTTCTGGTCCAATTTTTCATTCCTCTTGTAGTCAGTTGGCTGCGAACCACCTGATGATGAGAGACACAAACAGCCTCAGGACCAGGTTTGCTTACCTGATAAATCAGCACAGGGGATACATCTGTAGTTCAACGCATACAAAAAGCATCATGTCCTAAACAATTCTTGGAAAAGGCTGCCACCATTTATAGAAGATCACAAGATGTGTATGTAATGAAATGATTTGCCAGGAAGGCACTCAATCCTTAAGCGACTGTCAGAACTCTCACACTCCCTGCCAAGCATCTACAGTATGAGATACAGATTCATACAAGAGGGATCTGTCATTTCATTGTTCAAGGCCTTTATATAGCAAAGTGAATCTAAAGCAAACACATTGAAGCACTAAAAACTATTAGTTTCCACAACCTTCATCAAAGCAAGTGTAGTGATCTGCAGTGACCCTTCAAATGTATGACCTCCATCCATCCATCCATCCATGGAGATATCAAACAGAGATGCTCCAAGGCCTTCTCCTGTCAGGACATGCATCAAATACCTCACCTAGAAGGTGATCAGGAGGCATCCTAGGGCAGATGCCCAAACCATCAAACAATCTGACTTAGCTGTATTCAGTGTGAAACCCAGCCACCCTTCAGAGGAAGGTCACGGACAAGCTAATACTCTGCAATCTCACTCTCCCTCACTTGTGAGCAACATCCTGAGATATTTAAACTCCTCCACTTGAGACAGCAACTCATCCCTGACCTGGAGTGAACACTCCACCCTTTCCCGGCTGAGGATCATGACCTCAGACTTCAAAATGCTGAGAGTCATTCTTGCTGCACACCACTCTAGTGCATATTGGAAATCACCACCTTAATTCATCATTCTAAATATACCTCTATAATGTTAAATAATACAATATTGTGCACTGAAAGCTCTGCAGCTAATTCAAAACAAAATAGTTTTTCATTTCTAAAAACTTGACTCCGCCTGACAGCGTTTGAGCACACTGCCTATCATTGTCTCTTAAAAACCAGAGATGTGTGGGGCAGCATTTTTTTTCACTCAGAAGAAAATATATTGATGTTTATAATCAGACTGCATTTTTTAGCAGCTGAATCTTATGCCTACCTTTATGGAGCAGCTACATATGGGGTCTGTCCAGTATTAAAATAATTGTTAATGATCTGAAACCTTGGAAATCTGAGACTCTTGGAAAACCCTACCACTACTATCACTCAACTCTTTGTGAACAGAATGGTAACTGTGACTGATGCTGAGGGTCTGACCTGCAGTGGGAGTCCACACTGAGATCTCATCCAGTGGCTTGTAGTCAGTTGTCCAGTAGTACTGACGCCTGTCCTCCACGCTCAGAGACAGCAGGTAGTCTGAGAGAAAAGTAAGATAAAGAGAAAAGGCAGTAAGTCATCTGAAACATATAACATCAAATGTATTTGTCATTTGCACTTTGAGCAGATATCAATGAGTTTCTGACTGAATATTTGATCACTCTTCTTGGCAGATTTTGAGAAAAACATTTCTCCAGAAGGCTTTTGGCCTGTCCATGTAGGCAGTAGCAAATTTGGTCAGCACCCTCTAAGTCCATGACAATGTAAAATTCAGTCATGCTGGTGTTCCAGCAATTTCCAGTTCATGACATGCTTGAGTCTTTGTGACTCCTGGTTGTACCAAACCAATCTCCTCTCATCTGAGAGTGACAGTTTGGATCTTCTTCCAGACTTTGCAAAGGAGGTGACACATCCAGAAAACTTATTCTTGCATATAGTCGTTTGACTATGGAATCTGGAGTTGTTGAGAAATGGCTCCATTAAGCTTTGGCCTCAACCCAACTGAAAACTTTTAGATAATGCTTCAATTCCAGCTCTATGACTGGAAACAATTGAATTTAAATGAACTCCAGTTAAGTGAACTGCCGAGAAGAGATGTCAGATATCTGGCTAGAATTATGCCAGATGCTTGTTGATGGCTACCAAAAGCATCTGTTGGAGTACAACTTGCTAACAGACATTTAACCAAATATCAATGGGGCTGTATGTGTCCATTTAAGCCTGTATGTATACTTTTCACCCTGTGTAGATTAAAGAGAACCAAAAATCATTTCAAATGTGTGCATCCTATTCTTTAATTTATTTTTTAAGTCATTAAAGATGTATGCTGTACAATCATTTCATTCAGGAAAAACAACAGTTAAAACTTTTTTTTTTAAATTAATACAATTTAAAGCCCAAAATTACCATGACATTCATGCCTATGATGAGTGTATGTAAACTTCAGACCACAACCTTATGAAGGAAACTAAATAGTGCATGAAATTTTTCACAAGCTTACAACTTCAGGCAGCAGTAAGTCAGTTTCAGTCCATAATTTATAATTTTATAACGTTACTGTATTTTAATCATGTATTATTTAATTTACCAGTTAATTAAAAAATATATGTGTGTGTTACATATTTATTAAGTTTAATTTATTAATTCGATTTTTTTATATACAGTATAATGTGTATGAAATACATGTGTACGAAATACATGTGTACTTTGATCTGTTACCACTAATTGCTTTATCGGTACTGTTGATCCCTGTGACAACAGCTGGACAGGTTCTGGTGGTCACGTGACCGCACACACGCGTCAAAGGCCCTGCAGGTTAAGCGTTGTCAACTTAAATTTTAATCTTCGCCTCTGTCACTGAACTCTCTCACCCTTGGTTTTCTTCCAGTCTTCCTTATCAGAGTCGAGGTTAATTTTGAGGGCCATGGCGGTGAAAGCTCCGGTGTGGAGAGACTGGACCAGCACGGCTGTGCTCACTCCAAAGGCGGTACCGAGGGCAAACTTGCCCAGCCAGCCTCTGTTCACCTGGGGTAAGGAGGAATGGGTGCCTCGGCTGGACCGCCAAAGTGGTGTTGTCGTTGAGAACTTGTCAGTTCGGCGGACAGCGTTAATATGGCTGCGGGGAGCACTTGTTGCTGGCCTCCTTCCCAGCTGGGGGCTTCCAGGAGTTAAAATATGTTTGAACTTGACACCGACACTCTGAGTGTCAGCACTGACACGGGACAGAGGGCCGCCGGTGTAGTACGGGAGAGCCCCGATACGGGAAACTCGAGCTGATACTTGCAGTGCCATGTCTGAGAAAACTAACGGGTCGTGCTGCTACGGCTTTCCAGTTTGCAGTGTCGGCCACACGTCGTTGTTTCGTTTTCGTTATCAACACACCTCACGAACACTCATGTGCCATTTTTGTTTGGGAAGTTAAGATGGGACCGTACCATTTATGAGGGGAGCCTGCTAATTGCCGCCAAATAAGTACCTGTAAAAATGTGAGTTGTAATGTGGTTTTCAGTGGTGTCATTAAACAAGTTATGCTGTGACATGTGAAATAAGTAGACTACACAGCTGAGGGTGTTTCTATTTACAAGTTCCCACCCAGCGAAAACCCCGACCCGAGTAGCAGAGTCGAAACCGTCAACCACAAGAGCGCGCCGCCTTCATGACTGTCGGAAACATTGATGTTACATGATAAGAACACGCTAGCCTCCTACAGCCCACAGAATAATGAATACGAATATGTATCTTAACAAGACGTTTCCAGAAAGTAGTCGTTTTGGATGCGGTAGCAGGACAACACAAATTAAAGCATCAACCCTACGCAGTAATCTTGACTTAAAATCGACACTTTCGCCGATTCTTCAAAAGCCATCTAGCCCTGAAAGCAACATTAACTGTACGCTCGTACAGAAGAATATGTCCGTATTTGGTCTCCCTCTAGCGGATTCAAAAAAACAAAAGACAGTCTGTAGTCACAGCAAGCCTATCATTTTATAAAGGTGTCTTCCCCATATTAAAAACAATGAACTCCTTATTATCTTTGTGGATGTTAGATAGGAGAAATGAATTTTGGTTTTAAATGCGCCAATTTTTATTAGTTGTCGAGCATAAAAATGAAATTGTTTTGGTTTGTGTCTGATATGTCAATAAAAGGTGAAAGTGCTGCTACTAAAGTATAGAACTCATAACTCACACCCTAAAGTTACATTTTTGCTGATTACTCAACACACAAAAATAACATATTTATGCACACCCAAATTGCCATATATGTGTCACTCCCACAGTCTGTCAGTGAAAAATGTTTGAGCCTTTTCACATTTCCGCCTGTCGGAAACTGACAGAGAAAAAAAAAAAGGAACAAGCAGCAGTGACACAAGTAGCAGAGACCACAACCCAAGAGAGACAAAACTGGTAAACCTTCTCGGAGAAAACCTGGTAAACTTCTTCAGAGATCTTGACAGAGGCACAGGGGGTCCCCAGTTTCCATTTTTCAAAACCTTGGACGCGGGAAACTGACGGTATTGTCCTTTAAAGTGTGTGTGTGTGTGTGTGTGTGTGTGAGACAGCATGAGGACAGAGAGCGAGTTTAGGACAGGGCGTGTGTGTATGCGCATGTTTACGAAGCTTCTCTGTTATACACACATCTGAGGTCATGTATTTACTTTCACCACTTCATGAAATGAAATGTAAAATGATGAAGTGGTCACACAGATGGAAAATTATGATTAGACTCATACAGATGTGGAAAGTGTAGGCCTAAGTAGAGGTGCAGGGGGTGTGAAACTTTTATTTATGCATTGTTTTGTCTCTATCTGCTCTTATTTCAGTTCTTAATTAAGTTCAGACACATTTCAGTCCATAAATCCAATATCTTCAAGGTGGGCTTCTACTTTTCATACATATGCAGGAGGACACTGTCTTAACGGGGGATGAACTTCTCACTTTGGGTGGGTCAGAAAGCGGAAGTGTGCATCCATGGTGATAGTTTAAGTCAGAAACAGGAAGCGCTCATCAAAGTGGACATCCCATCCATTATACGTGTGTGTCTGTGTCATGTTGCGCAGTATTATGTGGGTTAAAGTTGGTTTTCTCTGATAGGCCGAAGAGTGATTGGCAGGTCAAATATCCTCCCTTTGTCTCATTCAATATTTTAAATGCCCTGAAAAGCAGAAGGAGGTGTTATATGACCAAAGCTATCCGATTTCTTTTTAAAAATTTTTTTAATTGTTATAAAATAACTCACTCAACTTGTCATCACACTTTTACCCTCTTGAAAAATAATTAATGCATATATTCATAATTCATAATTCAGATATGAACTTATCTCTCATAAAGTACTTTGTAATATTCTTGCATGTTTTTATCTCCTTTTAGAGAGTTTTAAATGTCTTGCAAAAACGTAGATGTATTTCAAACGAGCATCGTTGCTCACTCTCACCCTAACACTCCCTCTGAAACATCTGAACAGTTTTTCATGTCAGTCTCATGGAGCTGACTTTTCACAGTTTGATCAATGTGGCGAAGAAACAAAGGAAAGTTAATTACACGTCTTCTTCCATTGTCTTTGTCATCGTTGTCACATATGTAACAACAAGGACAAATAAAAAGAAACACAAGGCATTTGTCACCCATAATCCATCACATAAAAGATGGAGGAGGGCGATAAAGCTGTTTACTCTCTCCGTGTTTGTCTGTTTATCTGTCACTGTGCTCTGTCAGGCTTGTCTCCTGCATTTCTTTCTCACTATCCCACGCTCTCTTTTTTTCCAGTATGGCGGCGTGGGACCTGTCAGTCACGGTGGAGGACCTGGGGCTCGATGCCCCACCCGTCACCATCAGCGTGGCCTCCGACCTTCACATCGGAGGGGTTATCCTCAAGTTGGTGGAAAAGACACGTGGGTAGCTCTGTCTTCCTCTCTTTGTCTTCCTCTCAGTCACACTTCAGACTAAAATTAGTGTCGTAATTTACATATTCACACAAGAGTTCACATACAGTTAACAAAATTACAAATGCATAGTTAAGGCAAGAAAACTGAATGAATTATTCAGCACACAGTGTGTCACAAGTCCTCTGAACTGCTCTTATAATTTTTTTTTCTTTTGCCACCTGCTACATGTTTTCAATTTTAGTTTGTTCACTTCTTCCGCCACTGCTTTCAGCAAGAAACACAACATCAGTCTAAACATATGTTTCATCAAGTAGTTTGTCAATGTGAGACCAATTAGGTTGGACGGATCATGCAGACACCAGTAAGATCTAACCAAAACAGCTCAATCACATGAGGCTGTTTTAGTTTCAGAGAGGATGAATGTAAATGACCTAGGAGCAAACATTGAAGAAGTGAGGAAACAAAGCTATAAATAAAGCTCGGGCAAATTGATCACTTGTTAATTGCGAGCAGGTCTATGCATGCATTCACTCAAAATCAGTCACGCATTATTTAAACATGTTTTGTACACATGTTATAAAGCATTGCTAGTGTGATGTGCGCCGCTGTTTTCACACAATATATTTCAGTCTTTTTTATTTAAGGTTGTATTTGATCTGTTACGCTCATTACTAGCTTTAGATTTCTGTTATTCAAAATATTTCTTATGCATTTTCTACTGGGCCTTGATGCCACCCTTAAGTCAATACACCATCTAAGAAATTTATAAAATCCATAACTTCTTTCTCTCTTACCTTAAGTGAACTTTCATCTTATTGGTTGCCATTTGCAAAAAGACAGTTTGAACAGAAAGAAACTGTTTGGTTTTTTTTCTTTTTAATTTTTTTGTGCTCACAGCCTATGTTGCATACCTGACATGAACTTTTGTGCATATCTGTTCTCAAAGATATGCACGCTTGGTTAATTAGTGATTCTAAATCAGTCTTAAGTGTGAACGTCTCGCTGTGTTAGCCCTGCAAAAGACTACACAGCCCTTTGACAGCAGAGACAGACTCCACCCCAGACAAACCCTGCACTGGACAAACAGTAAATTGATTGCAATCATTGGACTGACCAATGTTCAGAACAATGGGAAAAGTTGGGAAGGTCCTTGCTGCCATTTGTGAACAGCTGTAGATTCCAAGGATGTTCCCAGATGCGTTATTCAGATGTGTCACCACTTGTCCAATGTCTAAAAAAAGATCCAAGCTGTCGCTGAGTGTATGTGAACTTCTGACTACAGAAAATAAGGAAAAGCAATAAGGAAAATGTTCAAATCACATCAGGATCAATGCAGAGTGGGTAACAGTGTTGTGCTGCATCTCTCACAATCCAAGATCCATAAGGTCCTGCTGATTTAACTCTGTAGTGAACATATTCCAGTTAATAAAGAGGCTGCACTTTCCTATGACGTGTTTCAGGAACATTAGTGTAAATAATGTGTGGAAAAAACGAAAAACTAGCAGACAAATATGAGCCATGTGGGAACATACTGAAAACAATCTGGCTATTGCCTAGCATTGTTTGGTAGTGGTCACGTAAGAGCAGTGTAAAGTATCGTGTAAGGAGCAGAAATAAGTAAAGAAATGACCCTGACGTGATTTGAACACGCAACCTTCTGATCTGGAGTCAGACGCGCTACCGTTGCGCCACAGCGTCTCACAGGTGGTCATTTTCTCAGGTCAATGAGTCAATGCAAGGTGTCAGTCAGAAAATTACAACTGATATTTTTTTATTGTTATAACGTCATTTACTCAACTTTCATCAAACTTTTACCCTCTTGAAAAATGAGTAATGCATATATTCATCATTTTTATGCACTAGTGGGTAGTAGATATGAAATCGTCCCTCATAAAGTACTTTTTGATATTCTGTTAAGTGTTATTATCTCCTTTCAGAGATTTTGAAATGTCTTGAAAAAATGTTGATGTATTTCCAATGAACATCGTTGCTCACTCTCACCCTCTGAAACATCTAAACCGTTTTTCATGTCAGTCTCTTAAATGTTAAACCTTAAACATTTAAAGCTTATTTTAAACAGGAAGAAACGTTCAGCAGAACCTGGATGAATTACGAGAATAGATCCTCTGTTAACAGATTGCTGGTTTTAGATACAAATGTAATACTGAGGTATCCCAAAAAGTAGCGTTTTCAGTGGAAAAAAGGTTTGGTGACTTCTTCAGTCTCGAGACTGAAGTGAGTCATCTGAGCATGCATCGAGACTTCTCAGAGGGTAAGAGACTAAAGAAATGACCCTGACGTGATTTGAACACGCAACCTTCTGATCTGGAGTCAGACGCGCTACCGTTGCGCCACAGAGTCTGCGCAGTGTGTGCACCAACTATGGTTACACACCGTTTCCTGTCTTAATGGAAAAAACAAACAAAAAACTAGTTAATTATTAGGTCACAAATGCGGTGAGCTGGGGTTAGCTTTAAACAAAGAAATTATGTTATATAATGTGTCATAGCAGTGTTGCTCAAAGCATAGAAAACAATTTTTAATGATCAAATGTCACTAATTAAATATTAAAAATTAAACGAATTTGTGATATTTAATTAGCAATTGCAAACATAAGCACTGTTGCTACCATACAATACACTAACTACGCTAACTCCCCCGAATCCTAAAATACTTCACACACGTAAAATGTGTAACGTACTAATAACAATTTTTTTTAACTAAAAAAAACCACGACGCTATGGTTTGTAAGTTGTGAAGGTGAAAACACTACTTGGCAACAGTGGGAACAAAAAACTCCTTTTTAACGGGAAGAAAACTCCAGCAGAACTAGAGAGGGAGCCATTGGCGGTACGAGCAAAGGAACGAGAGCAGAGTGAGAGATAGGACATGACATGTGACATACATATCTAGTAAAGTGGCCAACAGCAGTAATAATAATGTAATACTGTATTCTTTTTATTAGTAATATAATGTAAATGAGGAGGCAGACCAGGTATCGAATAGGTGAAAACCAAAGTTTTGTGGGGGAGATCAGGTAATACCAAATCACTTTATGGCTTTTGTTAAAACTAACCATACAAAAAGTCAATTAAAAATCCATTATTTTTCAGGTAAAATGCCATTTAAAATATCCGACGATCATCGTAGTAATAAGTAAATTAGAATATTTTTAAAGTAAAGATGACCAGATTCAGTTTCTTGAATAGTTGAACTCTTTTTACTCTGACTTTTGTTTCTGTCCTCTGCAGAGATCAAACAGGACTGGTCAGATCATGCGCTGTGGTGGGAGCAGAAGCAGCGGTGGCTGCTGCGGACAGCCTGGACTCTGGAGAAATATGGTATCCACGCTGATGCCAAGCTAGTCTTCATGCCCCAGCACAAGCCCCTAAGACTGGGTCTGCCCAACGGCATTACACTGAGGCTCCGGGTCTGCTTCTCCAATCCCGTCTTCCAGACAGTGATGGGCATCTGCAGAATGCTTAGTAAGATTTTCTTTCTTTCATTTCTCTCTTTTGTCTAGTTCTCTGTTTGCTAGCAACATCTACACATCTAAGTTCTTTTTCTCATCTCTCCTTCTCAGTCCCATTGCAGATTCTAAGTACTCAAGCTGTAATATAGCTGTTCACAATAATTTAATCAGTGAAATGTGTCAAAGTGTCTCATTAATACATCGCAGGGTGACTGCAACTATTGCCAGAGAGGGCCTTCCCCATCTGCTTTGTGCTTTCATTTTGTCTAATTCTGGCACTTCTTGGTCTCGATTCCTCACCAGAAATCCCCGGGAGGGGCCAGCAGACTGGAAAGGTTTTTTAAAGCAGCACGGAAGGGGGAAAATAATGACATCTGTCTATAGAAATGTCACACACATGTTCAAAGATAAGGCTTGGTATCATGAAGTAAGCAGTTCCTTTTTAACTATATTTGCTCCTAGAGCTCACTTGTACTGGCAGAAAAGACACATCCATGTTGAGGACATTCTCTTGACTATAAACTTTTATTTTTTATTTCTAATTTTAAATCCCGCATTGCTTCCTGCCTTTGTTGTGACATTGCTTCATATGTTGTTTGTATGGATCAATATCAAGAGGTGTATGTGAGGATTTGTAGGGAGTATGTATGCTCCAAAATTCCACTTTGCTGCAGTTGCACACCACTGCATATAAAGGCACCTAGTTGGCATCTAATAGACAATAAAATTAGTTTTTAAAGTAATATAAAGACAACAGATGTTTGATATAAGGAAGAGGAAAATGACTAGACCTAGGAAAAGAGGAATGCATTTTCCTGAGATGAGATAAATAAAAGCAGCTCTGCCGTGGCACTAAATGTTCAACAAAAAGGAAATTTTGAATACCAAATTATAATTTTGGTATGCACTCTTACACTTCACTGATTTAAGCAGTAAATAAATTGACCCTGACGTGATTTGAACACGCAGCCTTCTGATCTGGAGTCAGACGCGCTACCGTTGCGCCACAGAGTCGCACAGGTGGCCATTTTCTCAGGTCAGACTCAATACAAAGTGTCAGTGTAATAACACTGGAAAACTTTTGGGGTGGGGTAGAATACTAAAGTAAAGTTTGTTTATAGTATATGTGCCATTTTTGGTACTTATGAAAATCTCCTTTTATGTCAAATTACCTGCTGTACTACAAACACATCACACACAGGCAAATATTAATAAGAACCTGGTTTTAATTTATTAAAATGCCCTAGTTTTAATGTCTTTCTTAGTTAGAGGATAGGAGTGAGATTCTCAGAACCATGAGCCTAAGTGACTCAGACAGACAACTATCTGATCAGGAGTCAGACACACTTCTATTGCACCACAGAGTCATGTTACAGCCGTTTGACCAGAGTTGTCAGTTTAACAGATTCTCATCTCTTGCCAATCCTTATCAGGACAACAGTGCATGTCCTGCGCAATCAGAGCCTTTCACAGTGCAAGGTTTCAATCCAACGATACTGACAAGTTGGAGGTGGGGGAACGTCAGTGGCAAAATGACAGCATTGACATTAACAGTGTCTTACTATTATATGTACTAATTCTGGTATTATATCCGCCTGTGAACAATTCTCCAGTAAGATGAAGATATCTGCTTATTGTAAGGTAAAGATCCAACAATAATACAGAGAATACACGAAAAATCAAGAATCAAAACGAACAAGGACTTGGTGACAGTGGGAAGGAAAATTACTTTTAAACAGGAAGAAAGCTCCAGCAGAACCTAGATCAGTTATGAGTGAAGATTGTCAGTTAACAGATTGCTGTTAAGTGAGGATACAAATGTAGCATCTAGCTTTGTTAGAGGGAAAGCTATTAAAGGACGTGACTTGAACACGCAGCCTTCTGATCTGGAGTCAGACGCGCTACCGTTGCGCCACAGAGTCTATGCTTTGGGTATTGCTTTAACAATCAGCTTAATACAAGAAGTAAACACACCCCTGAATAACTTATCACCTTTACAGCACTGTTACTGTACATATTATTTATTTATTTTTAATAGACATTCGTCACCCTGAGGAACTCTCCCTCCTTCGACCCATAGAGGAGAAGAAAAAGAAGAAAGACAAAAATTTGGCACCAGAGATCTACGACCTGACCGAGGTGCCCCTTTCCTCGGGTACACGCATCACATTTTATTCACACTGCAGGCATAACATAGTAAAAATTAAATTAAATCATTTCCCATGTAATGTAAAAGGCCTGAAAAACATTTTAAACATTGTGTGCTGTCATTTTAATTAAAACTATGCAGGTCAACCTTATTATTTCCACTCCTTTTGCAGTATCCCGGCCCTGTCTGTATAACGGCATGCCCGCTCACTTTGCCGACTCACCGGAGATGGAGGCCATCTACAAGATGCTGTCAGTCAGTCAGCCTCCCCCTGCCCCTGAGGTCATAGCCAAGCAGTACCGCCCAGCCAGCGTTGTGGACAAGGCTCACATCAATGGCAGGTATGTGTGCACAGGTATCAGTCTGTCAAACCAGGTGTTTACATCGCAGAGGGGAACTGATAGAGTTTCATTGTCCATGTCACACTGATGCAAGCTGTTTAACAAACAAGTTCCCCACAAACTGAGTCCTCTTATTAACTAGCTATCAGGGATGCTGCCTCAGTTAGTATTCTTACCCCACAATACAGAAGGCCGGTGTAATCACTCGCCACTTTTCTTTTTCTTTATCAGTCCTGATAAAGAAAACTGGGGGTTTCCAGAACTCAGAGCTGTATCTACTGAAGCAGTGGCCTCCTCTGATCTCGAGTTCAGACGTATTTTATCTTATGCGCATGCTGGTTCATAAAGATACTACCGCCAGTGCCTACAAATGTATTAAAATAGGAGCTGTTTGAAGGGCTTTTAGACTCTTTGATGTAATAAATTAGGCACAGTCGCAGCTTTTTTAAAGTCTCCTGCTTTATCTCTCTAAAGTTCAAAGCCGCTTTAAACTTCAGCTGCCTCAGCCATTGTTGCATAATTACACATCAAATAAATACTTTTTGAAAACATCAAATACGTGAGCTTACATAAAGCACATTATATCATTAGCTTTATAATAAGTAGTCAGTAATATAGTAATGTGCAAAAGTCTTGAGCCACACGTCATTTCTTCATATTTTACTTCCAAGGAGCCAGACTTCAGACATTAAATGATTTTTCACCCACTTTCAGTCCAGTCCTTGTACCTTAGCAACCAGAATGTTTTGTTTGTTGTTCTTTTTATTTAGACCCTCAACACACCTATGAGTCATGCAAGCATAAAATGACACCTAACTCAAGGGATGAACTGGTGTTGTTTATTTCTATTTTTGTAAAATGTTAAAGATAACACAGTTGATTGGCATACATTTGTATTGTTGCACCTATTCCCAGAGAGCTGTTAGCTATTAATTAGCAGAGTGTGCAGTGTGTCCTTAGAACATTTGTGGAAATGTTAGAAGTAGAGGACAGAAAAAGAAAAAGAAACATGTACATGAAAGTCATGTCCTTAAGAAATAGGAAATAATCCAGGAAAGAGTTGACACAGGACTAGAGAGATGCATTTGTCCCTTCTTTTAATCCATTTAATACAGAAATCGTGTCAGTGGAAGGATGGTTGAGAGGAAAATGTAGATATATAGGGAGAAAAGGCTGAGGTGTGCTAACAAAATCTGTGGTGACAGGTCTTATGGAGTGATGAATCCAAATTTGAAAAATTTCATTCAAACGGTTGTGAATATGTATGCAGGAGGCAAGCAACCGTCTGTAAAACGCAGTGGAGGCTGTGCCATGGTTTGGAGCTGCATTTCACCCAGCAGTGTTTGAGATCTTGTAAAATTGGAATTATGAGCATTGGAAAGTACAGTCAGATTTGGATTCACTATGCAATACCATCTGGAAAGCATCTCATTGACGACAGTGTGTTTAGGACAATGATCACACTGGAGTAAAAGCATGCCATCAGTAATGGATTGATTTCCCCAGAGCCTAGACTTTAATATAATTGAAGCAATGTGTGATCATCTTGACAGATAATAGAACAAAAGAGGTTGAAATGTCCTTCAAGAATCCTGGGGAATTATTTTTGAAGACTACTTAAAGAAATGACAAGAAAGCTTGGCTAAGACACTTCAGACTATGTTAAATAATAATAATGATCACACCCTAGACTTTTGTACACTACTATAAAATTAAGTGAAATACAGAATATAGTTCATATAGAAGTATATGTTTGTTTCTTAAGGTTTTGCACATTTTTTGTTATTCTGCTGTGTTTTGCTATAAGATGTAGTTTCTAAAAATAATCATGTTACCAATTTACTTTGTTTAGGTCAAGCTTTCTATATGATGTCAAATAGTATTTTCTTGTGATTTTAAATACAGATAAACATGGATGTAACAAATATGAAATCATAAACATATATATTCTTTGTCTGTCCCTCTCAGGTGGTTGGACTCGTCCCGTTGTCTTCTGCAGCAGGGCATCCAAGAGAGTGATAAACTCTGGCTTCGCTTCAAATACTATGCTACTTACGATATGGATTCTAAGGTATGTGTGTGTGTGTGTTTACACAAATACAGAGAGTGTGTGTGTGTGTGCATATTTCTTTGCCAGTATATCAACTCTCTGACCTCATCCTTCTCTTTCCTCTCCACCCTGCAGTATGATGCTGTACGTCTGACCCAGCTCTATGAGCAGGCACGCTGGGCCATCCTGCTGGAAGACATCGACTGCACCGAGGAGGAGATGATGCTGTTTGGAGCTCTGCAGGTAGAAAATCCATCTGCTGACAGTGAAATATGTGAATCACTCTAATGGAAGTGTACATTTCGCTGGATGTCAGATAATATAGAGACTCAAATGTTCTCCCACTCCTCAAAGATATCTGGTCTATTCAATCGTCAGTAAAGCAGTGTCGTATAAAACTGGATTAAATAGGACATTTCTCTGTCTCGTTTTACATGCAGTATCATATCAGTAAGGTGGCTCAGTCAGAGCCCCAGATCATGAGCAACAATCCAGCCATGGACGATCTGGATTCCGCCCTGCAGTCCCTGGAGGTCAAGATGGAGGGAGAAGGCAGCTCTGCATCTGATTTGCTGGTCAGATACAATAGTCTCACCCGAGTCTTTTTAAAATTAAATTATTTTAATAACGGGGAACAGAAATTTATAACAATTTAGGTCCAGGCTTCTCAAAGTGTGGCTTACAGGCCAGTGGCTGCCTGTGATGATATGTGCTACTGTACACTTTACTACTTTGATCACAGAATGAAACAAAGGGATTATTTCACTTCAGTTTTAACCTTCCTAACACTGACAAGTACAGCTGACATTATTAAATGTGATATGCACCTGACTCATGGTTAAAAAAATATAGACCAGCACATCAGTGTTTCATGGTAGAATTTTTCCTATATGGGCCTCCTTGTCCCCCTGATTGGCTTTAAGAACACCTGATTTAAGATATTTCATTAATGGTAGTATTAGCCTGGATCCAAATCCACTGATGATATAGACAGCATTGAGTTAAATTTTTGGTCTTATGTCAAACTAACATTGATTGACTAACAGTTTTATTGCTAAAACATATTAACTGAAAAACTTGCATTTTATCCAGGAAAATATGACAGCACCAGAACTCACTGACTACCTGAAGATATTTAGGTGAGAGCTGGTTTCCAACTGGTTAAAATAAATTTCATTTTCTTTAAATAAATAAATATTTATTAGTAACCTTCCTCTTTATTTTTAACTTGTTATGAATCTGGGGGAAAAATCCCTGGTGAAATCAGCTAATGTGATTACATGTATATTTCAGACCCAAAAGGCTGACTCTGAAGGGGTACAAGCAATACTGGTTCAAGTTCCAAGATACCTCCATTTCTTATTTCAAGAGCAAAGAGGAAAGCATAGGAGAGCCCATTCAAATGATTAACCTCAAAGGTAATGACTTCGTTACGTACTTTTATGTTATGTTTTTCTGCTATATATAGTGCACCATGCTATTAACAGAATGGTAAGTGTTTAGCACATTTTAAAATAACAGATGTTTACCCAAAGTGATTTCCAGGCACACTTATTTGCAATCCAACTCTCCAAAGATCAATTACAAAACACATAACTTGCCTAAATAGATGATATAATAAAAATAATAACTGGAAAATAAGTCAGAAAATGAGAATAAAAACAACTAAATTGTAACAATGGTAAGAAGTTAAATAAAACAGTAGCAGAAAACATTAACAGTGAGCTTGACCAAACCATGAGACTTCAAACTTGATGAAAATGGGCCTGGTAGGTCTTGGAGCTGAATGAAAATTGTCAATTGTTGAGCAGGTTCTTATGTGGGAAGCCAGACTATTCCAGAACTTAGAGGCAATGACAGGTCACCTGTTTTTAGCTGAGAAGAGACATTAAGAGAAATTGGGATGATAAGCTGAAGGACCTGGAGGAAAAAGACCTGTAATATATTATGGCCATGGAGGTCTTTAAAAACAAATAGTACAATTTTAAAACCTTTTAGAAATTTCACAGGTAGCTATTGCATGTGTATAGAAGCTTGATTGTAAGCAGGGGGAACTAAGTTGATATTGTTAGTAAGGTATCTCAAAAATTCAACTTACTGGCTCAGATTTCTGAGGTTTGAATTTTGAGATTATAACCCAAAATTTAGACATATAAGTCACTTTTTTTATGTGGCAGAGACAAGCTTCCATACTGCTGATCTACAGCAGTAGTGACATGATGTCTTTTCTTTGTACCAGTAAAGACTCTAGCAGAATACCTAACTGAAGGCAAAATACCTTCAGTTATGCTATGATTTGAAGTTGAAGGATATTTTGGCTATCTGTGATTTCAGATCATTCAAACAGTCGAAGAGGTTCTTAAAGGAGTGGTCAATGTCAGGTGTGGCTGGCAGATAAAACTGGGTGCCATCACGTAACAGTGATAGTAAATGTTGTATTCATGAATGCTAGAGTCAAGGGGTAACAAATATATTGAAACTAAAAGAGGACCTAACATGGATCCCTGAGGGATATCGCAGTTAGTAGAAACTGAAGCCGTTTCCTATTTGGACACTAAAGGTTGAGGAAAACCAGTGTAGAAACCCTGCAGTCCTACGTTATGCTTCAAATGTTTTGTTGTTTAAATGTTAAAAGTATTTATCTAGAAAGCAACTTGGGAGAAGAGAATTTTTTTCTAAAATCTTGGCAAAGGAAGGTAACTTTGGTATCGGTCTGCAGTTACTAAGGAAATATGGGCAAAGTTTATGCTTCTTTAGAAACGGCTGCATGACTGTGTTTTAAAACAGGAAGGAATGACTCAATTTGCTAAATAATTATAGCGTAAATAGTCAGAATAAAAGGAGACAGTGGACCAAAAGCTGCCATGAAGAAGTGTGCAGGTATTATATTTAGAGAACAGTGATGAAGTTGACTGACTCTCTGAAAATGTTAAATGCGGGGGTGACATTTTAGATCTTCTGGTGTTAATGTTGTCAGTGAAGAAGTCCAAAAACTTCCAACACATATGGAATCACATATCAGACACTGAGTTTTAATATATTGCAAGAAGTGAACACCTAAAGGTAGATAAGTACTATGAGTTAAAAGTGAATTAACCTCCTAGGACCTGGCGTCCACATATGTGGACATCACATTTTGGGTTGTCTAGACCAAAATACTAAATTTTGCTCTACAAGGGCCTGATATCCACTCACGAGGACATTATACTGCCTCTGTTTCATCAAAATTTAAAACGAATATCCTCATATGTGGCTCTCATTTTTCTTAGGAACAAAAATGGCGTAAAAAAAACAAATGTGGTGATTCTTTGTTTTTACATTCATCGGGTCCCAATATGCCCAAATATCAAAGAGAAATTAAAAATGCATGACATGGAAGAGTTCGGGTCTTAGGAGGTTGAGGAGAATCAGCGGGGATCATATCAGTCTCTTCCTACACGCTTTTTGTTTTTAACAGCTTAACCATGAACCTAATGATACCACTTTAATGTTGCTCCTTTACACAGGATGTGAGGTGGCTCCAGACGTTAATGTGGCTGCTCAGAAGTTCCTTATCAGACTCCTGATTCCAGCACCTGAAGGCATGAATGAGGTCTATCTTCGCTGTGAGAACGTGAGGCCACACGCACACCCATACACCTCTTCTCATCTCTACGTGTGACATCCTTTCATTTTCAATGCCTCTATCTTCAGTTCATCATCTCAGCTCTGACCACAGTCACACCTGTCTCTCATGCTCTTTTTTCTATGTTATGTCTTTGAAATTCACCCTGCAGGAGCAGCAGTATGCTCAGTGGATGGCAGGGTGCCGGTTGGGATCCAAAGGCAAGACCCTCGCCGACAGCAGTTTCCAAAGTGAGATCCAGAGTATCCGCTCTTTCCTGGCGATGCAAAAGACCAACTCCAGTTCCAGCAGTGCAAATGCCAGCGAAGAAAGCATCAATACTCACAGTCTGGTGTCACCACGTTACCATAAAAAGTACAAACCCAAACAGGTACAGATGTAGCAACAGGCCACAAAAGGATAAATGTTGCAGATTTATTGTCTTGTGTTTTCACAAAGCAGTATTTTTGATCTCATATATTTTGTGTGGCTCAAATTACCAACCTAAATGACCTTACAGTACAGTAATTTTGTGCAACTGTGCAAATCTGCAACTGCTTATGGCAGCAAAAATATAATTAAATCTCACCTTTTACCCTCTGCCTGCTCTTCCAGCTGACCCCTCGAATCCTGGATGCATACCAGAACGTGGCTCAGCTCTCCCTGACAGATGCATTGATGCGCTTCCTGCAGATCTGGCAAGCCCTGCCTGACTTTGGGCTTGCATACGTTGTTGTCAGGTTAAGTTTAAAGTTTCATTTAAAGCTTTTGAGAGTTGATTCTGTGCCAGTGAACACATCAAAGACCGAAATTCACTGTGACAAGGTTATTATAAAGCACTTGACCTCGAACATCCTCCTTCTGTGTGTTATGAACATTATAAATGTTTTAACAGCATAAAAGCAGAGACTGTAGTCGAGGGAAATGCACGCCCAAGATCGGCAGAAATGTAGTTCATGCTAAAAAAAAATGAAACTAACCTAACATTTTTTTTTCACTTTTTAGGTAGACAGAAAGAAAAATTTTAAACATCCTTCCACCAGCAATGTGCAAAGTCATCAGACTAAGCGTAGTTCTGTAGAAGTTTAATCATTTTTATATGGAGGACTCAAGACTGACTTTTATCTAAAATTAATTAATTAATAAACTTAGAGGAATCTAAACAAAATGTACCCCCCCCCCCCGCCAAACAGGTTCAAAGGCAGCCGGAAGGATGAGGTACTCGGCATTGCTCCCAATCGCTTGATCCGTATTGACCTTAGTGTGGGTGATGTAGTGAAGACCTGGCGCTACAACAACATGAAACAGTGGAACGTCAACTGGGACATTAGACAGGTATGACTCATATCTTGAACAGGCTTCTGTCTGATAATTTAAAAATGTCTAGAATGCTCATTTTCAACTTCACGTTTTCATTCTCAGAGGTTTTTATGATTCATAGTTCTGACAAGAGGTTTGAACCTTCTACTCGCTGTCCTGACCTCATATTTTACCAAGAGTTTTAGAAAATTGTCTAAGAGGGAGAACTCTGAGTAGTCTGAAGCCTGAACCTTAGGCTTGCAAGAATAATTACTTCTTGTACAACTGATGTACAATGCCTTATTACACAATGGTATTTGTGATAACTGAGCATGAATGAAAAGAAGCTCGTGTGTTTAGAGACAGACCCACAAACCAAGCATGAAGTTAGCTGCACGCTAAAGACTTCTGAAAACATGCTGACAGTGTGTCTTTCAATAAAGTGACATTTATAGTTCTTACTGGTCAGATCTTTTAATGGAAATGGTTCTGAAACTGTGGGGCACAGACAACCAGGTGAAAAACCTGAAATGAAACTGAGATTGATGAATATGCTTTTACAAAACCAGAAAGAAAATTTAGGAGCTATTGCCCTAATGACTTACAACGTGGGATATGTATGTATATTTGTAGTGAAGATATTTTTCATCCCTGGATTAAGATTTTTTTTCTAAATAGCTCTGCATTTCTTTTGTGTTCATTTTCGTCTACTCCAGATGGCCATTGAGTTTGAAGGGAATGTGAACATTGCCTTCAGCTGTGTGACTGCTGATTGCAAAATCGTTCATGAGTTTATCGGAGGCTACATTTTCATGTCGACACGCAGTCGGGAGAAGAGCGAAACGCTCAATGAGGAGCTATTCCACAAGCTGACCGGTGGCCACGAAGCTCTCTAAGACTGAAACACAAAAGCCCAGACAATGGGATGGTTGACAGCCCATCAGACCTCCTGTGTCTCAGTGGAAAACCAGCTTGGAAAAAGACTTAATGTTTAACTCAAGCAGCCACAAAAAGATAAGGAAATCATCAAAAACAAGATATTCAGTTTACTGTAAATGTGTTAGAAACTTGTAAGTACACCAAGTTTTCCATTCACACATCAGTGGATGTTAAACTTGATATGTTCTGACATGTTCAAGACTCCAGCGGTCCTCATGCTGACTTCCCCCCTCCCTACAGGATGGACTGCTGCTGGGCCAATCTGCTGGGCTTCTGGTCCAGGTTCAGCAGGCGTCGTAATCAGACTCAAAGAAATGTAAAATCAACAGCTGAATCAGCCAGCTCTAACTTCTAACTACTTTTCTGAACTCACTCTGTCAAGAAATGTAATCAGCATTGCTCAGAATTGAAAGCCTTGAATGTCCAGAGCTCCAGACCCAGTGTTACTTAAACTTTTTATTAGAAATTAATGTTACAGGTAATGATATGACTGAGAAATATAAGATAAATGGCAATAAAAATATTCACCACATAAAACATTTACTAAAATAAATAGAGCTGTATACTTTTCATTATCTCTTGTTTTCCCTCCTTATGGCTGTGACATATTTTGGCAATTTCTTACACAGGAAACCTCAAACAAGTTATCTTCCCTCACACACTGTGCGTGTCAGTGCATATCTTACTGGAAACTGCAGTCCGTTAAACCTCAATGTCTGCATCCTCTCATTTCCCATGCTTAGCCACGTGACTAACCACATGCACAATACGCTTTATTTAAAGATCTGCCAGTTAAAATATCCTGGTAGTCATTGGTACAATGCTTTATTTAGCATGAAGTGGGGAAAACAAGGTTTCTGTATTTTTAAGTTTGTTGAATTGTCATATAAAAATAAGGATGTACCTTCTGTCCTGTTCACTTTCAATAATGAATCAACAGTTTAAAGTTTACCAATCAGGTGCCACTTTGGGAGATTTCTGAATATACACTTCTGTTGCTGATAAATCGATGCTGCTGGAAAACAAGTGTTGCCAGGGGAACAGGGATAAGCATCAACCAACCGTCGGATGCTAACATGGTCAGGTGAGTGCGGTAATGACCAATGACAGGACAGCACTCTCTGCTGTTACTGCAGTGGCAGGATGCTCCCTGGAACACAGCAAAAGAGAGCTCAGTGAACAAGGAAATAGTGAACCCAAATCCACGTAAGCATAAAATCTAAACTTTTATTTCTGTATAAGAGTTTTTCTTACTTGAAGGTCTCAGTCTTAGAGCTCGGCTGAAGTATTTAGGTTGAATTTTACCCTCAGCATCACCTTCAGTCAACAGCACATCATTCTCAGACCAGAAGAACTTGATACCATCTGTAGAGACACATAAAACTAGTAGCATTGGTTCCTACACATATAGAGTAAAGGTAGATAATTGGACAGCAGCAATCGGGGTTTAATCTTACCAGCCAGTGCTTTGGGGACATCAATAAACACAGCTAGATCACAATCTTTCCTCATGCCTGGTGGGGAAAAAAATAACGCTGTATTACAAACCTCCTGACAAGCTACTCTCCATCAAACTCACACGAGCATACCACTGATGATGCCGTCCTCCCCTGGCAAGCCTCGTGCCAGATGGATGTGTGTCCTCTTCATGCGGCTCAGGCCCTGCTGCTGGATGGAGCTCCAGTTTCTGAGGTAGGAGCCATGAACAGCCTCAGCAGGGCAGTCTGGAGAACCAGCCATGACCGGTTTCAGCTCCAGATCCACAACCTGACCGTGGAAACACAGCCAGGATAGCCACAGATTTACAAAGCCGCCTTAAATCTGGTAAAGAAAGGCATTCTGGTTACTATTGCTTTATTTTAGTAATTAGTCATGGGCAGTTGATTAGTATTGGAGAAAATAGTGAGAGAAATTATTAAACTCAAGCCCAGTTTGAGTTTGACTGATCCCACGCTCAGCTGAAATGTCAACAACAGTGGCAGTGTCCAAAAATTTAAAAGGAAGATATTCCCCATTGTTATTGGGCCTAAACCTAACATCAAATGCAAATGCTCGTGCAGGGTTTTTCCAGCATCAGTGGGGCATTTGGGAAGGCCTGACTACACATATAATCATTATCAGTCTGTACACATTAAAGACAGCTACTCTGTGTATCCGTGTATTTTCCTGTAATTTAAGATTGTTAAAAATGTAATTTTGGGATTAATTCTAAGACACTGATATGCTGATATTCCAAAGACTCTATTTACATTGATTTATTACATTATTTGGGATAAAATGGAGTTTGTTTTACCATGTTGTAGGACTTCTTCCATGACAAGAATGCAAAGAAATAGAGTAACTTCTTCAAAATAGTCTTTGACTCACTAACACTCTCCCACACATACACATCTACAGTATATTAGGCACAAATTGGGTATTTGACTAAAGCAAAGTCTGCATTTTCTGAGTTGCTTTTTGGTTTTATGTCTCAAAAGTATATAAATCACATTTTCATCATATTTTTCTAATCATTTGCTGATCAGCAAGAACAAACAAACAAACTGAATATTTACTGAATTCAGCATCTAGCTAGGGGATAATGCAATATAGCCAATGTGCTGACAACAGCAAGTATAAGCTTCTCAGAGTTTACAGGTGTTGACATGTCTTACAATTTTGTAACTCTCATTACCTGTACTGAATGACCCTGATTGGCCCGAATCTGCAGCCGGCCATCCTCAGGGTGGGTACAGAGCTTAAAGCGCTGCTTGTCATTTGTGGCCACAACTCTCTCAACGTCTTCCAACGAGTACGAGTGGAACTGCGGGTGAGCCAGGAGATCCTCCACAAACAGGAAGCCGTCTATATGTGAAGAGAGCTGTTATGACTATGGTCAAATTTCCCCTGTGGATGTTACAGCCCTGTGAGCAACAACTTGTTTGTTTGAGGCACTGATCCAATTTGGCAGCATTTTCTCTACAAATAATCCCAAAAACAGCAAAAGGATGTTAAAAAGTTCAATATTGAAATTAATAAAAATAAAAATAAATCTAAGGTCTGCATCTGCTATCAAAATTATGACAACATCATTAAATGGGATCTGTCCATAGGTGAAACTTGTTGTATGGACATCAGAAGTATGTATCATCCACTTTTCTAGTTGCTTATAATTGTTCACACTACTTATTTCATATTGAATGCATAAGTCTTTTTGGTGTAACTGAAGTTTTTTACCCTTCTTGTTGTTTACATCAAGCAACGTGATTGTGATTAAGACAACTCTAGATATTTCACCAGTGTTTTCTAAGGATGCATTCCAGCATCACATGTAGACAAAACACAATGAATCAAATTTATGAATGATAATAATCAGAGGTTCCTCTAGTTAGTTGGTACTAATCTCTGTGCGTCCTCAGACTTTCCCAATGCATAGTTTGTACATGCCTAAAGGAAAACATTATGCTCCTAGGCTCTGATCCTAGGAGCATAAGAAAGGGCTACAAGAGGCAGAAATCTAGCACAGCTGATAAAGACCAAAGTTGAAGACTGTGCAAAGGTGCTCCAAAGACACTCCAGCACATAGTAGAAAAAGGTAAGATGGTACCTGGGACAATATACACCAAGAGAAACAACCAAGTGGCTGGGATAGTATACAGGAACATCTGTTCCACATATGGACTAGAAATCCCCAAGTCCTCATGGCAAACACTGCTGAAGGTGCTTGAAAATGGCAGGGCTAAGGCCCTGTGGGACTTCAAGTTCCAGACAGACAAGCAGCTGCTGGCCAGCCAAACAGACATAGTGTTGGCTGACAAGGAGCAGAACACCGCAGCTGTGATAGATGTGGCAATCCCAGCGGACAGCAATATCAGAAAGAAGGAACACAAGAAAACAGAAGTATCAACAACAACTGGAGGAGATGCGGAATGTCCAAAGTGATCCCAGCAGTAAAAGGAGCAACAACCCTGAAACTCGACGAGCAGACCAGCAGATTTCAGGCACAACTTTAGTGTAAGTGCTTTTCTGTCTGACATTCACACACATTCATACTTTGATGCATCAGTGGATGAATGTGCCTTAGCAAGATACACATTGGGAACAACCAGGGATCAAACTACCAAACTTCTGATTAACAGATACACTATGTCCTTATACACTAATTACCGGAACTGAGCAATGGCTGTAGCTCAATGTATAATACTGTACCAGCTGACCCTGCTCTGAGTCAGAGCTCCAAATTGTCTTGTTTAAAGCAGCTTCTTAATGTTAAGGAAACCAAATTTATGTTGGTTTACAGAAATCACCCTCAGATCTCAAATAATATTGGTAAGCATATCCAGCAGGAGACTTTGTGAAGAAAGTATTATACTACAAATACCTGGGTGAATGACATCATTTTCTTTAAAGGTCATATTGGGTACTCAGTAAAATGTTTATATTGGGTTTTATTTATTTTAAACTGCCCATCTTAATTTTGCTGTTAGGTAAACATATGTACAGGCTACATTCTTAAATGTCCTTTATAATGGTGACATTAATTACATGCAGGTTATCTCTATGTATCAGGGTCCTTTATGTTTTCAGTACACATCACTTGTCTTAGCCCTTAATAGTGGTGATTTAGGGCTTTTAATGATTTATTTGAACTGCAGAATGATTATAGTATGATTATACTGCCCACGTGGACAAGCTAAATGACTTCTGGAGAAAAGCTTTATGCTTAAATGAGACAAGGATAGAGCTAACTGACCACAATCACGAGGTATTTCTGGAGGTGTAAGTGTGAAGCTGGTTTTGATGCTCATTATAAGTGTTTGTGAACTTCCTGTGTGTAATTGCAGGTAATAATATGAAAATTTGCTACATTTTCAAATGAAAACTCCTTTAGAGTCCTCGCTAAATTTGCATCCCTACCAGTCTACCCTGCATTATCTGTGTTACCTAGATCTGACTGTAAGCAGCTCACCTGTACCCATTTGCAGACCCATCTGGCTGGCTCCATGGCGAAGTGCATAAGTCATGGATTTAGAGAGGCGGACATCTCTGTCCTGGTGGTGGAAAAGGCATCACTTTCAGTAACATACACACACACTGAAATTTAGTTCTAATTATAGCTGTGGTTTAAATATAGGACCTAGACTTTACCATGCCAAAACCCTCATACTGCCTGTCATACAGCTAATACGATGAGATATTAAAAAGACGGGAAATTATCCCAATTGAATGGGTCAACAAACTCTCACCTCTCCACCACGATGTCCTCTCCTTCCTCTTCCTCTTTTGCCACTTCCTCCCCCTCCTTTGGCACTGTCCATGAACGCACAGGCAGCTCAGCTTTTCAGACCTCGTTTTACAGCTGTTGTATGATAAATTTCACTGGTTTTAATTCTGCGAAACGTTGCATAGGATAATATTTGTTGTCAGTGCATTGCGCGTAGCGTTTTGGCTTGCTCTCGCTTCCTGTGTGTTCCCGTTCTCCGCTTGCAGGTGGCACTGTGACGGGCAGTGCTCCGGTAATTCGGCACCACAGAGGAAAAGCGGGGTTTTTTTTTTTCTTTTCTTTTCTTTTCTTTTTTTTTTTTGTCCTGGAGGAAAACATCACTCAGACAGACAGCTGTTGTCTGAGTGGCTGCAGGTAAGAAAATGTTCAGGACACCCACCAAAAACAATGACGCACTCAAGAATAGAAACGATCGTTTCCGTCCGTGGTAAATAAGAACCTATCTGGTAAATAGCGGGCTCTAAAGTAGGGACTGTCCGGATACTCCTGGTGCTGGAACTGAACACAGAACCTGAGCTAACTTGGCTAACTAATGCTAGCATCGTTGAGCTTGGGTTACCTGAATTTCTGGCTGGGCAGCAGGGGGGATTTCTGAAAAGTGTACGCTTTCAGTCGTGCTTCTTCTTCTCCTGTTTGTGTGACACGTCCCATGTTACAGATTGAGCTCGTGGATGAAGAGATCTGCCAGCGGACCGAAGAATTCGAGCAGGTCACCATGGAAACCTAATGTTAGCAACGTTAAAGCTGGACGGCTGTTTAAAGTCTTACCTGCCATTAAACAGCGCTGAAAGACGGAAACACGAAGAGTTTGCCGTGAGTCTTTTATTTTATCTCTCTCTCTCGATATATGGTGATAGCCACTTTAACTTTTTGCTCCAAATAATCCATTTCCAATTTTAAAAATAGCTTCTCTCTTTTTTATTTATAGCCGTAGCCATTTATTTACTGGTATAATGATTTAAAAACAACAACAACAACAAAAAACTGCATAACTGTATATAACTGTATAAATCTTGCACTAGCAATTCTGACCTCGGCATTATCCAGTGTCTGTTCTGGAAAAGTAATGTATCTTGGTGCAAAATTAGATGAGACATGTCATTATTCAACAGTTATCGTTTATATGGAACAGTGTCAGAAATCATATATATTTTGTTAGTAAGTGTAAGTAATTAGGAAATGTTTGTGTTGTATTTAGCTGTAGTGTCCCCCTATGATTTCTCTACAGGTAGTCTTATAAAATATTATTAGATGTTTATCTAAGCATTAACATTAATTTATCTAAAGAGTACATCTAAAAAAAATCACACTGTCACTCAGAGAAAATAAGTTAATTAACTTATTTAGTTTATTGTGCTTTATTTTGTGCATAGGTAACATGTTGTCTCCCTATAAAGCAGACATGTCATAAATGCTTTATTACACACTGTGATAACTATAATGTGTTTCCAGCTTTGAGGACATTTTAAACATTTTCTAGTGCACAATATTTACCTACAGTTATCCCACAAGAACAGATCCTCTTTTTGTATAATTGTGCTTTGCTTTACTGTATTGTGATTCAGTATAGTTTCATACAGAAGCTTTCACTTGTAGGGGTTAAACGCATCTCTCCCTGTCTCTTTTGCTCAGGTGATGGAGTTTCCTCAGCATTCCCAGCAGCTGCTGTCCGCCCTGCGGTCTCAGCGCCAGCGGGGCTTCCTCTGTGACTGCACCGTCCTGGTGGGCTCATCCCGTTTCCTGGCTCACCGGGCTGTTTTGGCCTCCTGCTCGCCATTCTTCCATATGTTCTACTCAGACTCTCCAGGAGGAAACAGCACCAGCAGCTCTGTCACGCTCGACAGTGACATTGTCACATCAGCTGCATTTGGCTTGCTCTTGGACTTTGTCTATGAAGGAGTGCTGCAGCTTGAAGAGTCACCTCCAGTGGAGGACGTATTGGCAGCTGCAAGCTTTCTACACATGAATGAGGTAGTAAGAGTTTGCAAGAGGCGGCTGCAGAGACGAGGGCCTCTGGCTGAGGCAGACAGCACACGCTCTGAAGAGAGTGCTGGTTCGAGGAAGGAAATAGAGACACGGAGGAAGGATGGGGGTGACCGTGGAGCAGAGCCCATGGTGGCCATGGCATCAGATCACTCAAATCCAGTCACTATAGCTGCACCACTGTTATCAGCATCCATGGTGGCAGAGAGGAGCCATGTGGAGACTGTGAAGTCTGAACAAAGGACTGGTGGGCAGTCATCAGAGGCACGAGTTCAGACTCCTTTGAGCCCCGATCTCGCCGATACCACCCAGCCAGGCATGGATGGCCCTCCTCTGCCCCCAGGTGGAGAGCTGGTGCAAGGCTTCATCACAGGCCAGTCTGCCCCTGCTCCTGGAGGTCACATCAGGATGGGGGCTGTGCATCAGGGAGAAGGCACAGCACTCTGTAGTCCTTGTAGCACCACTGAGACATGCAGGTAGATAAATTGTTGATTTACAGACAGAAAATAAGGAAAAACAAGAACACTTCAATGGCAGCATACATTACTTAATTCTGTTCTATAATTATTTAGTGTTGTCTTTAATTCAGTTTCATAATCAGATGTTTTTAAGGGTGTAAGGACATATATATGTGTATATATATATATATATAACAGGAGAAGTAAAGTAAAATCTGATTTCAATACAGCCTTCACTGAGAGGACTTATGATCATTATTTAGATTAAACCATAAGAAATTGAACATTCTTATTTCTTTTTATCAAAAGGCTTTGTATCTTCCTTTTTATTTTTCAGCAGTAACCAGCAGCCTTCCTCCTCATCTTCTTCTCTGGTCCCAGTGAGCCAGGCTGCTGGTCGCTCACTGGTTGCTCTTCCCCAGTCAGAATCCAGTGCACATCCTGATGAACCGCAACTCCCACGCAATGGCTCTTTAGTGGAACCCTCAGTCACTGATGACAGAAGTACATTAGGCAAAGGACAGCAGATGGTTATGTTGATCCAAGCATCAGCTCTGACCTCACATTTACAATTAAGCGCACCAAAGACGCTGTCCCGGCGTGCGCCTCCACAGATCCGAATTCAGAGTGCCATATCGCTTCAAACCCAGAGCTCAGAATCCCTCGCTGCTGCTCCTCCTCCTCAGAGACAAATGCTTAAAGGACCTGAGGGGGGCACTGGAGCTTCATCTAATACTAAAAATCACCCTCTAATGGGAACAGATAGGAGAGGCAATGATGGAGAGAATGTGAAAGTCAAAGTGGAGGCAATTGTTATATCAGATGAAGAGCTAGAGGATGAGAAAGAGGAAAGCAAAGAGAGAGAACCCGTGATGGAAGTTGATGATGACTTTGAAGATGACATCCAGGAAGAAGATCTGAACAGCCCTCAGTTTCTCTCTTCTCACCCACAGGGCTTCTTACAATTGACCTCCCAAACAAATGATTACTCCTTCCCCCTCTCTCCCTCCTCCTCCTCCTCTGGGGCTGGACCTTCCTCCCAGGATGCTTCCTCTTTCACTGCATCCCTCATTCCTCCATCCACATCTCAGCAGCACTCCGACCCTGTTGCATATTTCCAGGAGCTCCAGGACTCTGTAGGAAACTTTGTAGAGGACGTACCAACGTGTGGTGTCTGTGGAAAAACTTTCTCGTGCACCTACACCCTGAGACGCCATGCCATTGTGCACACACGGGAGCGGCCGTATGAGTGTCGCTACTGCTACCGAAGCTACACACAATCGGGCGATCTGTACCGACACATTCGCAAAGCGCATGACCACACACTGCCAGCCAAACGCAGCAAAGTAGACACAGAGTCCTCTCTGCCAGCGCAGCCACCACCACCACCTCCACCTCTTAGCTAACACAGACACCTTTCAATTCCACAACAAAATGTACAGTATGTACATTTTCTCAAAGACTCCATACTGTTCGGTATGTAATCTGGACCAACCACCTTTCCTCTCTTTATTCTCTTCATAGCTGCCTTCACTTTCTCCTTACTAATCCTCTGCATTTCCTGATTCACTATCTTTTGTCTGTCCTCTTCTCTGATTTTTTTTAATTCATCAGCTCCTTAAAGTACTCCTTCCATCTGCTCACCACACGTTTCATTCATCAGTATGTTTCCATCTCTCTTTGTCCTTAATCACTCTAAAGCTGAGTTTATGATCCAACAGAGAGAGCATGTTTGCTGTCCGCTGGCAGTTTTGGGGTTGCCCGTATACCTGCAGAGAGCTCCGTTGTCATATGGAGGCAGTGTACAAAGTATGTGGTGCAACCGGTCTGTGAGCCACTTTTGCTTGTGCTGTTGTTGATCCATCAGCATACATACAGCATATATGACATACAAAAGAGCTGAAGTGAAGCAGAGTGTTAAAACAGTAAAACGTTGTCAACTGCAGCCACTGCCTGTTCTGTATTTTTCACCCCGAATGGAAAGATGTACGCTGACAAACACATTTTTGGGACCATAAATTACGCTTAGCCTGCTGCACATATTTCGTTACATACGTTCGTGAAAATTGAAACCACCATTTTTTAAACCCAGCAGCAGCAGGGGAAATGGCTACAAAAATAACTCTGTGGTCCCCAAGTCTGACGAAAGGCCACAGACCGAGCAGCAGGTATATTCTTGCCTCAACGGCCACCTTTTTTTGTAGTGTTCATGTCACATATTAATAAAGTTGCAGGGTTTTCTGACGCATTGCTGTGATGACAACCACGCAGGTTAGGTAGTACTGATTTGTAATAGAGAACCAGTCGATCTGAGTTGACTCCCGTGGCAAATCAATCCGAGTAGGTACTAATGGAAAAGGGGGATCTAGAAGAGGGAGGAAAAATCGATCAGTAACATTTGCAATGTGGCGTTATATTTCTGGAGTAAATATAACGCAACATTGCAAATGTTACACACAAAAAAAAAAAATCGTGGCTGGTTAAATGTTTGAGTGGCTGAGAGAAAATTTCCCACCCCTGCCACTGACTGACTTTTATATCTCTCACTTTAAAAACGCTCCACAGATACCCCAACTTTCCTTTCTGGAAATTTGATCCCAATCTTACCCACACATATTGGTACTTCTTTTATTCACAAATCTAATCTGTTTAATGTTCACTGTTGTCTACTGGAGCCCTGGAACAGATTTGATAGCTGTACTATTGTGTACTCTTTGTAATATTAAGTGACACCTCGCACCCAAGTTTGTAATTTTAAATACCTTCATCATTGTGTGAATGTGTGTGTGTGAATGGGTGGATGACAGGTTGTGTAAAGCGCTTTGGGGTCCTTAGGGACTAGAAAAGCGCTATACAAATACAGGCCATTTACCATTGTTGCATCAAAGACGTATGTTTGTTAAAATTATCAGAGATGAAAAAGATGTCTAAAAATATTAGTCATGTGACATACTATACCACTTATGCTTTATTAACTCAAAACAAACACAAAGGTTTTATTTTTTTATTTGTTAAATTTGTATGACTGCTCTTTCAGTGCCAGAAAGTTGATTTTTGTGCCATTTTAAACCCCCAAATGTGAGCTCAAACTGTTTTGAAGTCACTTTGTCAATACCTGACTTGTTTCTTTCTTGTTTTCATTTCCTTCCTCTTTATCTCCAATGCAGTAAGTGTCAAATGAGGAACATAAAGTAACTGATCCAGAAATACTGAAGTTGCATCTGAAAATAATGGAAATGGATAAAGGTGTTAAATTAACTTTTTTATTTCCAGTGACCTGCACAGGATTGGATTTTACATTGTAGTTTACTGCAAGTTATGCTCCCAGCTCTGTGCATGTCCGGTCGTAACGTCTGTGTCTTATCACCACACATTTCAGACTTTGTTTGACATTGTTCATTAGATACAATCAAATGTTGTCAAGGAGACAAAACCCTGAACGCTCCTGGCCAACATTTCTTGATTAGCTAACAGGTTGATTAATCTCATACCAGTTTTACTTCTGTAATTTGACAGAACAGCATATCGTCTCAAGTGCTTGAAAAGAAGGCAGCTGGACTTCTTTATGTTCTTCTTGCCTCTCATCCAAGCGGCTTCATCAGCTGTCTGAGAGTCTTAGTGGGGACTGTATCCTTGGAGGTGGACCTGAGGGTCATTTACGCATTTGCAATGAATAGTTTTCAAGCACTTGAAACTACCATGACTGAGAACCACCACAGTATCGACACACTTGAACACATGCAGTTTTCTGCCTTCTGTTTAAACTTTAAGTTAATGTTAAACACTCTTTCATTCTGCACCACCTTAAGTGTATTTGTATGACAGCTGCTGTGTGTCGTTATTACCATACCGTTATCATATCATAATTGCAGTTAATACATATTAGAGGGTTTTATAGTAGCCAGTCTACAGAATCTAAATGTGCCCTTGTGAATAAACAGTGTTGAGTAGAACGTGCCACATGAACATGGTAGTTTTTTCAGTGAATAAAACATTGCACACTTTGGTCAGTGACTTTTATTTATTTATTTTTTGTTCACTAGAAAAAAAAACATGTCATTAAAGATATATACAAAGGTTGTGTAACTTATTGCTCTGCAAAAGCAACACTTACTGAAAATATTTCTTAAGCCTTTCCACCAGTTATCATGAATAACCAGCAAGCGGCGCATTTCATATGTAAAATGCTGAGGAGACATCAGGCGGCTTCTTCAGTCTTCTACTGGAGCGTGGATCTGTGAAGGGACAAAATATCAGGACAAACCTGCAAATATCTGAAAAGATTTCTGTCTGTGTCTTTTGCATTTTCATCAGTTGAATTAAACACAGTTCCTCCACCAAAGAGAATGAGCCTCAACTGAGGTTTTCAGTGCAGTGTAATTTGAGTTTACAAGAAAACGTTATATTTATGAAACCCGGTGAACATGTACTGAATAGCCACAGATGGAAATGTAATATAGATCCAGGAAATAACTGGTAATTAACTCAGAACAGCAGCTTCAAGCAACAACTGGTATTACATGCTTAATTTTTTGTAGGATGTGATTAAAGGTGACTGAATAGTATATGAACCTGCTCCAAAATACAGCCAAGGGTATCCCAAGCTTGTTTGGGTCATATTTCACCAAAAAAACACACATTATTTATGTTAAATGTATTAAATATTAATTACTAGGAGACAAAGTTTGGTTTGATCTTGGATTAATGGATCCAAGAGGGGGAAAAAACAACTCACTGCCTCAGCCAAATCAGGCCAATCCATTGCCATCACAATAGTATCGTCTGAATTAGGAGGTGTTTCCAGGTTCCAGTAGGTCATTTTGTCAAATACAGAAGATACTTTCACTGTCCTGTCCTGAAAACACACATAAACACAAGTTACAAAAACCTCATCTACGCATCTGATTTTATGAAATAGTTCTTGGACCCACAACTCCAGTGGTATTTACCTCCTGGTCTGAGCCGGGTTTGTTGATCTCTTTCAGTACCAGCCCCGTGTAGCCCTGCGGACAGCTGATCTCCTGCCCCTTTAACCCACGTCCCCTGAATGACACTGACTTATCTGCAATGTGAAAGGAAAAAACAAAACAAAGCATTGAGGATTCTTGATGTGTGCTGTGTAATGCGCAGTTTTCTTTCCTAAAGCACCTACTTGTCGCCTCCAGTCTGTCTAAACTGATCCTGTAAGGCTTTAACTCACTCTCATAAGTCTTCGCATAACATCCCACTTTTAAAGTTTTTGAATTGTTTAAAATCTTGGGTCTCACTTTTATGACCTTACAGGTTGAGGTCCCCACATATTTTGTCAAACTACTCCACTTGTGTTCTCAAGTCCTTAGGTAGGGGTCTTCTTGTGATTCTGCAAACCCATTTGAAAACTAAATATGATAGTGACTTCCAAACCTCCAAAACTAGGGAATAGTTTACCACTTTCTACACACACCCTTTACTCTGTGGCATCCATTATAATGAAGCTTAAAACTCATCTGTTCAGACAGACATTCGGGTAGTGTTCATATGTGTCCACTTTGCTTTAGCATATGCTGGTTTTTGCGCTTTGTTAGTGTTTTCTGTCTCAAAAAGGACAATAAAGCTACATTTTTATTACTTAAGTGTTAAATAGCAACTCACTTTAACTAAAGATTCCCAAGAATTCTTAAAAACCATTCCACTTTTACCCCCAAAACAAATTAATCATATCAGAAACAGCAGTTATTAAAAAAGCAGCAAAAATAGTTTAAAACCAGGATACTGGCAGCTGTTTGCTTTATTTACACATTTAGTGATCTTTTATCTCTACATTTTTATCTGTCCACTGTGGATTAATCCATATTAGCAGATATCAAAAGATTTTGTGTTTACCTTGTTTCTGGTCTTTGGTGGTAGCAGTGAAGTATTGGTTGACCTGTGCTGGCCCATTGTGTTCAATCTCACATGGCATGAGGTGGACTGGAGCTTGCGGTGCCTGTCCCACTGATGATGCACAAAGTCGAATAACACTGGAATTACAGGACATCCTGCAGCCAGGAGACAGAAGAAAAAATAAAGTACATTTTTAGTTTTTAATTTAACCTCAGTCTCTTTTATCAAACACAGTCACAGACTACAAAAAAAGGGGGAAAAAATTGTATGTGAGACAAACTGAGCCACAAAGTTCAGCCTTTAATCTGAGTGTTTTTCTGCAATTAAAATAATTTTTCAACTGCAGATGTCACTATAGGTTCACAATAGTAGTGGTTTTTTTTAGCTCTTATGTCCAGCACACTAGTGTACTCAAAAATAAAACAAACAATGAATCATCTGCAATTGATTCAGAACTCATGATGACTTTAATGTTACTCCACCTGTTTACAGCTTTTTCTGTTGTTCTGCCAGCCTACTTGTCTGATTGCCTGTCAACCATAACTGTCTGTCAGACCTTCAGCTATGTAATCCATGCATCACAGCACAGGATGAAACTTTTTGGTGGACAGCTTTCAGTCTGCCTGAGTATCTGAGAGCAGCCAAAAGTAATACTTACTTTAAAACAATTATTTTTTTTCTGGCTTTCGATAAGAATGGTTATTTGTTGATCTCCATTTTTCATACACAGAATACGACATACTCAAAGTGAGCACATGTATGTTTTCCAAAGAATCCCAGAGAAAAAAATAATTCCTATTAAATAACATACAACATGCAATAAAAGTCTTACGTTTATTTAAAAGACATATATCTCCACCCTTACCTTTCTGCAGTTTTCCAAACGTGAAACGTTAAACTGGATCTTTTCCGGTAAACAACAAACACAGCTTGTGATTGGACAAAACCTTCTTCTTCTACGCCAGAAGATATTTTGGCGGTTTTTTTCTGCTCAGCCCCAGAATAGCGCCTCCTCCCGGTGAAGCTCGATGTTTTCGCCCTTGAACTGTGAATCACACTCG
>NW_005187409.1:4546038-4561168 GCF_000239375.1 Pundamilia nyererei | reverse complement strand
TAAAATAACAGACAAAAACAAGACAACACAAAACAGTGTTGAAATGAACTAACAGATAAATTGGAAGACAGGAGTGTAGCTCTCTGAACGTTCCTAACAGGAGAGGAACAAGATGTGAAATAAAACTAATACAAATACAAATAAAACTAATACAAACTGATAAGGAGGCTGTTGGAAACATGAATACTAACACGTAACTGGATATCAGAGGCAAAGGAACAAAAGGGGGAACAAAGCATTAAAACAGAAAATAGACAGAGGGTGATACAGATAGAAACACTGGGGAGACTATTATCACTACCAGTAATAATGCTATTAAAAAAAGACATGAAGCAGAACACAAAACTGAAACAAAAAACCCCTGGGGACGATGGACCATGAGATAAAACAAAATAGATCAACAATAAATGATCAGTTCAGCAAACAGTTTGATATGATTATCAGTTTCTGCTGGACATAAAACCAATACACAGTTCAGAATATTAGACCTCATGCAGCATTAGATCATGAGTTAGCATTTGTTACGCTATGGATTCAAACACTGAATATGTGAGTTTGTAGGCATTATTTCAAGCACCATCACTAAATAATCTCACATGTCATAGTACACTTTGAAATGTCTCGTACATTCGGAGTATTTTGATGACGTGTGTTGCAGTGTTACTTCAGTCTTGCTCAGTTCTGAGAACTCTGCTACAGTTGGCAGCAGCATCTGTCTTAGTGTGGGATGGACTAAATCCTGTCCAATGTGAGTCCGAGAGCCACTAAGGAGAAGTTTCCTGGGGGAGTTTTGCTCATATTGCATAAAATCTGTGTCAAGCCTCCACTGAGGGGACTTCAGGGGAAGAAGAAGACGTTTCCTAACTGCTCATAATTAGCCAGCGCAAGCAAGAGGTGAGTTTTTATAGCAGGACAGATAACTGTTGCAGGCATGTTGTATGGGATCCTACTTTTTTCTTGAATGCTTTATCAGGATTCACGTGAAGAGAAAGTCTCAACTCCCTTCTTCTTTTATGATTTACAGTGTTGTGTAAAATTCTTGAGCTACCCCTCATTTATATTTATCATCTATAAAAATGTCAAAAATAACAGTTCCATAGACATTTTTTTTTGCAACAACAAAGGGATTTTCAAAGAGCTGGTGTGCAGTGTCTCCTTAAAAATTTGAGGAAACTGGACAAGTGGAGGACAAAAGAAGAAATGTCATTCCTAAAAAATAAAACTACAGTGGATCTGAGAGAAAAAGCCATTCTTAAGGAAGGGAAATATTGGGAACATGCTGAGGAATGCCAAATTACACAAGAACTGTGTGTACAGCCATCTGTAAATCACAGTGGAGGCTCTATCATGGTTTGGGCTGCATTTCAGTCAGTGGTTTTGGAGATCTTATCAAAACTGATGACATTATGAACACAGAAAAGTACCATCAGACTTTGATTCACCGCTGAATATTATCAGTCTGGCAGTTGACTGCTGACACAGTTTGAAGTCATCTGATGTGAAAGAACTCTGCATGTGACTGTGATTGGACTCAGCGGTTTTGCAGATCTCGGTAACATGAATGTGAAGGCTTGTGCCGAAACATCATAACATCATCAGCCACACTGAGGGTCTGGGAGTGAATGAAATGCTCAGTGTGTCTTTATTTCAGGAAAATGTGAAGCAGATGACGTCTTAGATAACACTGAAACATTTTGTGAGTCCTTATTTCCATAAAATAACCTTTATCGATGTGTTTTATTAACCTTCACTGCTTGTTTGGTTTTTAGATTTAATGGAGCGACAAAGCAACTTGCACTCACAAGATGATGCAGAACCATCAGTCCTCATTGGTTGGGCGCTGGTGAAGCTCCAGTACGCTGTATTCGTTGCAATGTCACGGGCCCGGCAGAGACTCGTACAGCTCTCAATTGTGTTCTCATTTGTCTTCCTCCTCCTGTGGATCGCTGCATTTCTGTACGGGACTTTCTACTACTCTTACATGCCCCAGGCGACTTTTTCTGCACCTGTGAACTACTACTACAGGTGTGTATGTCAAGTCCCATCCAGCTTCTGTTTCTGTGGTCCATTCTTTCTCATTTATTCATGTTTTAATCTCCAGGACAGACTGTGAATCTCCAGCTTCGTTTTTGTGCTCTTACCCTATGGCCAACATCTCTCTGATCAGAAATAAAAAACATGTAAGTTCATCAGTTTACTCCATGCAGGGGACTTATTAGGCTTTTCTTTAGAGGAAGAAAGTGGTCCTTAATGGGGAGCGGAGTGCGGAGGAACAAAAAAGGGCTTGTTTCAGACAGTGAATTAATTTTAAACAGTGAATCATGCAAAGCCTCACTAGTAGACTCTAAAAATACAAATATATGGCTGGAAAGAAGCATAATTGTTCCCCTATAGACATTCATTCATATTATATATATGTATATATTTATATGCATTCCAAGAATACTCATATGTTTTTTGTAATATATATCGAGGCGCTGACATTCGGCCAGCCCTATCGGATGTCTTTGCAGCTGGAGATGCCGGATTCCCCAACCAATCGGGAGCTGGGGATGTTTATGATTAAAACAACCTGTTTCTCTCAGGATGGAGAGCAAGTGGCCTCCTCTGCTCGCTCTGTAAGCTGCACTCATACTCACTCAGCACCAGCGCGTCTACATGCAATCAAATAGTGTACTTTTAACAGCTACTCCAGTGATTCACTGCTGCACTGCTGTGTGTTTCTCAGGGAAAACATCAGCTGTCTGCCTCCAGCTCTCGCTTTGTGAGTACAGTGCTGATGCATGCTAACCCTTTTAATCACACAGCCTGCTCGGAGCCAGATTAGAGCTGCTTATGGCAGGTCTTCCACTGTGTCAGGTCATCCCAGTGCTAAAGTTAATGAGATGACAGGACAGAGATGTGACATGACAGCTTAGAAATACAAGATGAATATGTGACATGGACTGTTTGATTCAGCACCGATACTCAAACTCTAAAGCATTTTTTTTAAAATTTAGCAGAAATAAATTATATGAGTTTTGTTTTAATTGTTTACACACCTCCATACTTTTTAGATGCATGTGTCTAATTTACAAAAAACCCAGGTAAGTTAATCCACAACCACCATGAACAGCCTATTGGTTCATGGGTGTAGTATAAACTCATGAGCGTCTGAGCCTGCATCTGTAATCCTTTCTTTAAATTTCATCACTAAAGACCTTTTGCACCGACTTGCACATTTGTAACAAAAGAGCAAAATGAATTCATCCCAGAGTCTGGATAATAATATGTGCACTGTAAGTGAAAGATATTGTGCTGTGCTGTTGTGGTCAGAGCATACTGCGATACCGCTCAGACCTGCTGAGGACGCTGGGAACGCTGCTGTTCCTCCCGGCCTTTTTGACTGGAGCAGCCGAGCAGAAACAAGTGCTGGAGGTGGAGCTCTTCTCAGACTTCACAGACAACCCAGTGAGTCCTGCATATATAGATGTTAGATAAAAAGGGAGTAGGGAGCAATAAGCAGGACAGGGATACAGGGGAACACATGTTAATACGGAAACAGCAGGTCAATATTTAACTGACACCTAATTAACAAGTTTATTTTCCCTCTCTGTTCAGTATGCTCCCTCAGTCACGGCTGTCATCGAGATCATGTCCAGCAAGGTGCAGATATATTCATCTGACCTCTACATTCATGCTCATTTCACTGGCATAAGGTGAGAATTACCCACATAATGCACACATTTGCTTGAAAAAAGAAGAACGTGTTGTAACGTTTAAACCTCCTCCAGGCCCCTCTGTGTACTCAGATTGCAGGGTTCTCTTCACAGTCTAAAGCTATTTGATGACTGTGATGTATCCAAACTATCATATGGAGCACAAATGATAAAATGTCACTATTTTAGAAAATTGCTTCGACCAGAAGGAATCATACCAGATTACCCTGGAACTGAAATGTAGGCAAAAAGGAGAGCTTTCATGTGCTGCGATTGGTTTCGACCAGAAATACTGCGTGGGAATAAAGACGCTCAAAAGTTTATCCAAAAGAAGTTTTCGATCCATTCATATGTACCTCGAGGGCTTTCTTCCAGGAAAATGTTTGTAGTATGAAGGCAAAATTTTGAATGGCTCATTAAATACACGTTTGATTATTTATGGAATATAAATTTTTTATTTTTTTTCTGTGACCAACTGTCAGAATATGGCATTTTGCAAGATTTTCCTCAAAATCATGGGTTGGTTACTTGACAGAGATATAACAATGATAAGCCAAGGCACCAGTGGCTCTGCTTTCACTCGTGGTTTATGAGGAATGAAGCAGAACTTACATTCAGCTCAATAACGCCACAATAAATAGAATAGAAATATGATGTGGACGTGAAAGGGACACACGTTTCTCAGAAGTGGCTCTGAAAAACTTGAATTCAGGTAGCAGTGATCCTCATCTTTGTTAATCAGCTGCCAAAATCAATGACCCCAGGTCCCGACACTGTGTAGACTTTGGCCCAGTCTCAGTGACCACACTCAGAGACAGTGAGAGGTGTCTCTGGCAGACAGTTTGAGTACTTTTTGTCATGGTTCTGGCTCAGGTTACCCAGAGTTTCTTGGACCTTTGAAGTTTTGAAGTTGTATTGATTTATTTCTTCTTTGTGATCCCCGGTTTGTTTGATGTTTATATTCACTTCATGTATTCTTGTATTTAGTTTTGCTCCTAGTTTCTAAGTAGCTTCATCATTTCACTCTTCGTTGTCCCTCATATTTATGTGTCTGCATTTTCCCCATGTAGTTATCTTATTTTGGGAGTTTGTGTTCCTTGTTTGTTGCTTTGAGTTGTTGCTTCCTATGTAGTTGCTGTCTTCCTCATTGTCCTTGTCAGAGCCTCAGTTCACTTCCCCCTAACATATCCCAGGTCCTGTGCTACATTTCCCGAGTATTTATTCCCAGTTTATGCTTCTGTAAAGAGACGTTTTTCTGTTGCTTTTTGTGTTTTGGTCTTTGTTTAGTCTGCACTACACATTCAGGACACTTTTTCCTGAGATTTATATAATATTTACCCGTTGCCTCACCAGATACTTGCTGTACTACTTCCCCGTCATATCAGCCATTGTGGGCGTCTCCAGCAACTTCATCTTCCTCAGTTTCATCTTCATCTTCAGCTACATGAGGCTGCTGTTTCAAGCGAAACCACAGCGGGTGAGAAGAGAGACCCATGACTGCAAACAGACAGGGCTCTAAACTTGAATTATCAGATTTTTCCTTCCTGGTCATGCTTACCTGTCACTGAGTTCCTTGTTGCCTACAGTTCAGAATGAATTGGACAGAGGAGAACAACCAGCAAGGGGAGGAAAGAGCTGTCCCTGCAGGTACATTATTATTTATGTTCATGCATGTTTAAACTAACTGGATCAGTTCAAGAGTGTGATTTACTGTGTTTGACTGCTGGAACAAATTCTTTGACAGGCACTGCAGAAATGCTGGGTCCCTTCCACCAAAACCCCACAGACGTGAGACAGGAGGAACCACATTTTCACGTTGGAAATGGCACAGAGCAGCAAAACAGAGATACAATTGGTCAGGGAGAAATAAACGAAACAGAAGCAGCCTGAGGCAACTGATAAAGGAGGAGGAAAATGTGCAGAGAACAACCATGATAATGTGATGTAAAGATGAATATTTAAGGCCAATATCTGGTTGAAAATGATGAAGAAAATCAATTTTACATAAAAGCCGCAAAGAAACCCTGTCATTATGAGAAAAACATTTCTTGGGAATATGTTAGACTGAAAAAATATATACATGGTTTTATTTGTTTGAGTATTTATAGGCACCACAAATAAGTCACTTGCAAATGTCTTTATAGTCAAAACAAAAAGACATTTGCTCTGATATAAAATAACACATAATTACAATGATCATAAATGTTGTAGTTGCTGGTTAACACTAATCATACAGACAAAGTCTGGAGACAAAGTAAGAGGGGTCGGGATGGTTTGGAGATGTGCAGAGGAGGAATAGTGGATATACTGGACAAAGATGGAGGTGCCAAGCAGGAAGAAAAGAGAAAGATCTAGGAGGAGGTTTATGGATGTAGTGAATGGGTGCATGCAGAGGGATAGTTTGAGGTGGAGGCAGATGACGCCCTGAGGCAACCTCCAAAGATAGAAACTGAACGTGGCTGAAAGAAGAAAAAGAAGTTACCTACACAGCTGTGTAGGTAACTTCCCATGCCACTGAAACACACTTCTGTGTTTCAGTGGCATATTAATCCAAGATTTCTATGTTAATTTACACTTAGATAAAATCTTTTCCAAATACATCAGCTGAAAGCTGCTTTTGGTTTTGGGAGGGGTTTTAAATACAAGTAATTCATTTAGCTGGTTGACTGCATGAAGCATTACCATTAAAAAAAGACCTTTTTTTTCAAACTGAGCATTCTTGTTCTAAGAAATGAGGACGATTTAATGCGAAAATCAAAATCAGTGATGCTTTTATACACTGGTGTTTTGCTACTCCTTTCACATAACAGCCTGAACTGGCTCTAACCAGAATCGAAACAATGTGGGGAAACTCCAGCGGACAACTGAGTATGAAGACAAATACGTTTAAAACAGAGCTCAAATTTTACAAACAAAAACTTCACAGATCAACTCAACGGATAACTTCTTTAAATCCACACATAAAACAGCAGAAACATCAGCAGCACGAAGCTGGGGGCCAGAAATGGCCCAAGACAGACTCAAACCCCAGCTCCTGCAGTAGCCTTTCAGAATATTGGTTGTCTGCTCAACACAGTGAGCCAAACGGTTACCCCACTGCAAGTTTTTTTAAGCAATAGTTGCAAAAAAAAAAAAAAAAAGCCACACCGTGTCTCCTTAGCTTGGGACAATTACATCCATCAACACGCACTTATTGGAAAGTTTATTGGTTACACTTTGCTAGTTCCAGATTGGATCTCTTTTCAGAGCTGCCTTAATCCAACGAGATATCGTACACATCCTTCTGAGATTTTGTGCTTTATTGACATGCTAGCATCACACAGTTGTAAATCTCCCGTTCCAGCACATCCCAAATATACTTAATTGGATTGAGGTTTAGTCACTGTGGAGGCCATTTGAGTACAGTGAATTCATTGTTATGTCCAAGAAACTATTTTAAGATTATGTGATCTTTGTGATACGGCGCGCTATCCTGCTGGAAGCAATGATCAGAAGATGGGTATACTATGGTCACAAATGGGTCAATATGGTCAGCAACAATGCTCTATAGGGTGTGGCATTTTAAGCAAGTCTGAAGCAGAAATTACCAGTGTGTGAACTTCAGCAGGTTATGTTGACCATCCCTTACCATGCATAAATGCACTGAGTTGTTGCTATGTGATTGGCTGATTAGATAATTGTGAAAATGAGCAGTTGAGGCTTTCCTAACCAAGTAGTCAATGGGTTTATTTCAAAGTAATATGTACTTATAACAATATACATGAAATCTATTCTACATAATAACTGTCTAGAATTTCTGTTTTCATTAAGCTGTGAAATGTTGGACTGTGGAGCTGTTTCATTTGTTCTATGGTGAAAAGAAATTCTGAAAAACAACAAAGCAAACTTTGCATCTTTTTCTTATTACACAAATAACACTTTTTTTTTGCATTTATTCACTCGAATGCTGTGTAACTATTTAAATAAAACACTGTAAAACACATTCATTATTGGAGGGAGGACACCGTATTCCTGGATGTCCTCTTGCCAGTGGCACTCTTGGCCAAATTCCAGCAGCTGTCCCTGAATAAAGCTCTGGAAACTTAACAGCGTCACTGCATGCAAAATTTGGCACCAGCAGAGAGAATGAGAACGGGATGTGGCTCACTGACAGGCACACAGCTTTGTGTAACTGAAAACTTGCAGGTGGAGGACACGGGTTAGGTAAGTTAGATACACGTGAGCATTTAATGCTGCTTCTTCTTTTTTTTTCAATTTCAACGTGTTCAAAACTGTGCATCTGTTGTAAAGATTTTGCTGTTGTACAAGCACATGTTGGGCTCACATCCGACACAAAGATGGACACTACAGATGACAACCACACAGAGGGGATAAAGATGGAGATAGAGAATCAGCAAATTGTAGAGAATGACTGCTTTTCCACCTTATCGGATAAAACGCATCAACATCTGTTGATCAGTGAAAGACCGTCGAGCAGCTGCAGGGTGGTCAGATTAAGATCCAGACCCAGTCTCCAGTCAACAAAAAGCTTCCCCCCTTATAGTCAGTGCATAGGTGGACTGGGAGAGGACGAGGACTCGGATGATCAGCACAATTCAGACATGGCTTGCCAGTCAAATGCCACAAATGTGAAGGAAGACAAAACAGAAGAACTTCAAAGCACAGAACGAAACGAAGAGCTGACTACAAGATCTCCAAGGGACTGGCTAAAGGCAAAATGGAAACTTAGGAGGAAGGAGAGGTCGGGGGGAAGCTTTGAGGTCGACGCAGACAGCTGCGAGAGAGGAAGGTGGAGTGGGAAAAGAAGGGTGGAGGAGACTGAAAAAAAAGAGGAATTTAATGATGATGATGATGATGATGATGAAGGATGTGCAAATGCTGAGGGAAAACACTGGAGAGGTAGAAACTCCAGCTTTGAGAAAGTGAGGAAAGAAGAGGAGGAAGACGAAGATGGGAGATCGACTATTTCAGCAGTAGAAGGAGATACAAAGAGCAGCAGGGAGACCCCAAAAAGGAATGATGAGGAGGAACTGCCAGGAGTGACAGAGGGGTCCACAACACAACAGTGGTCCTCCCCACATCCTATCCTCTCCAAGCTTCTGCACTCCTCCACCTCCTCCTCCTCTTCCCTCAACCTTTCCTCCGCAGAGAGCGACGAGGTGTTCAGTGAAGGAGAGGATGCTGGGTCAAAGAGGAAGACATTCAGGAAGGTGAGAATATCTGAGAACAACACATTATACACAGATGCAGCTTTAAAGTATGTTCTCATTTTTTGGGGGGAGGGGGGTCCTGGCTGATACACTAGCATTGGCTCATGTGTCTGGCTGCTCTGGTTTTCCATGGAAGTAAAGTAAAACCATGTTTCTCAACTGTTCTGTGCACCTGTGGTCCTACTGATTTGCATGGGCTTGAAAGAGGACTTTGACAAAGTCAGATTTGAATGGTGTTTGCATGCCTGGCTGCTGCTGCTGCTGCAGATATGAGAGTAAAGAGCGAACAGAGGGAGGATGATAGGAAGCACGCTCTAAACACAGTGTGTTTGCATTGTCAGACACTGAATAGCAGACAGTCGGCTGTAGCAGGCCTACAAAACATTTTAAACCAGCATGGTAACGTTTAATATGGAAGCGTGTATGATTGGAAGAGCTTAAATATGATGTAATAGAGACATTTCCTCCAAACTGCAAGCCTGTCATTTTGTAACAGTGCACTACTGAACATGCTTGGCTCAGCTTCAGCTGCTTTTGGGTTTAGGTTTTTCATTGGCTACCTCTGTGTCTGTTAGAGACTGTTTTGTGTATATACAAAGTAGATCGTAACTGCTGAGGAATGTTCTGTTTGTTGGAGTACATTTTTCAGAGTTTGTTAAGGCCACGTGACTACATGGCTCCCCGAAGTGGGAAATCAAAGAATTTTATGTAGTCATTTTATGCTTTTGTCAAAAGAAATGTACAAATGAACCATTTCCAAATTACAGAGAATTAAAGTTCAACGTGCGTCCATAGCTATGATTTCACTGTGAATGTTTTGACATTTCACGGTAGCAAACGTGCGTAAAAACACACGTACTTGCCGCTTAAAACAAACCAGTTTCTGTTCATTTTATTAATGACATCTCTGTTTTTCCTACTGTGACAAAGCAAGTTTAGCCCTTCACACTAACAAACCGGCTTACCCTGCTTCTTTTTGCATGCATGCTGCTATTCCTGTTGTAGGTAAATTCGGCACTCTAAACTCCCTGCAGGTGTTTGTCTTTGTCCTTTACACATAGGTAACCTACCTATTAACAAAGAAATGGAAGGTATTCTCCACACCCTGAACTGGCCTTAGAGATAATAGTTGTTGGATAACTACTAGACAGGAATGCTCCTCTCACGTAACATGCTTTTCTTTTTATGCCTCAGTGCCGCTCCTGGAAAACCTTCCTGACCATGATGCACTGGTCTATGAGCCGGCAGAGCTCCTGGGTCCAGCTGGCTGGACATCAAGGCATGTGTGTTACAGTTTCTTCCACACAGACACGTGCAGGCTTTCAGAAATCAGCGTGAACGCATTTCCAAATGATGCTAGCTATGATGCTGTCCAACACATTGATGTTTACATGATTGCAAAGCTTCCCAAGAGGACATTTTTGACTTGTAAATATGAACTGAAGTCACTATAGGATGTACTGTATGTCATCACCACTGCTTGCCCGCATTAACTCACATTGACTCATATGTAAATATCCATGTGACTGCACATTATGTCAGCTCTTCACGGACTTAGTCATTGTTTTAGTTTGTGTTTCAAAAGATTATTAGGACGTGGGCTAGTCATTGAACAGTGGATGGTTAAAATCAGGAGACAGTGAAGCTCAGTATTACCTTTACTGAGGTGTCAGTCTTGAAAAAGTTTACTATGCTGAACTTAGGCAGTACCCATCACTCTGCTTCCTTCACTTATTGCCTTATTGATTGTATGGGAACAATAATTTCATCTCTTCTTGATGTTTGCTGATGTCATCAGGTAACTTCCAGGTCAGTAAAGGAGGTGAGGTGCTGAAACTATACAGTGAAGTGGAAGCAAACTGCCTGGATTGCCTGATGAGAGACCCGCTGAGACCCTTTGTCCCACAGTATCATGGCTTGGTAACAAGAGGGGAGCTCTGCTATATCCGCCTGGAGGATCTGCTAAGTGGCCTGAAGAGGCCCGTCATCATGGACTGCAAGATGGGAGTCAGGTAAGGCGTCCCTCACAGGTGACTCATCAAGTCTTGATTGCAGAATATTAACATTCAGCTACATGAAGGGCTTAGTGAGTTTTCTAGGAGAGAAAATGTCAAGATTTCCGATTTTATGAATACACTGGTTTTAATGTATAGAAAGGGTATTTGGGAATAAATTGTTTATATCATGTTCTTGCTATGATGACTAACATCTGCTCATGGAAGGTTATTTTTATATCGAATCCCGAAAAAATGACAAAATTAAAACGTGAACATCCAGTTTGTACCTGGTCCTGAGCTTCTGGTCATTAAGAGCGATCCCTGTCAGCAGACGGATACGGGAACTGTCGTTTTGAATGGTTCAGATACGTCTTTGTGTCCACAAGGAATGAATTGAGTCTTACCTTATGAGACCTCAGCATCTAAACACCACACTTTCTGCTCAGGGCCAGGAATTAAACCTCCCCTTGAATTTCACTCACTGTGGTATATCACACCATTATTTCCAGTCTGATATTGGCGTTTTTGTTTACAAAGTTCGAATGACCCCTTTGTCAAAACTAAATATCTACATTTTCTTTGCTAGAACCTTCCAAGAGGATGAATTAGTCAAAGCTCGTGTCAAAGCTCCTCTGCGAAGCGATATGTACCAGAAGATGGTGAAAATGGACCCTTCTGCTCCGTCAGCAGAGGAACATGCACAGAAGGGAGTCACCAAATGGCGCTACCTTCAGTGGAGGGATTCAATCAGTTCTACGTCCACGCTGGGCTTCAGGATAGAGGGCATTATGGTAGGAGTGAAGGCCAGGGAAGGAACTGCACTGTTTATGTTTATTAAAAGTATCCGTCTGATAAAGTATCTGTTTCTGTCTCTGTGAGTCAGATGGAGGATGGTAGCATCCAGCGGGACTTCAGGAAGATTCAGACTTTAGCTCAGGTCACTGAGGCACTGCTTTACTTCACCAGGAGCCAGCTGGACACTCTGGTCAGTTCTGCTAACATGTAAAACTTTTCCTTTAGAAAACGCACTGGAATCATGTCATAGTAAGAAAAAAATTGTTTGATAACAGAAAACAGAACTGGCAACTTCAAAACTGATAATGAATGCAATCCTTAATGAGCAAGCAAGTGGAAAGAGTGGGGATAAAGAAACCCTAAGTGGAGCTAAACCTGGTGAGGACTTACATCTGCTGTGACCTGTCATGGTCGTAGGGAAAAGTGCAGAGAAGTGCAAAGTTCTTGCAGTGTATACCTAAAGACACTTACCAGACCAAACTATTTTGAAAGAATAATCCAACACCAACCACTTTACAAAATGATCAGAAAATGTAAAATTACTTTTGGATTTTCTGCTCATTCACATCTCTCATTCTTAATTGTTGGAGAAAGCAGACCTGCATTTTCTGGCAGAGCTGTGACCATATTAAAGGCATCGTCTTTCTTTTACAAATAAGAGTGAAAAAGTGTCATCGTGACTTGAATGTGGGCCCAAATGCAGGCAGGAATGAGCTAAAAATGATCCGTTTATTAAAGATGTTGGCAGATAATCCACAAAAGGAAAAAAACCCCCACAAAGTCCAAAATATAACTGAAAATACACAAACATAAAACTTGGAAAACACACGAGGACAAGGAGACAGAAACAATTGTCACACAGGGGTATTTGGGGCAGCGAGGAGACCCAGCTGAACTAGGACTCTAATAAAAAGTCAAAACGCAAAATAAGTAAACTTGAAAATCTCGTAAACAGGCACACAAACTACTCAAGCAAAATGAGAAACAACTCAAACCTAAAGCATACTTAAACCCAAAATGAAACTAAAACTCTAAAAACTCAGAACCGTGAAGAGACCCAGGGATAGTGACACTGAGTGCTTAGAGCAGCCTACAGCCCAATTGGCTGCACATACACTGACCTGGTTATCTGAAAGCTTTGGCCATGTCTAAGATGAGCATCCACTGTTCTAACAGTGAAAACAAGGAAAAGCATAATAGATCCCATTTAACGTTTCAGTTATCATAGCTTCACCATTTTCTGTTGCTAAACATCTCCACCCATGTGTGTTCTCAGAGAGCGTACCACTCCAGACTCCTGGCCCTGAGTGACGCACTAAAGAATTCGCCATTTTTCAGAACTCATGAGGTTAGTCTACATGTAGAGATTAATCTTGTTCAATTGTACGATAAATAAAAAACACATGAATTCATCATAGCCACTCTTACAATACCTTTATGTTTTTTAATCGATCAGGTGATTGGCAGCTCGCTTCTCTTTGTCCACGACCACAGCAAGGCCAGTGTATGGATGATAGACTTCGGAAAGACGACGCCTCTGCCTGACTCGCAGGAGCTCCGACACAACGTCCCGTGGTCTGAGGGTAGCAGGGAGGACGGCTACCTCATCGGTCTGTCCTCTCTCGTCGCATCTTTAGCCCAGGCCATCAGTGTGGCCTCCTGGCAGCAGGAGGAGAGCTGTGAGGAGGAGCAAATAAGCCCGTGAATGTGCATTTTTGACAGTCGTTACACAATTGTAAGTGGATGAGATGGACAAATCGACTGGTGTTACATCGGAATGGTTTCATTCACTGGAAGAGACTTGATTTGTTAATGGAGATTGTGTCTTCAGGGGCTAAGGAGGAGGAAAAAGGGACTTCGGTGTACCGAAAATCCATAGATATGTGATTGTGCATCCGGTATGTACATACTCTGACAGTTAAAACTACTATGTTACAAAGACCTTTTTGTTTTCTCATTCGCAAAAGACGGACAATCCAAGGAACATCTACAGATCAGGGGCTTGCCCAGTGAAGAGGCATGGGTTGGGAATGACTCTGCTGGAGATCTGTTTACAAATGCTCCTGTCTTGTTTGTTTTAATGTGGTTGGTCTGCATAACCTAAAACAGCTTACCTTTGTTGCAACATAAGCTCATTTAAGGTATCTCATTATGCGCACATCGACTGAACAGCCTCGTGCTCTATCTTTTTTTTAAGACAGTATGTGTAAAAAACATGGGTTAAGTACAGATTAAGCTATACCAATGAAGAAAACACAGCCACAATGTTTGTATTGTATTATTATATTGTTTGTATTTAGATTACTTACACATGATGCAGCTGAAATGTTTTTCACAGTTTTATAGGCTATAAATAACCTCACATATATATATATATATAAAATTAAAATAAGAATGCTTCTTTCTGTTGGGTTTTTATATATCCATGTCACTATTATCATCTTATATAAAATGATCAATGAGTTGCAGACATCCAAGTGATATGCAAAAAAGTAGATAAATAAATAAAATGCTAAATGGCAGTGAGAGTTTAACAGCTGAAATCTCAGGGCAGTCAAATCCATTCGATCATTGCAAAAAGCAGGTTGAGTGAAATATTTCAGTGAGATGGATTGGTGCAGCCAAAAAGCATATATGTCACGGTTCAAGGTTCTTTATTTGTCACATGCATAGTTATACAAGTATAACACACAGTGAAGCGGGGGTAGAGGATGAACATTATATATATATAGTATATACATTGGGTAATGTGCAGTAGTGAATGTGCAGAATGTACATATATGTATTACACTGCATGAGGCAGTGGTGAAGTGTTCAGCTGAAGTGACGGATGAGTTTAAGGTGGGGAAGGATCGGCTCTGAGCCCCTTCTTATTTGATGTGGTGATGGGCAGGTGGACTGATGAGGTCAGGCAGGAGTCCACAGAGACTCCTGCCTGACCTCTTACACATTATGATCTGAAGTGAGAGAAGGAGGCAGGCCGAAGAGAGCATGGAGAGGTGAAAACACATCTAAAAGTGAAGCTGCAAGGAACAGAGGTGGTGAAGGTGGATGTTTAAATATCTCGGGTCAACCATCCAAAGCAACAGATGGGGCACAAGAGAGGAGAGAGTCCAGACAGCGTGGAGTGAGTGGAGAAGAGTATCAGGGGTGATTTGTGACAGAAAGAGAACAGTGAGAGTGAAAAGGAAGGTTTACAAGACACTAGCACTGACAAAAATACAGGAGGTGCAGCTAGAGGTGGCAGAGCTGAAGGATGGACAGGATTAGAAATGAGCACATCAGAGAGACAAAGTTATAGAGGCAGGGCTGACATGGTTTGGACATGTGCAGAGGAGGGATAGTGGAAAAAAATAGGAGGAAAATATTAATGGAGGAGGGTTGGTGTGACAGATGAGGACGCAAAGGGTTGAGTGAGATGGAGACAGAT
>NW_005187409.1:4537860-4545799 GCF_000239375.1 Pundamilia nyererei | reverse complement strand
TTTTTTTTAGTTAACAACAGGAAATACAGCAGAAAATTTTAATTTTTCCCCTTTTGTTATTGTTTAACAAACTAATAATAATTTGTGTTTGATTGACAAATAGATGCCTGAATTACATTAAGTTAATTACTTTGTTAATAATAAAACTATTTAAGCCAAATATCTATTTTAAAAAATGCCATAAAAATACAAAATTTTACATTTGCCTAAATATATTTTTTACAGTATGCTAATATTGTGGCAGTTTAAGCGCTCAGGCTGCAGTAATTAGACGGTTAGAGCTTCGTTTCGCCAGGTGGCGCCATGTTGTTGGCGCTTCAGGAGACAAGTGAGCGGGAGAGACCGACTGACAGGAGCTAAAACGACACGTTTTCGGTACTTTTATGGGGGGAAAAAACCAATCAGGTGGTAAAAAAAAAGAAAAAAGAAATTAGTGGTAAATGTTGAAACTGGTCCTGGGCAGCCAACGTGAACGATACTGCTAGCTGCAAGCTAACCTTAGCTTCTGCTCACAAAGTTGCCCAAAAAGAAAAAAAGCATAAACTTCAAATTTCGCTCAAGAAGGCTGACAAAGAATCTGGTGCTGTTTTGAAAAGGAGTTTTTCAAGGAGAAAGTAAGTTTTTTCTGGGAGTTTAAGTGGTCTTGAGAGGACCAAGTGATCATGTTTCAGAGGAACTACCGCAACCTGGCCGTGGTGACACATGTGGTGAATGATGGTAAGTCTGACTCCTATTATTCTCTCGGCTTCGTTTAGCCCGGGTTTACATTACCGTCTAATCGCTTACACCTGCTTATGCTTCGTGTTTTAAACAGACATTGTGAATGATATTGCCTTAACATTGAAAATTAAAAATAAATAAGCAATAAGCATGCTACCGAGGAGGAAGGTGTAGCTATTGTTTACCTGGTCAGAGAATTTAGATGGTGTGATGCTAACGGAAGCCTTCAGGCTAATATTTTAAATGCATATGTTTTTATATTAATTAAATATATATTCAGTTGCAGTTTGGTAAGAACCAGGATCGTCACGATTTGCGATAAAACACAGTCTGTACAGCTGACCCTATCCTAAAGTTTCTTTGAGCGAAATATTATCAAATTATACTCCTTTTTAAATCCTGATAGGCCATATTAAAGTGCACTGTTTGTACAAAAAAAAGCACCTCTGGACAATTCCAGAATAAAATGATAAGAGCTTATTATGACATTTTGTGATATTTCTGCTAGTATTAAACCGTGCTGGTTCACTGTCAGGGCTTATTGGGACATCGTTATTGTTATTGCTTCCAGCTGCACCTTCCTGCATTGAAAGTGCTCCTGGTTTTATGCTTCAGTGGCACAAACAATAGAAGTGAGTCATTAATATCATCTGGGGTTTTTTTTCTTACTTTTAAAAATCAGTCTTTTGTGCACATGTCACGGGAACTTTACAGTTATTTGGAGGATTACTGACAGCTGGTCAAAACAACATACTGAGATATGATTTGTGCAGCGCTGAAATTAGAATAAAAACTTCTGTAGGTTTAGGAAATGACACATCTAAATGAATCTTATGTGATTCTGTTTTTATCAAAGGTCTCAGTGTTACATGATGTTGAAATTATTATTTTCAAATTCAAACAATATAGTTTTTAGAAGTGTTGCTAAACGAGACAACCCCATTTTGTATACCCTTTGAAACCGCTGTAGTTTTTTTTAAAAATACATTTGCATACTGGCGCAGCTTTGGAAAAAAAACAACAGACCGGCCCGTTGGCTAACTTAAAAGACAGCTGTCTGTGTTTTATCCCTCATCTTTGCGGAAATACAGAAGTTGGTTAGCCTTTTAAAGAGGTTCGTGTGTGATTTAAGTGGTCGGATATCCTACATCAAGCTTCGCGCTATAGGTTTTGCGCATATATACGCAAAAGTAAGTCGAAGCTAACGCTAGCAAAACCTGATTTGTACATTGCATGTTTGTTTGTTTTTTTGTTTGTTTTTTTTTACTTGACCATAATCCCACCGTAGTTTGTTTCAACTGTCCGCTCCCTTTTCTTGCCCCGGAAGAGAACCCAGTTGTGTTTCCGGCTTTGTCTTTTCGTTTGGGCTCGGCAGGGAAGCTAAGCTAAGCTGCTAATTACGAGCCGACAGTCACGTCGGGGTCGCCTTTGTTCCCGCTGGTCCACTCGGAATGTTGGAGTTTCTCCGACAGCCTTGGCTTTGAGTGCCGTGAAACAAAGAAAAGAAACCACCACTAGTAGCATTGTTGTTTTTTGTTTTACTCTGGGTTGTGGCTGTTATCCAACACTATTGGAGAAATATGGCGGACGGCGGGCATTACTACAACGGTAAGAAGCCACGTTCACTGCAGGTTTAAACTTACTGCACTTTTAACGACCTTTCCACAGATCTTGGAGACTTTATGGTGAGGAGAGAGGTCAGAAGAACCGATTTCATGGTTCACGGAGGTAAAAATATGTCGAAGGCATCTCGGAGGTGTCATTTTGTGACACATGTTTACCCAGTACCACGCCATGAATATTTGTTTTATTTCGCTGGTAAAATGAGTCCAGAGAGTTACTGCAGAGATCAACAAGACCAGGGCTTGTCTTGGATATTTAAAGGACTTTTTAAAATGAGCATAATTTGCAAAAGTGTAGGCTTAATTAAAATCTGCTACAGAGTGCGTATTTAAAATTGTAAGCTTCCTTTAATGTTTACATTGCAATCTGTAACAGTCATTTGAGCTCTTTTCAGTCTTATCTAGTCCATGTACAGTAGCTGATTTTATTTAACTCATAACCTATGCTTTTTGGGGGGTTATTATTGCTTGTATTTTGTAGCTGAGATGTGATATTTAGGTTGTGAGCTAACTTACTTTCTCCGTTACAGAGCATGATGACAGAACCGCACCACAGTTTCGCAACCGTAAAGGCAGAGGCCCTCACAAGGGTCGGTATGACAGGTCTCGCAGAGACCGCCAGCGTGGAAACCACTCAGGAGGGTTTGGAGGTCCTGGACCACGGTCGAGGCTTGAAGATACTGATGGAGATGTAACTATGAGTGATGGCTGTCAGGACAGCAGCTCCCAGAACAGATTGTAAGTGTAATAAGTTACACTTTCATTTAATGCATTTGCTAGAGTTTGTCTGATAAACTTCTCACAGTAATACTTTAGTCTAAGTAAACAATTAATGGCTTTAAACTGAAAAGAACATTTGCACAATGTATAATTTTCTTGTAAGGTGAGTAACACGTGAACAGCATTGTCTTAGGTGTTTGATGTGGATTTCATGTGAAGCTGTAGGAAAGGTGAAAGGCATCTTGAATACCCCGCACAGGATGAGAAAGTAGAGCACCAGACCATTTTCACTTCTGTTCCTTTGCTGACATGAATAGTACCACAGGAAAAGTGAACAGGACTGAAACGGTAAAAGTGAACTGAGAAAAAATAAGTGATTTTGTTAGTCAGCTAAAAATTATAACATGAAATTATTAAAATATCAGCTCGTGTCCTGCATCCAGTGACTTTTTTTTTCTAGTTTCCACATCTTGAATGAAAAACTGGTTGATGAAGGAGAATATTCCAGGTAATAAAAAGGGAGGCCACTGTAAAGCAGTGTTTTAATAAGTTTGCCTGTCTGTGTCTCATGCTCGGCCAGTACATGCGTGTGACTATTTCACAAACATTGGGGGTAGGGTAATTATTTATTTATTTATTTTAAGTCTACTACAATAAGAACTGCGAGTGTGAAAGCTGTGTTGGGCCTTGACAAAAGGTTAAAGCAACACTGAATGTAAGGAAAAATACAGAGCATTTATCCGTGTAATTTTGAAACCTGACTCCTGTCGACCTGGTGCAAAGTCCTGTAATGATTGTGGTTGGCACACTGGTGATTGCTTGTGCATATCATAACCACACTTGCTGCAGTCTACCCCTAAATGATGGAAATGGTTTTGAACTAGAATCAGAACACAAGTCAGAATGGCAAACAACGCAATTACAGAGGTTTTTATCAGGAATCTCCTTATTGCTATCTCGAGATATATGATTGATGAGTCACTGCAATGCATGTTGAGACCGACCTACTGGTACCTTTAGCCCTTCTGCTCTGCACACACCAAATTGCAAAAATCTAGATAGGCACAACAAACTGGTAGTTTATCAAAGCGCCTCACATGCCAGAATTGTGACTTAATCTTTGGCAGATGGCATGATTTGCAATGATGATAATAGATAAATAAACTGCTTGTACAAAGACAGAATACTGAGAATTAGAACTTAAAAATTGCATTGATTCTTTTCCCTGTGTGGCCATATGCCTGAATATATACTGCCTTGTTGTGTTCTCCCTAGTAACCCATACGGAAGACCTTTTAGGAAATTAGATGGACGGTTTGACAGAGACAGGCGACAAGGCAAAGGTGGAGGCAGAGGTGGAGGGGGTGGTCCCTTCAGAGGAGGAGAACGAGGTGGCGGAGGAGGGAAAAACCAATCGGGCTGGTACAAAGTAACGGTGTGTATCATTACGGTCACCCCAGGAAGTCAAAGAAACCACTTTGTAATCTATAAAGAAATTATATTTTGTTTCTTGTATGTTTGGCAGATTCCACATGGAAGAAAATATGACAAGAAGTGGCTACTCCCAGCTCTCCAGAACATTTGTTCCGTTCCGTACCACCCTATACAGGTGCATTTAAGCACTTATAATTACTAGTTATAAACAGATTTAATACCTTTTTATATATTTCTTGAAGTAGCAAATGTATGAGTAAGCTTTTTTAACAGTTTCTGTATATTGTGTTCTGATAAAATAAATGATGTAATTCTTTGTGCCTATACAATTATTCAGGAAATATCTGCAGTACCCATGTAGTAAAATTTGTAAGTTAAGTCTAAGGAGATTTTAATTGTATTATCTTTTTCTTTCTTGTCTTGCCCTCTTTATCCAGTACCACGTGGACCATAACAGGGTCCATTTCTATGTGGATGACTCCTCTGTTGCCAGTGCTTTACACAAGTGTTCACATAAGATCACAGACACCGATGGTTATAAGGTATGTTGGTGTAATAATATCGATGGGGTTTTGTGTCATGTGTACTGTTCACGCCTATTGTACTCTGCTGTGCTGTTGCCTTAAGGTCACAGATCATTGGTGTGCTGCTACTGAGTGTTTATCCACCTACTTGAATGTGAAAACAAGATAATGAATAACCATTAATCAAACAATCTTAATCTTAAGTTATTGATTTGTCATTTTCCATCTGTGTTTCTTCAAGGTCGAAGTGCACGTCAACAAAAGTGCTCCACCGTCATTCCTCCTCTCTGACCTGAAGCCTGAACACCTGGAGCACCTGAAGGTAGGAAGCACCTGAGTGGGGGCAGTGATTGTGGCTAAAAGCCTCATAAGTAATGTTCAAAATGTCTTTGAGTTTCTCTAATTATTGTGAGAGTCTGTTGCTCAAACTAATGGTGTTCTAGTACTAAGTACACTGTTAAAGTGTCGTTCTTACATATATTAACTGTTTATTAGTGATGTTAATAGCACGTTCGTTTAAATGCAGTTTACCAGTTTAGGTCACAGAATTATAGAACCTCAAAGCAAAGCATTTTCATTTTAGTGATGCACATGTCATGAGTGAAAGTGAAAGTTTGTCATATCTCTAAGAAGTTGGAGACAGGCGGCCTTTAGCCTGCATTTTTAACCGATGGTCTCAACCTGACTCCCTGTCAAAAAATGCCAAGTATGGTGCTTGTCTTGTTTGTAGAGACATTTTTAGAATGAAATTGCAGAAAACAAAGTTGACTAAATACACATTTCACCCGTTACTGCTAAATGTAGTAAGGCAGTATGATTTAAAATGGCGACATCTCAGTTTCACAACCATAAAGGCAAAGCGCCCCAAACTAACCAACCACAATGTTCAGGACTTTGTTATGATGCACTTAACATCAACAACAAAATGACTCACTGATGAGTGTACAGCTATCCACTCAACACAACAAAAAGGAAGAAAGCACCACCTTCTGGTGCTTTTGGGAAATACATGTTAAATTCTCAAGCAAGCAGACCACTGAACTACCAATAGCTGCTATATTCTAGCCAAACCCTACTTATAATAACTGTAAATGTGTATTGTCCCAGTCAGGTGTTTTCAGAGTAAAGCTGCAACTATGGGGAGTGATTAGGAGCGTTAGTAGAACCTTAATAAAATATTTATAAATTTTTGAAATTTTTATGACTGTACCATAAGTTTATTATTTGTGTTGTTATATTTGGACGCATTGAGCAAACGGGTAAAGTGGTGGCTGCTTCGCTGCATTCATTTTATTAAATTGGTAAACTCTTTTTGCATTTGATTCAACAGAAGTGATCTGACCTGAGTGGTGGAGAGAGTTCAGAGGAGAATTCTTTTGCCATTGTGACCATTTTTGGTGTTTTGGAGGCTAATGTGTTGATTCTTGTTTTTATCTGATAGCAATGCATGGCAAAACGTTTCGATGCCTCCCAGCAAGCACTCGACTTGAACAACATTCGAACAGACCCAGGTGATTATACGCATCTTTTAAAAAATTTTTTATATACATTTGCTACCAGGATCACACGGTTCATACTTATAAGTAAGTTTCTGACCAGCCTTACAGAAATGATGATGATTATTATTGTTATTACAATACTTGCATCTCTGCGAAATGGCGATTGAATGCCTGTTCTAAATGGCTTCCTGTGATGTTTTACACCAAGAGTCAAATCAATCCTCCTGTGAAACTGTACCTTGCAGAACTTTATTTACTGCCATGTAAAACAACACTTTTAACATGTTTGTGTAGTGTTTTATTGCTAATTTTATCTTGCATGACAGACCTGGTGTCCCAAAACATTGAAGTGATCCTGAACAGGAAGACTAACATGGAAGCTGTCATCAAGATCATTGAAGAAAACATTCCTGAGGTAACATTAGTGCAGTGACAGAAGCACAGGCACTTCTACAATCTACTGTAGCTGCTATAAAGTAATGGAACACATTTAAGTGTGCTCATTGTCATTTTGTGTCTCATTTTGCCAGCTGACGTCCTTAAACCTGAGTAACAACCGTATTCACAAACTGGATGAACTGGCTGAATTGGTTACCAAGGTGCCCAATTTGAAAACGCTCAATCTTTCCCAAAATGAGGTGAGACTGACTACTCAGTTTGTAGAAGTGTAAACAGACATGACCTAGTGGTCCTTTGCACGTTGCGTGTATATGTTTGTGCAATTAAAAAAAAAAAAAAAAAAAAAAAAAAACTCCTGATTCTGTGTGGTTCTCCAGCTAAAGTCTGATCGGGAGCTGGACAGGGTGAAAGGCCTGAAGCTGGTGGAGCTGTGGCTAACTCGAAACCCTCTGTGTGACGTCTTCAAGGACCAGGCCTCATACATTAGGTCAGTCAGCGATTCACGAGATTGAAAAAGTAATTCTTACAGAAATAATTCAGTGACTGTGTGTGGCTGTCTGAGTATGATGCAGGATGCTACAAAACAAGATCAGTTACCTGTGTTTGTGTTTAAGATGGCTGTAAAGTAACAAACCATTTTGCTCAGGAGTTGAGGATGAACGCTTGGACCAAGCAGAGCCAACTCATAAAAACTTTAACGACTTGTGTTTTCTGTGAGTGAAACACTGTAACTCGCAGATATTATCTTTTTTTTTTAAGTTGAAGGAGACGTACCAGTTGACTTAAATACACCATAAGCTTTCTGATCTTGTCACTGTGTTGAGGAATATTAAAAACGCCCTAAATGGAAATGATAACTGATTAATATTTGTCATTTATGTACAGATTTACTTGCATACAGACTTTTAAATATCCATGCAGTTGTGCCTATACCTATACACTTGTAGTGACATACACAAGTATTCAGCTATGTGCTGTGCGTTAAATAATCAAGGATCTGTGGGTATTTAAATGTTTTGGG
>NW_005187409.1:4521794-4536693 GCF_000239375.1 Pundamilia nyererei | reverse complement strand
AGTTAGCTGGTAAATTTCGTACTTTAGCAGCAGGGGATGGGTACAGAATGAGCGGCGGGACTGCTAGGCTAAGCTCTCTTAGAGACCTGCTGTCGTTGCCGTTCGGCTCTCTTCTCAGGTCTTCTTTAATTGCTGATAATCGTGGGCACAGACGCTGATGAAAATCACCCAAATGATGAATAGTGACTGTCTTCTGAATGTTAGGCTACTTGTGCTAGTATGTCACTGAACTGTACTTCACCTGTTTTGTTTTCTTGGTGACGTAGACTCATCTGTTCCCCAACATCTTGGCCAGAGATTTTAACCACCTCTCTCCCAGCAATGCATAATCTCTTTATTTTAATACTTCAGAATGAATGTGTTTGCTGGATCCTGGTGTGGTCTCGTAAATCATGGGACTTTGCATGTTAGTATGTGTGCGCTCCTAGAAAAGTGTGCTTGTGTTGCTGCTCCATGTCAGATCTGTGTATGTCACCAAAATGGGGGAGAGGGTGAGTATACCAGCTGGTAAGTACACTTCAGTGCGGGAAACTTCAAAAGAGCACAGCAAAAAATATGAGAAGGACGAAAACGCTAAGTTGATTTGTGGATTTCCTTGTACACACAGAAGATTAAATCCTTTGTGACACTGGTTGTAATGAAACATTTTAATTTCATCCTCAAAGTGTAGTGTCCTAAAAATTCAACTGAAAGGCACAAAATGACATTAAGTGGATCAGCAGGTGTGACTGTCAGTTATACCCACAGTAATGAACATTATTTGTGTGTGTATGGGTATGGATTGTGACGATAACATTCCTGCTCTTGGTTTATGTTCCCATACCAGTGCTGTGCGCCAGAGGTTTCCCCGGCTTCTCAGACTGGTAGGTTCCCACATTTATATCTCAAAAATTCACTATCTTTGAAGTCATTCTCCTTTATTTAGTTGTTCTTTTAACTAAAGATGCTATAAAATCCTTTTGAATATTCCAATAAATGTCATGTTCTGAAGAATCTGTTGGTGTTCTTCATTTCTAATGTTTTCGGCCAAAATGGGAAAAATGATCAGAGTAGTTTTGTTTCATGTGTTCCCTGGGAAACCCTAAAATGGTCATTATCTTTCATATGATACGCACATCTCCATATTTTAGTTTTTGTATTGCTTTATTGATGTTAAACCAAACTTTTACGATAATTTTGTGTGTTTCACTTCAGGATGGTCATGACCTCCCTCCACCGATTGGATTTGATGTGGAAACGCCCACCACTATTCCCCCCTGCAAGGTTAGCTGAATGTATAGTTTTACTCACTGATATTCAGCATTGTGTCTATATTACTGTTAACTGAATTAGTTTAATCTGCGTTGTACAAATGTTTTCCTGTGTGACTTTCCAGGGCAGCTGTTTTGGCTCCGATGAGATCAAGGCGCACATCCTTCGGTTCTTGCAACAGTAAGTTTCTCCTTTTCCTTTTTTAGTAATGAGGAAAACCCTGAAATTTTTTTAGAGTTGGTGCACTGATAATGTGCCCACTGAACAATTAGTGTTTTTATTTGTTAATTTTAATTAGCTTTTAAGGAAATAATTTTTTGGGGAAAAGGACAAACACAGAAACTAACTTCATGGCTTGTGACTGTGTTGCAGGTACTACAGTATCTATGATTCGGGGGATAGACAGCCGCTCCTGGATGCCTATCATGATGGAGCATCATTATCAATCACAACACCTTACTCCACCCAGAACCCCTCCAGGTGAGGACACAAGCACATTTGTAGATAACTTACTACTCTGATTAATATATTTTGGGTGTTTTCATCAACAAAGCAGAATTAAGCTTTTCATTGACAAGATGTTTGCATGGGTTGCTCTTTCCGTGTCTTCCCCTAACATTGAGTCTGTTTGTCCCTCTGCTGTTTAGGAGCAGTCTGGGAGAGTATTACAAAGACAGTCGAAACCTGAAGAGAGTCAAAGACTCCAGTGAGTATCTTTCACTGTCTAAATTGAGGTTGTCGGGATTTGAGACGTCTCCTCATGTTTTCCCTCTCGAAATTTTGACTTCTTTAGCGATACGCTTTCGACTGCTGAAGCATACACGACTGAACGTGGTGGCTTTCCTCAACGAGCTACCAAAGACTCAGCACGACATCGCCTCCTTTACGATTGATGTGAACACCTACACGGTGGGTTTTCATTCTGTCATCCACCTTGACGTTTTCCTCTGAAGCAATTTATTGTTCTAATTCTCTCAAAACATGTTTTCTGTTTACAGAATACACTACTGTCATTCACAGTAAGTGGAGTCTTTAAAGAAGGTGAGCTGTTTTAGTCAGAGTTTTAGAATTGGTCCTGAACAAAGGGGCATACCTGTTGATTTCTTTACTAATTTGTCTGTCTGTTGTCTGTTTCAGTTGTTGTTGATGGGAAATCGCGAGAATCCACAATGGCCTTCTCTCGAGTTTTCATCACAGTCCCAGCAGGAAATTCTGGGTGAGTTTTACTGAGCTCCCGGTGGTTTATATGATCTTCCCGTGGTGCATAACGAAGTGTTTGTTTATTGTTATGCTTCAGTCTGCGTCTTGAGACCAGTCTGCAACAACTTGGCACCCACCAATCACTAGAGAAAAATGTGTATTTCATGAAATTGGTAACACGCTGTGTTAGAGTCAGAGAGTCATAACGGTCAAGTTAAATATATCAAACATATTACATGCGTGCGTCTCCTGCTAGAGTCTGACAGCAGACTGTATTGCAGATGAACCTAATCAGAAATTGTACCAACAAACAAAAAGGACGTTTAGCTTCTCCTGTGTATAACAGAAACATCCAGATATCCTTATGTTTTCTGTGTGTGGTTCTTTTGTGACAGGTTGTGCATTGTCAACGACCAGCTTTTCATTCGAATGGCCACAACAGAGGAGATCCGCCGAGCCTTCGTGGCTCCTGCCCCGACTCCATCTTCTAGCCCTGTCCCCACCCTCACTGCACAGCAGCAAGAGATGCTCACAGCTTTCTCACAGAAGTCTGGCATGAACCTGGAGTGGTCACAGAAGTGCGTTTTGTTTCCTGCACATATCTTTTTGTGGTCTTGTGTATGATTGTGTATTTAAACATCTAAACATACATCTTTAACAGGTGTCTACAAGACAATGAATGGGACTTCAGCAGAGCAGCGCAGATCTTTACTCAGTTGAAGGTAACTTAAATTGTATAATAATAATGATAATTGTTCTGTCTATAAATCAACATAGAAACACTATTGTGAGGCCATGGCTTTGAAATATCTCCTTTTGTTTTCTCTTTCCAGGCTGAAGGAAAGATTCCTGATGTAGCTTTCATAAAATAAAGAGTGGAATCAAATATCTGTGAAATAAACTAAAGCGCAGTTACTTTTATTTATGGCTTTTGTTCTTTTATTCGCTCACTTTTGTTTGATTATGAATGAAGTAGATCAAGTCTACTTGTGTTAACTGTTTTAACAGCCAAATGTCATTCTGCTACTGTTTTTGGTTATTGTAACCTTAGTTTTTGGTCATTTGTATAGATATCACTACACAGTTTTTATAGGAATAAAGACATATGACCAATGGTCCATTGTATTCATGTGCTCATCTTGATTTTGTTTGTTTATGTTTAACAATAAAATATATTTTGTCACAACTGATAAATTTTCTTCAAGGTTACATTAGAAAAGAGTGGGAAAAGTGAGGGGGAAATGCCCAATAATTTGACTACATTTCAGTTTACAGCAAAAATGTCAAAATATTTTAAATAACTGAGAAACGGTGACTTATTGAAAGATGTAAAATTGTTAAGTTTCATTGGGGGGAAAAAATAGATCAATGATGCTGCTCATGGATGACTAAGTTTTATCCACGCAAATATGTGTGGGAAAAGTTGACATAAAAAATATAGTATGGAACTTTTTACAGTGCTGCTTTAGTTCCTACATCTTTATGGCTGTCCAGATTGAAGTTTGGGCTAATTTAAATTAATTATTTTTCTTGTATATCAGAGACAGCTCGGGTTGAGCAGTTTGGAGACAGAGTAGTCTGATGTGGGAGCATGTGAAATGGAGGGAGAGCAGATGGTTTAGACAAAGTGTTATTGAAGGGAGCAGCTGAGGGAAGCTGGCCTTAAGTTTGTATTTGCTTTAGGGTGGTAGATTTAATATATGCTGTACATTTGCCTTACCTATGATACTAAGACTTATGTTTATAATATTAAATATAGTTAAGATAAAACCACAAAGTTGAATAAAAAAATAAGTTTGGAGTTACAGAACTCTTGTTAGATACAACCAGTTTAATTGACCAAAACAAATTTTAAGGTTAAAGAACAAGTGAAAACGATCTGCAAGAAAAATAAAAGGAGACAATCGGGGAGAACGCACACATTATCTTTTTTTTCAATTTTATTATTATTTTTTACATACAAAGGTACACACTGAAGCGGAATTAAAAAAATATCACATTTTATAAAAGGATAAGATTTGTGATTTCTGATCCTCCATATCGCCTTGCCTTCCATACAGTTATATGTAAATGTTCAAAACTCTGGAAGAAAAATATAAAATCAGTGTGTTACAATTAAAGCGCTGACCTTCTAAAAATGGCGCCTGGATAGATACGTTCCTTTTCCGGTTTTTGTCTACGTCAGTGTGACGAGTTACGCACGGACGTTCCATCAGTTGGCGAATGATAACAATAAACAACCCCGAAACAAGGGATACGCGAAGAGGAGTTATCGCTGCGATTCGACACAAAGCTGGCGAAAATATGAGTTGAGACGGATACCGTCAGCTGGAGTAAAGTCTCGAAAAGTATCGTGGGAGCTTCTTGGGTCCTGACACAAAGGATTTTGTAGTTTTTGTGTAGGGAGAACTAGAGTTACGGTATACCCCTTCCTTAGCCCCTTGTAGCTAGCTGTGGCTCATTCCTTGTTTTTGCACACTTTGTTTTAGTCTGTTATGCAGTTTCCAGAGGACTGTACTCGCACTCGTTCTCCTCCACCACCTCTTCGCTCCCTCTCCCCGCTCTCTCTGGCCCTATGTCTCGCTGGTTTTTCCCCTGGTCGGGCTCAATCAAGAAGCGGGCCTGTCGGTACCTTTTACAGCACTACCTCGGTCACTTTTTGCAGGAGCGATTGAGCCTCGATCAGCTGGGCTTGGACTTGTACAACGGCAGCGGTGTCATCAAGGATATCAACCTCGATGTTTGGGTGAGTTTTTAACCGTGAGGAGAAGGTGATCTTGGCACGCGAGCAGCAGCCATCAAGTGTTTTTGTCGGACTCGTGCTCCCTCGACTATTTCGCAACTGCGCTTGAATTCAACAACAATCTCCAGCGTCGGGCTCCCAGCCTAGGTCACATTTCTTCGAGGAAATCCACTCTCAGGAAACGCACCACTAGCTCACGAGTTTAGGTTTACCTCTGTCTGCATTCAGCATAAATATATATGCCCATGGCACACTAACTATGCACTTCCTCAGCTTTATATGAGACCCAGAGTGATGAGGCAAATGTGAAACCGCATATTTCAATTTTTTCTTTTACTTTTACTTCTTAGCAGCTGCTTACTAACTGCCTCCTCTTTACAACAGGCGGTCAATGAGCTTTTGGAGTCCCTGGGGGCCCCTCTGGAGATAGTAGATGGCTTTGTGAGCAGCATAACGGTGACCATCCCTTGGCAGGCTCTCTTGACTGATCACTGCACCTTAGAGGTTTCTGGTCTTCAGATAACATGCCGACCCAAGTACCGGACCAGTAAGTTCGCTTAAAGTATATGTTCTTTTCATTGAGACACCGAACACGCCTCAGCCAGCAACTCATGTTCTTATCATTTCTTAACGTGCAAACCCAGTTTGACAAAATCAGTATAATTATTAAGATTGCATCATTTATCTTCAAGGACACTGCAGAAGATGTAAACAGGATAAGAAAACATTCATTTGGTACTATTTATGTGAACAAGGACTGCAATAATTCTGCCATATACTTTCATATTTTCATATGTATGAGTCTGACAGATATTAAACTAATGATGCTAATTTGTGAATCCTTTCAGATCCACATCTAGCTCAGGCTAAATCTTGTCTCATATGTGTAACTTAGACATCATCTCACTAAAAAAAAAAGAAATTAAAAGAATGGTAAATAGCCAATACTGAAATAGCTAAAGTACAGAAATCACTCAGTGCTTCCTGTTTGTTTGTCTTTTGCCATCAGGTGGGGGCTGGGACTCGCAAGGTTGGTCGTCCAGCATGACCTCCAGCATGCAGCTGGCTCAGGAGTGCCTAAAGGACCCCCCTGAGGCTTCAGAGGAGCCCCCTGCCCCACTGGAGGGGCTTGAGATGTTTGCACAGACTATTGAGACGGGTGAGTGAAAGCAGTTTGTCTGCATGCAGATTGTCACTTGTCTAAATGTGGTAGTTGGCGTACAGACAAAAGAACTTCCTCAGCAGCGGGGGAAAAGTCAAGCGTTCTCAAGAACTCCCACAAACCATCACAGTTATGATCACTTTGGAGTAAAGTACTTTCCATCCATTCCCCAGGAAACCTCTTCCCCCAAGAAACCAAAGTGATAAAAATGTACAAATAAAAATATAAAGTCATAAAATTATATTTACTTTATTGACCTAATTTATCTGCTCTTTTTTGCTTTGAGTGTTTCATGTGTTAAATGTATTTAAAGTCACACTCGCTTCTCTCATCACCCTTATCTCCCCTGTTGTCACTGTGTGTGTGAGAGGGGCATCAAACAAAACAGAGTGCAGTAAGGTGGGGATTAGTCTTTGTTGCAGACACAGACAGGTGCAGACACCACTGACCAGTGCTTATTCCTGTAATAGTCCTCTGAAGGGCGCATGCGTAGTTGGGTCGAGTCCATAAAAAAGGCAGGCATGCAGATTTTTTGCATGAAGCGTCTCGCTCATTGTCTGTTGATACACTTAACGCAACCCAGACACAAGTTGACCCTAGCACACTTGCAGATGAAGAAACTGTGACACGTATCACCCGAGGCCAGACGGGGAGAAATTAAGGTAGGTTGACTGCAACTTACAATAAGCTGTACTTCATGTGTACCAGATACTGTGTGTATCAGATGGTTCAGTGACCAACATAAACACACAGAGGGATGAACTTTAACGCTCACTTTGTTTCAAAACACATAACACTTATTGATACTCTCATATTTTATTTTGCATGGAAAAGAACCATAAAACTAGCCAAAGTTCTTGTTGTTGTTGTGTATTGTTTTCTGTAAGAAAGAGGGAAATCATCATTGCTGGCCTCATGGTGGTGTTGACATGTCTCAGCTTTGACATTTCAACGAATTATAGTTTAAACTATGTATTTTTAACTATTTATGATCTATCGCCCCGATTATCCCTCCACCTCATTCCAAATAGAAAGCCATCTCTGTGACAGCCTTCTTCTGTATATTATCATTGCTCATTTACTCCACGGTTCATTTCCTACTTTGGGGGTTGAAAGGGGCTTTTATTCATCTTTACCAAACCTCCTGATGTTACCTAAATCAGAGGCTCCTCAGCGATGTAGATGTTTCTTTGGAAAAAGAAAAGAAAAAGAAAACAGGATTCTGGAGGTTTACATAAATAGGGCATGCTACAGGTCAACAGTTTCACTGCACACTTGTTCTATCTATTCTGGGCGGCCCATCCCTGCTGAGTGACGTCCTCTGGCTTCCTGCAGACTGGATTTACTCAGGAGATTATATTATTGTGAGAGATGGGGAATCTGTTAATTTGCATCCAGCATGCTTATAGGTTTGTGTAACTAATGAGAAAAAAATAAAATATTGGGTAAATTTGAAATGGAACCGATTTAAAAACCTGTGATCTGCTCACAGTTGGCCACCTTAATTTACAATTTCTCCACATTGGTGCGGTTCTTTTTTTATGTTTATTTAGTTGCTTGTTTATGTAGTTACTTTATTCCATTACTGATAAGTATTCTTTTGGCCTATAGTACTGTCCAAAAGGCCAGTGAGCCACCCCTCATTTTCTATTTTGTGAGGAAAGTGAGATGCTAGTTGCTACTATTTATTGAGACACGTCCAAACATATGTGAAAATAAAGTATATAAGAAAAATACATTAATAATTAGTTTGAAAGTTAATATTGGGTTTGAACACCTTCTTCATCACACCCTGAACTCTCTCAGGCAAGCTTTCTGATAATTTCTTTAAGTAATCTTCAGGAATAGTTGTCTAGGGTTCTTAAAGGACATTCAAAGTGATTCTTTGGCTGGCTTTTTGCTCTGTTCTCTCTTAAGATGACCCCACACTGCTTCAATAATGTTGAGGTTGATGCTCTAGGGCAGGGGTCTTGAACTCCAGGCCTCAAGGATACCGTCAGCTATCTAAAACCTGTCCTGCAGGTTTTAGATAGCACCCTGGGTCAACACACCTGAATCAAATTATTAGTTCATTTCCAGGCCTCTGGAGAACTTCAAGACATGTTGAGGAAGTCATTTAGCCATTTAAATCAGTCGTGTTGGATCAAGGACATATCTAAAACCTGCAGGATACCGGCCCTCGAGGCCTGGAGTTAAAGACCCTTGCTTATAATTGATTATATTTGATGGGGGGGTTCTATCCAGGTATGCCGTTACTACATGGTCAGTATGTTTGGCATCACTGGCATGATGAAAAATCAAGCTATTGCCAATCAGATGCGTTCCAGATAGTATTGCATGGTGAATGAAAATCTCACAGTACTTTTCTGAATTCAAAATTTCATCAATTCTGAAAAGATCTCCAACACCACCAGCTCAAATGCACCCCAAACCATGACTCTCAACTGTGATGGCTATAAATTACGGGTGGGGAACTCCAGGCCTCAAGGGCTGGTGTCCTACAGGTTTTAGATGTGTCCTTGATCCAACACAGCTGATTTAAATGGCTAAATTACCTCTTCAACATGTCTTGAAGTTCTCCAGAGGCCTGGTAATGAACTAATCATTTGATTCAGGGGTGTTGACCTAGGCCCTTGAGGCATGGAGTTCCCCACCCCTGCTGTAAACATTTACATTAGTACCTCTCTCCTGATCTCTTCCGGATATACTGACAGTGAATTGAAAATTACTCTGTAAGACTCGTTACTGATTCTAGTGACAGTCAAGTTCTTGTGTTTTCCTTCTATAACAATGGCTTTTTAACAACCATCCTTCCACTGAGACCATTTCTGATGAGGCTTTGTTAAACAATAGATGGATCAACTGAAGGTCCAGATGTATCTCTCCGCTCCTCTGTCAGCACTTTGCTAGATTTTTGCCTAATTTCTTAAAGACACAACTTTGAACTTTGAGATACTGTTCATCTGCTGTAGATTATTTTTAGGCCTGTTACTTCTTTTATCCACTACTTATCGTTTCCGTATTTGTTTTTGTTTTTTTGTTTTTTTAAGACACACTGCACAACATGGTGTGATATGCCAACTTTTCAGAGGATTTGGAAATCACCTTGGTGCAAAAGTATCATTTTATGTGAGTCAAACTGTGTTGTCTGGCATTCATAGAGTCAACTAAAGACTATGAAGGGGAAGAAAATTATGTGCTTTTGAAACAGGCTGCTAGTAACAAGCGTTTAGAAGGCCTGGAGAACTATTGCTCAAGACCACTTTAATAATTAGAGGAAATTCTGGCTCCTTGGAAGCATAGAGACATTAAAGGTGGCTCAAGACCATTACTCTGTGTTTTTTAATTTATTTTTTAACTGAACAACACTTCATACATATATATATATATACATATAGTGTTACACAGTACAAGTGAGTTGTTCGACATTTATAATGTGCTATCAAACGGCATTAATGTTTGGTCATGGATATATATTTTTTTTTTTTATTTCCCAGTAACTTTACAGTGCCCCCATTATACTTCTACTTCTTTTCCATAATGTACTTTACTGTTACTGCTCATATTAAATATGATTGATGTTTCAGATAAGGAGGCTGTTGTTTGCACAGGTAATTCTTTCTCTGTTTGATCAGTTTCAGGCAGTACTTTCTGTTCCTTACTTGGCTCTTGGCTTTGATGCCAATGAGAGGTCATATCCTTAATATTGTCATCTTGGGTACACAGCTCTGTAATTCCACCAAGCTGCCCTTCAAATCTTTTGCTTCCAAAACTTTTAATTTCCTTACAGGAAAACATGTCAGTTCAACTTTGTTTCCCTTCACATTTTTCCATGGTTGTTCATGCCCCATCTGAATTGGCTTTATTCCCCAACCACTGGGGCCTCCACCATAGTTTGATATCCACTGTTTTAAAGGGAGGTGAATTAGAGCCTCTTGTTTACAACGGTTAGCTCTGACTTTGACAAATCAGAATTTACCTTCATTCAGCTTTGACTAAGCAGATGTGCTTCAGGGAGACAGTAGAGACACTGTTAATGTACATATTAGATCCCACCACTCCGAGCAAAGCAGAACTCATGTAAGAGATCGGTGCTAATGAATCTTTGCATATCTGTTTTGTCGTCTGTTTTTCAGTCCTTCGTCGCATTAAAGTCACCTTTCTAGACACTATCGTCCGCATCGAGCACCAGCCCTTGGACCTGGAAACAGGCGTCGCCTTAGAAGTGCACATTAAAAGGTGAGTTCCTGCTTCCTTTTTCCTAACGGAATATGAGCTGCAAACAGGAAAAACTAGACCTGGTTTTCACTGAAGGTTATTTTACATACTTACAGTTACAGCCTCATTGATACTACAGTTAGAGTAGTAACAACATTTCCAGTAGTAATTGAAACACTTTCAAACACATAAATGTATAACTTGTGCTTCAGTAGTTCATCTGACAGTAACTTTACTTGCCTTTTAGAGTCATTCATTCAGTGTATTAAAGGGAGCAATATGTGTTTGTGTGTTTATTTTTCTACATTTACGTTCACTAGAAATTCCTGAAATTTGCAAATGAAATAATAGTAGGCTTACTTGGAATTGATGCTTAAGTGGAAAATTAAGCCGTAGCTATGCTGTAGCTGCAAACCCCTCTGAAACCCTACGTTGTAACCTGGCGTGCACTTTGATGTGTGTCGGTACAACACAGCCGGTGTGATTGGTCTGTTCAGTACTGTTGATACCTCCTGTGCACTTCTGGCGACTTTTTCCCTAGATTTGCATTTATCAGTGACAGAATAATAATCATAGCACCAGTTTAAGGACTCACAAATGTCAGCAATTTCACAGAAGGTGATAGCTGAAACGGTCAGAATGGATGTGGAGGAATGAACAAGCAAAACTTGACGGACAAAACTGACCACAACAAAGAGCGTATGCCCAGGCACATGAAAGACTGGGACACAACCATAAGGTTATTAACACATAGTGCACCAGCACAAGGATAAGTGGTGGCAACAGCGTCGGCCGCTTCCAGAGTTACGTCGTAGGTTCTACAAAGATTCCCCACAGAAGTCAGAAATCAGGCCCTATGATCGTAATCCGCAGCTTCAAGAAAGCTCCAAATGTCTTCACCAATATTGTCATATTTTAACCTTCTATCTAACTGTAACATTACCAGTATTCGGCTGAACAGTGGCTACAGATAACTGCAGCCTGTGCTTGAGGTGTTGTCAATGATAGAGTGTCTGTGACCGTGACATTCATTGATGACTATGGACACTGATGAGTCACTGATGCTGCGTATGAAACACCAGAATTATATAGAGAGAGCTGTTCCTAATAGTTTGATGTATTCGTGCTACATTGTTGACATAACATTGGAACCATTTCCAACTGCAGTAGTCAAGCATGGTTAAATAAAATGCACTAAACCTAGTTTAAAGCATAAAATACTCTTTCTGTTTTATTATTACAAATGACCCCCAATTTTATATTTTCAGATAGATCTTATAACTTTAAAAAAATCCTTAATCCAAGCCCAAGAAGACAGGAGAAAATTGTCATAATGAAGTAAGTGTTTTTAGCTCTCAGGCTACTTTTAGGCTGGCTGGACTTTAAATGGGATAAATCACAGTACTTTTTAAATTTCCAAAAGTTGAATCTGTTCATCTGGACGTAGCGTTTTTGTGGGAGAAACGTTTCGTCACTCATCCAAGTGACTTCTTCAGTCTTGACGACGCTACGTCCAGATGAACAGATTCAACTTTTGGAGATTTACTTTCCTGGATGATTGAGAATGCATCAGGATACGTTTTAAATTATTTAAACTATAGTTGCTAATATTTTTTTTGACAATCGCAAGTTATTATCTGAAAAGGAAGGTAAAGATTATTTTAAATAGACTTGCATTACAGTATGCTCTTTTTTTTTTAAACCTCAATGCCCTGCACACGTCTTTCTGTGTCCCTCATATGTCATGACGTTATTGGCATTTTGCTGTGAGACTGATGACTCTCTGTTTTCCTGGCATATTGACAAAGCTGCACAGGTTGAGCTTTGCTGATCTGTGATCAGAGACCACAAGGGCAGAACTGATTCAGGTCAAGTGAGGCATGTTACACATGCAGTGTTTGTTAAACAGGAGCTTCTGCTTCAGCTGTCCTGGTGCTGAAGGCACTGATTGTGTAAGTGTGTATTTCTGGTCAGAATATTACGTTGGTTATCAGCATACCATTAATTACACGACTGATGTTTTGTCACATTGAAACCAATTTGCAGGTGTAATGTCTTCCTCTGTGTCCACCGTTATTTTCTTCTCACTTAAATTTGCTGTTAGCAATAAATGGTGTACATTTCTGATTCTGCCATGTTGTTCCAGGCTGGAGTATTTCGACGAGGCAGTGCGCGATCCAGCCAGCCAGACTGCCGTGCCTGTCGACATCCACCAGCCACCCGCCTTCCTGCACAAGATCCTCCAGCTGAGCGCTGTTCAGCTGTTCTATGATAGCAATGGCATAGTACAGGTGATGGAGACCACGCTGCCTCAGATTTCTGTATCTTTTCTATTTTATTTTCTTTATTTCTTTTACCTTTAGATTATTTTTTTTGCAACATTTTTAGTTTTCATTTGGAATACAAGTAATCAGACTAACAAATGTGGACAGCTTTGGGGACACGTTGCAGATATGACACAGACATGATCTGCTGATGTTTAAACTGAGACTGTAAGATCAGTTCAGACAATCTGACTGGAGAAAGTCTGCAGCTTTTTAAAAATGTCTGACTTAAGAAGGATACTTTTTAGGTTACAGCTTTACAAACAGGATGATTTGTCTTTTCTTATGTGAAGTGTTGTCAGAAAATAATGTATTAAAGTACAACTTCCATAATAATGGTATGTGATACCTAGGGAGGACAAAGTGGTGTGGATCTGCTTTTTCTTTAGAACTGAATTATAATTTACAAGTGGCATTGTGTGAAGAAGAAAATGTTCCTGACTTTCATCTCTGTCTTCATTTGTCTTCATTTGACAGGGTACTCCTGAGGAGGAACACACAGATTCAGCCATGGCTAGTGAGGGAGAGGAAGGTGAAGGCGACGATGATAAGAAGGAGGAGGAAGGGGAGAAGGCCAAGCCACAAGTTGCCCCTCTATCTCAGCCGCTCCTTATAGGAAGCTCCTCCGGTTTCATTGAGACCACCGTCAAGATCAAACAAAACGACATGCTGCCCGGACCAAAGGTGCACGAAGCTCTCTCATGCACACCAAGAAATGCAAAAACACAACTACTGTCTCAGGCTGACTTCTCTCTCTTTTCTTTCTCTCCGATTCTTAGCTGGAGTTGGATGGGAAAGTGGGCTGTGTCCACATGCTGCTGTCTCCTGATCAAATAACCCATCTGACAGACCTGCTGGCAGCCCTCTGTATAGACACTGGTACAGAAAAACGGGCAGTGTGATATAAACTAATTCATGGCCAGTTTTATGATTATGATTATGCCATGACCTAAAATAGTCTGTACCTTTTATAAGTTAAAGAATGGCATTTTTGTCAGCTGACTCTAGGTGAAAGCAGGAGACTGGTTGAAGCATAGTTAGGTAATTGGGGGTATAGTAACATAAATAAATGATTTTAAAATTAAAGTTTTCTCTGTTTCCCCTTTATGGTCATGTAGGTTAAAAAGTATTGCCCTCGCTCATAATATTGCACCTGAAATGTATGCTCCTCTGAACCATAAAGTAGTACGGGCTCACAAATTCAAGCAGTACATTGTACAGCCCCATAATGTGATAACGTCTCTGTCCTTAAACACCTACACTAGTCTGGCTTCTCCTGCTGCAGCCTGGAGCTAAACAATAATGTCACAGATATTTTTAAACGCCTCCTAAATGTGAGGTTATACACACGGTCTGTTTCCTTTTGAACCATTTTAATCAGATATTCGCTCCTCTATTACTCAGAGCCAGAGACCAAGTGCGGCAGAGTGCACAGTCGTCCGTTAGACTCGGATGACATGCGAATGATTGAGGAAGACCTCGGTAAGCAGCTCGGCTCCAGTCCCAGAGACGATGAGTGGGAAACTGAGCCTGACCTCGAGTCGTTTGTCACCGGCATGGAGAATGGAGGTACACGGATCAGTACAAGACCTCTTATACTGTGTCTGCTTCAAATGCATCCTAACATCAGCAGGACTTTAAGAATCTGCATATTTAATTTAAAAAAAAATTTAATTTCTTTTTTCTTTGGGGGGGGTAGTAAATGGTGTTTGTTCCCAATATCTTAGCTCGCAATTAATACACAGTTTCCTTTGATAGTGTCATTTAAAAAAGATACAGGACACCAGTCTGGTGTTTGATTGTGTGAGCCACAGAGAGAGTAGTCTGGTATTTTAATTTTATGTCCTATTCCTGAAGGTGTGTAAAACTGCTGCTCCTTTTCTTACAGGAACATGACGTGAAGAAGTGTTTGTTTACATTTCAGTAATTAATCACTCGGTGTGTCTGTATGTGTCTTCCTGCAGAAATGTTTTACTCTATGGGTCCTGCTGGGATGACGAG
>NW_005187409.1:4502365-4521404 GCF_000239375.1 Pundamilia nyererei | reverse complement strand
AACAATTATTTCATTTATTTTATTTTGGGCGTTTCACAGTTGTTAACAAATGCAAAAATGTGTTTTAGCACCAATTGCAAGCACAAAGTTATGTATGTTGAAGAATAGCATGCATTAAACAGGAATTTGTAAATCTTCTTGTTCTCACTTTGACTTTTCCTGCCAGGGCGTCATGAATTGTCCCAGGAGATATCCTGTTGCTGGCTGTCTATCTAGTCTACCCCAGGCCAGCGGCCGCAGTAGAGGTAATGTGGAGTGCTAAGTAATGGGTTTATGTTGGGAAGAGGGACGGGTGGGATATGTGTAAAATGATTTTGGTGAAAGTATACAGTTGTACATTGTCCGGCCAGAGGACTGAACAGTTTGGTTGAAGCTCACGCTCTACCTGAATACTTCAGAAAAAATGTGCTGCTATTAATGCAGGAAGCTCGAATCTTTTCAGCTTCACAAAAGCCACAAAGTTATTGATTTTTCAGTATTTTCAAGTGTTACTCTTCATTTTGCCTTTGCTATAAAAGGAGCTGAAGTGGTGAAGTAAAAATAACTAAGTCAGGGAGCATCTAATTGGTCTACCTGCAGACATACACCCTGAATTGGGTTGATGACAAGTTTGCATGTAGGCTGTGTTTAATGGGCAGTCTTGCAACTTTAGATGACCACAAAAAGCTTGCATGTCTGATATATATATATGTACACATTAAAAAAAGTTAGATTTTCAAGAAAGTTGCTGGACTTTTCTGGGAGAAACAGCAAAAGAGAAGGGTGCCAGAAGATGGTGTTAAAATAAGGGAGTCCTGGCATTTGTGCCTATAGAAGAATCAGGAGGTCTAATATAACAAGTGTCATGATTACACTTAGTAATAGAGGCTGTGCCTTAACACTATGACAACTAAATGTAAAGCAAATTAAATTTACTTATATCCTTATATTAAGCAAGAAAGCCTGGCCATGCTTTGTCTCTATGCTGAACTCTCATCTTTGCAGGACGATCACACAGCGGCCAGGCAGAGCAGCTGAAGCCTGACGCGTTGCTGCGACTGACCCTTGGCGGACTCACTCTAACCCTTCTGCAGGAGGATCCACAACCCTCCAGTGCTGACGGAGCCTCGTCATTGGCTCAGGTGTCTAAGGTGTTTTTCAAGGAGCTGACCGCCTTCAAGGACAGCATGTTCAGTGAAAGAGACTTCCATCAACTGAGAGGCGGATTCGCCAAAGCCTGCCCACACTCAAATCTCAGGTTAAAAAATGCACACATCGTTTTTATTGTGGTTTTGTATGGAAGGAGATAGAAAAATACACTTTCATAATCAGGTGCTTGTGATTGATCATTAGATGGTAGTTATATATTTCTTAAGTACTACAAACATTAATGAAGTTAGTCTGTAGGTATTGAGGAGGATGCAGATGTTTTGGGAGGGTTTTTTCTCCTTCTTTCCGACTTTTTGTTGGTCCTGCTTCCGTCCTCTCTCTCAAATTGCATTCACACACAGTTGGTCAAGTTTTCCCACTGAGACCAAGAGTTTGTTTCTCTTTATCGTTCTCACTGCAGATTAACAGGAGCAGCGGTGCAGGTCGCCTGTGAGATGCGGAGTGGGAGACGCCAAAACAGGGCTGTGACCTCTGACCTTTCCTTCAGCAGACTGGAGATGTTAGAGTGCCTCTGGGAGGACGGAAAGCCGGAGTACTGTGAGGTAGATCATCTCTCTGTCAGTCTGTCGAGCTTTTAAACAAAAACAGGCAGTGTTCACACTTGTGTCCGTGCTAAGAATTTAATTTTGTGAAGCATTCACATTAAAGTCAGTGTTTGCACAGTCCAGAGTAAGTTATTTCATAAGAGCATCCAAATACTTAACAAACATCAATATTTAAGGTTTTGAGAAATGGCTGTTCAGACTAAAGTTATTGTAAAATAAAGGAAAAGTGACTTAAATTAGAGTTGAAAATGTCAGATAAGAACTTCACATTTAAGATGACCTTTCCCTATTGTCTGGAAGTGGTACGTTTGTTGCTTCTTTACCACCCCAAGGGAAAAACTACAAATCCAGTCTTAACTCTCCTGTGGGTTTCTCTTTTCAGCTGCTTCAGTTCCAGAAAGCTGGTCTGTTCACAGTTGGAGCTGCAGCCAGACCGTGTGCCCAGTTACACTACAGCCTCACTGAAAAACGCCTGCGTAAGGTAAGCGTTTCTAAACACACGGCCCAGTCTTTTTAGCCATCGAGTAGTCCGCTGACTTAGCCTCTCAAATTGCAAATTATTCTGGGTTCACATTGGAGCCAGGATACCCTGATGGTGGTTATTCAGTTCAAGACTTCCTGTTCTGTTCACCCATCATCGTTCACAAAATATACATTTTAAAAGCAGTGTATCAGGTAAAGTAAAAGTTAAAAGTATATCTTCTGATAATAAAGTGCAATTCACCTTTTAATCACCAAACCACAGTGTGCTCAGAAATATTTTCAGAAATGGTTTAATGGTTCTGTAATGAGTTTTACTGTAAACAAATATAACTTATATTTATGGTTAGAGATTGGCACCAAAATGATTTCTATGTATTTTTCCCAATGCCAGCTGAGGTTAAAACAGTATAGGTTTGACTCAGAGTCATAGCCGAAATTAGTGTTTGCAATGGAGATCATACACGGGACAAGAAGCAGTTGCATGAAAATGTGAACTCCAGGAAGGACATTTTGATAGCTTAAAAAGAAAAGCATTAAGTATGTGTTTCTTACAGTTTTATTAAGAAAGATTTTCCCTCTTTTTTTTTTTTTCCATGTCATATTAAATAAAATTAGATATTTGTGACAAAACAAAACTTTACCCTTTAACTTTTTATGTCTTAAAATATTCAAAAGTTCAAGTAATTTTTTTAATATTTAATAGCTGTATCCTGAAAAATCTGTACTGTAACATTTCCAGTATTTATATATGCAGATTTTTGTGAAGCTCTTCAGAAGGATTGACTGCTAAAAGCCTTACAGTTTACTTTAGCTATTCAAACATAAACATGCGTAATCAACCAAACATTATGTCAAAAACTGATGTGAGAATAGCAACAATTTCTTTTTTCTTTAACCTGTTGTGTGTTCATGTGTTTCTGCAGGGCAAGCAGCAGGTGTTGCGGCGGAGCAGCGTTGTGCGAGTGGAGCTGGCTGAGCTTAGTGCCGAACTGGATTTGGACATCCTCAGCCGCCTGGAGAGCCTCAGCAAAGCCTTCAGCTACTGTCCCAATCAGATGCATGGACCAGGACTCGTACAGGTCAGTGGAATAGATTTATTCTGTGAAAAAAATAAATGAGGTCACCCAGAGAGTACGAACTGTGTATCGTGTCTTAGGTCCAGACCATACAGAGAGACCTGCTGTTAAAAAAATCCTTCATGGTTACTGGATCTGAGGGGATACTTAATCTTGACATCATTAAAGGCTATAGAGTTTATAATTATAGTAATATGTTGGTAATACAAGCCACTGAGGCTCAGCCTCCAAAAGACTGTGAGCAGAAAAGCATTCAGATAAAACATAACATTAGCAGCTTTGTGCAGAGTCATAACTTTTTACTTTCTGAAGCTCTATGGTTGAAATGCTTCCTAAAATCCATGTTCACGTTTTTCCTCCTACTGTCCTCTTAGACTCACAGCACCGAGCTCAGCTCCTCCTTCACCCTCCTGTCGCCTCACGCCGTCCTCAGACTTCGTTTCCCCATACCTGATCTGCAGCCCCTCCCAAAGCGTCGGCCTCCAACCCAGAGGGCGGTGCGGCAGGAAACCTTGGTGTTGGAGATGACAGAGTTTGAGCTGAAGCACCAGGAGGCCCCAGACCTGCAAAGTGAGCAGACTACACCGGGACAGCCGTGGGCCCCCTGCCTCACCCAGCTGCTGGAGGCCTCCTTCACCGACCTGCACGGTGGGAACACACACAAGTAGTTGTTGCTTCTCAGTGAAGATTCATGAGAGGAGGAACCAAAGCTAGATGACTAGATTACTGACCACTGTTTAGCAAAGACAGTCCGATGTACTTTTAGTGTTAAATTTAGTTATTAGGGACTTCTGGAAACAATAAACTGTAACTTTAATTTTAAATTAGCGCTATATAAAAAAAAAAAAGAGAGACCCGTGTCTTTCTGTACATAAAGTTATGTTATATACAAGTGTCTTTTATAATGAATGCAGACATTTTCATATCTGGCGTTTTATATTGATGTACCCATCCAAGTTGTGTTTTTACCGGCTTGGTTTCTAAGATTATAGTTTAGTTAATAATTCCTTTAGTCTGATATTTAGAACTCAGTTTAATTTCCCAATGTCTTGTGTCTCACCAGGGTCATATGAGGGCTGGGAGGGAGGCTCTTTCCCTTGTATCAGAGTGAGGAAGAACCGGGACACTCTGCCCAGGTTAGTCCTTCTGATCATCAGTGGATCAGTGATTCATAAAAGGAGTCACAGACTCCATCTTATGATGCTCATGAAGACCATCAGAAGAACACAATAAATGTGTTTTCAGCTATGGGAAGATTATAAAATATAATAAAAATGTCAAGATCTTTAATAAACTGAATTAGCATTTCCTCCTTTTGAGGCTGTGACCAAATTGTCTTCTCTTCAAATATTCACCAGCCCTTTTTTTCAGATACAGAAGCCAAAAGACAATATGTGTAATTCACGAAATTTGAGAATCTGAACTACATGTTTTAATTTTAACTTCACTGTTCAGGAGTCTGGTTCTTTCAGTACCATGAGGAGTAGCAACACTCGTGAGACAACTGAAGGCAAAGCTGATTTTCTTCATTATTCTTTCTCATCACTCATAGTCAGCTTTCCTCACGTCTTTGTGAACAGGATATCAGTGCGTGTGCGTGGAGGTGAGGCTCAGGGCCCAGCAGCTGGTCTGAGTGGCATGAACCCGGGCCTCATCAGGGACCTTGGTGCCGCCTTCTTTGAAAGTCACTGTGAATTCAACGACAAAACGAGCTCTCCTTTTTCCTCCAACCGCACCATGTTCGAGACTGAGGAGGTGTGCTGGCACACACAAAAACATGACACATCCCAGTTTATAAACCATCTCAGCCATCCATGTTCCTCCTCGCCTCACCTCTCCTCCCTGTGTGTTTCAGATGGTGATTCCAGCCGACCCAGAGGAGATGCGTCAGTTTCAGGAGCAGTGTGTCGCTCAGTGTCAGTGTGCTGTGGACATCAGCATGCCACTAGCTTATATCCTGCTCCCCAGCAAACAGGCCTTCCAGAGCATCTATAACAGGTATGTAAAAAGTATCACAAGACCACTGCTTGCCCTCCCAGTTTAGAATAATCCAGGTGTCCTTAAAAAATATGGACTCTACTTTTTTTAAACTCTTAAGTTTAATATTCAAAATACAAACGACTCTTATAAAGTCTTACAGATGCACTCTACCTGTCTTGACACACGAAAGATTCTGCTGGCTTTAGGTGTTAATAGTGTCCAGTGCTGGAAACATTTAAAAGTAACTTAATACATAACATATTACTGCTGATAAAAAATTATGTTGCATCATTACTTATAGATGAACGTAACTCATTAAAGTTTTGCATCACCAGAGATAAACTTGCTCCTACAGTTTGCTCGTGAGCGCTGGTTATATGTGCAGAGGGAGTCCAGCCCGAGTGTACCGACTTTAGCTGATTGTGTAGCGAGTTCATACTGGTAGTATTTCTTCCACCACATAACCCAGAACGAGCTCATTCATTTCCCTCTGAGCGTCTCGGAGCTGTACTGTTAACGCAATTCTCCGTCTTTGAGGTGCTCGTGTCAAACGGACTTTGCTCGTTATATTAATACCTCTTCCAGCTTTGTTCCTATTTTCATCCTTATTTTGGTCTTAAATCCTGCCTCAGAACTAAAAGTAATTTCCCCTCACCCGTCCCTCTGTCCACAAGGATCAATAATGATCTGTTGATGTGGGAGCCTCCCCCGCCTCCTCCCCCCTCAGCCCACAGCCCCGACCACAGTCGCCATCACCAGGACGAGTTCCAGCTCTGCAAGTCGGCCTTTAGACTGGGTAAGTTTGGCTCATTTGATGGAAAACTTGAACATATTGTAGATTTATTAGACATAATAACCTCTCAGGTCATCTTATATTAAGTATTTTATTATGTTTGGAGAATTTTTCCTTCACTGATGACTAAAATTAAACAGACAAAATGTTTTTTCCTTCGTCTTCTCTCGTGCTCTCCCTCTGCTGTAGACTCTGACTCAGAAGAGGACGAGTGTCAGTACTACTTGGCCAGTGAATCATCTGGAAAGTCGCATCCGATGGCTCCTCGTCCCAACCACAATCTGAGCCTTCTCTCCCTCACTGTGATTATCGGGAAGGGTCGCCTCCAAGCCAGGACAGACAAGAAGGTGGCCAGAAGACAGTGAATTTTGTGGATTTTAACTGCATCAGATACTAATTATTAAAACCTTCCAAGATTGTTTCTCTTAAACTACAATGTGTTGGAACTTCTTATTTTTAGCCTTTCAAATCAGTAGTTGTAATCAGATATCCAACCACATGTTAATGAATGTATTTATCGAAATCTATTCATAGTTACTATCATCATGAAGATGCGTAAAATGCTTTTCCATTGTTAACTGTGTATCCGTCATGTATTGTTCTGCTGACACTGATGTTATTGATTCAGGAGGACCAGAGTCACGGAGAGCTCGTGCTTGATCTGGAAGGGGGGAAGATATTCAGTGTAGCGCAGCACCAAAATGACCCCAATCTCAGTTTCCTGTGTCTGGAGAGCAGACGAGTGGAGCTCTACCATCGAGGTGCGCATTGTGTTATTTAAAGACATTTAGTTTCAGCATGGTGTGTGTTATGCACTAAGTATGCAGTTAACTTTTTCATATGCCACACAAACACAGCTGTCTTGAAGGACACCCCCATCCCGCAGCGGTTGGAAATGCCCAGCTTCATGCCCCCAAAGCACCTGGACCTCACCATCTACCCCACAGAGGTGGGAGTGAGCAGTGTGAGCGGCAGGGAGGGAGAGGTGCAGATGTTATCCACAGCCATCAAAATCACACTGGACCCTCAGAGAAATGTCAAGGCATGTCCTCATATACCTGATAGTGATGATGATGATTGTTATTGTTGTTGTTTTGGTTTTTTATTTCTTGTTCTCTTCACAGGAGTTCCTCGTTGCCCTTCGCCTTCAAGGTGCCACCATGCGACATTACATGACGCAGACTAACCACAGTTGGCACGAGCAGGTAAGAAGCTGAATGAATCGCGCTAAAGAGGCACAGCGGTGCAATGGTTTGTCTCCTAACAGCAAAAGGGTCCTCAGTCTGAATCCACCAGCTAGCTGATATGGAAGCCACTGAAAACAAAATAGCATTTTGCTGAATTTGAAATCTAGAGAGCTAGCTCACTGGTTAAGCAGGCGACCATATCCCATATCGATGCAGCAGCCTTTGCTGCGGCTCTTTGATATGTGTTGTTACCCCTCCCAGTCTCTTTCCTGTCTATCTTTTTCTGTCTAAATCAAACAAAAATGTTTAAAAAAAACTTCTGAGGAAGTCAGAATTTTGACTTGCGGATGGCAAAAAATATATATTTTTCTGTGGGGGGGAATCAAGCTTCTGTAGGCTTTTTGTGTGGCGTTTCCATGCTCTCTGCATGCCTTAATAAGTTCTCTCCAGGTCGTGCGGCTTCCTTTTGCAGTCCAAAGACATGCATGTGAGGCTAATTGGTGATTCTAAAATGGCAACAGGTGTGAAAATGAGCATGAATTTGTCTTCTTGTTCTCTGGGTTAGCCCTGCCATGGACTGGCGACCTGACCAGGGTCTACCTGCATCTCACCCCTTTGACAGCAGGACAGGCTCCAGCACTGCTGCAACCCTGAATCCTGAATTGGACATTTCGTTAAGAAAATGAATGGATGTTTTTGCTGTTCAATTTTGAAGTATTTGGATTAGAAATTTCAGCTGTCATAGAGAAAAAATGTCAGATTTGCTGTTTTGCAATTCAGGAAATATCTTTTTCTTCCTACACTGCTGGTTTTTGGCATTCTACATTCTACAAAAAGAAATCTGTACAGATTTCTTTTTTCTTTTTTTTGAACTGGTTAAAAAGGACTGAATAGAAACTAGACTAACACATTATTATTGTATTTATTTTTTTAGTGAGACATTTTTCCAAGTACTTGGAGTAAACACCTTCTCTCCTGCCCTCCCTTCTGGGACACTATCATAAAGAAATGACTGCTTTCAGTTCTAAAAACATTCCCTGCTCAGACTGCAAGTTTTTCTTTCTTGAGTAGAAATAATGCCAGCTAAATGTCAGTTTAGACTCCGCTATAGTCCCAGAGCTCCTTCCATCGTGAAAGAGTTTTATTCTTCTATCACTCTCCCTCTTTGCTTTTATTGGCTCTTACAACAACAGGACGCTTCTTTTGCTGTGTTGAGTTTCCACAGTTACTCTGGTTCTCCCAGCATCCAGCATTTCTCTAATCTGTGTGAAAATGGCTGAAAATAGCTACCAGGAAAACACAGGCTCTGTCTTACTCTAGTTTTGGAAGCACAATTAAGCCCTCATTTTCTTCATTTTCTGCACCATCAGTCTAAACACTGATGCTGTTATTATTTTATAGCCACTATCTTGTGCAGTTAACATATAATTCACGATTATACATTAAGAAAAAACGTTTAAATTGCTGTATCAGGGAGGTTGCAGGCGATTTAGAAAGTGCTGTAATCACTGATGTAGATGTGGTTTAGAGGAGATGTGTGGGGGAAAGAAAAAAAAACTTGGACTTCACAGATTGATTATACAGGTCAGATTAATTGCACTGCAAATGTTTCTGTGCAGGAAATGAATAAAAAATCCAGACAGCTGAAAACGGCTGCGAGTGTGCTGGCAGCTGCTATTAGTCTATTACCGGCTCTGCCAAAAACAACTTCTTGCTCCCAGAAATAATAAATAAGTATATGTTGTTACACCGTAGACAGAAAAAAATATGATTTAAGATGGAAAATTACATAACTATAATGAGCTTTATCCTGCAGAACGTGTAAATGTGGCAATTAAACCGGTAGTTAAACCATTTGGACTGAAGAGAAAAATAAAAAGCACACTCTACACAAAGAAGTCAAATAAAGTGGATAAAGTCTAAATTTACTTCATGACCTGCAAACTGTTCCAGCTGGTTGACTTCCTGGATGTCATCGACGATCCTATTCTGGGATACACCGCGCCGGCCGTCATCACTGTCCTCCACACGCACCTCGCTACCTGTGCTGTTGACTATAGGTATACACCCAAAAGAGAGGTTTTGTAAAATAATGTGGGCATGGATTTTGTTTTGTTTTTTTTCTCGTTTTACACCCTTGTTTCATGTCTTGTTTCTCAGACCCCTGTATCTGCCCCTGCGAGTGTTATTCACAGCGGAGTCCTTCTCTCTGTCCAGTAATATCATTGTTGACACTGCCACCTTCCACCTCAGGTACTCGACATAAAGATTGTCCATTAAAACGATAATCAAAAACGTCGCTGTCAGTTTTTGTCACAGTGTATGAATCGTTGGGAGACCTTTGTTCATTTTTGTTATGTTGCGGTCAGATTCATCCTGGATGATTCTGCTCTCTACCTCTCTGACAAATGTGAGACTGAAACAGTGGACTTGAGGAGAGGTAAGGTACTTCAGATGCCTTTTGGAGCTGTGTAAAAACAGGGGTTTGGTTTGGGTTTCCTTTTTGGATTTTATCTGTTAGAGTTATTCAGGACTGTGTGCTGAGGAACTCCAGTGAAGCTTAGATGAGAAGTAGCATTTTCTTTTCTTATCTTGCATGCAATAAACTAATCAGTGTCTTGCGATATCAGAAACTAACAGGGGACCGAATCATTGGCCATGCTGTTCAGAATGACAGATGACTGAACAGTGAAAATGGTTATCCCAAGTTTGGCGGTCTAGTATTTTTAACATGAGGCCTGTGAGACTGATATTAGAGCTGTTTAAGAGTAATTTACCACCCTCTGAATGGTTTTGGCCTTTAAAGTGGTGGATCACAAAAAAGTATGATGTTAAAGGGAAGTAGTACCCTCAGCCAATCAGAAGAAAGTAATCTTGAAGGGTGGAAAAGGGGGTTTAAATGGTTTGTTTCTTTATTGAAGCTCAGTTTAACATAAAGATTAAGATCTTGAACTGTTAATTGTGCTCCAGTAGAGTCCAAGAATAGAAAATAAAAATATGACTGGAACTGGGCCTAAAAGGTCATCTTTATGCTGAAAAGAACAGCTACATCCACTATAATATTGGGAAGCTGAATGGCAAATAGAAAGGTTACTTAATATGTACTTTTTCCAAAAACAGGCATTCTGAAAACTGGTTTGCCAGTTTAAGGGCCTGTCCCGCAGTTATTGTTAGTAAAATAAACAAAAAAATGTGTTGAAATGACTACAAAATAAGCAGTTTCCTAATAAAACCACCGCGTGTTTGTGTCACACAGACTACGTGTGTGTCCTGGACATTGACCTGCTGGAGCTCGCCATCACCACATGGAAAGGCAGTGATACGGGAAAGCTGGTGAGTGCCCACCGTGTGTTTACTTACCTTTGTCTCCTTCACCCTCAGCAGCCGTGAACCACAGCAAGAAAAAAAGAAAGAAAAAGATTACTGCTGCCAGCAAAATATGTGAGCATAAATAAAACATCACAATTTAGCGCAATTATCTTCACAAACCACTAACAAGCACAGGCTACATGTTTATAAATATTTTGTTTGTTATAATGAAGTTTAAATACGATAAAAAGCTCCAGGTAGCAATTTAGGACTATAATCCATTTCAGCTGGGCAGGAAACCAAAACCAGCCACAGTAAACAGGGCCTCCCTCCTCACCGATGCAATTGTCCTATAACCAGGTCAGTGAGGACATATTCAGGGTATAATATGAAAAATGTCTGTTTAAAATCAATTAAAAAATGCTCTAAATGTCTATTCTCGGTCTTTATTTGGGTGTATTTGCTCTGTTTGCCCTTTTTTAATTATTGTTTTCCTTTTTATTAAGGTTTTAAAGTTTTTATGGGCTGTAATTAGACAAAAAATTTTTTAGATCCCCAGGCAATACAGACAAACAAACGAAAGAAAGAAAGAACAAGAAAAAAAAGATGGATAAGAGTCATTACAAGTACCGTAAGTTAAATATTCAGATAAACAAGGCATCAACAAAGTATAATAATGCAGCCATAATAAACAAACAACCTCATCAGCAGCGGCTGTGGCTCAGGAGGGTAGTCCGGGTCGTCTACCAATCAGAAGGTCGGTAGCTTGATCTTCAGTTTTCTTTAGTCTCCGTGAAGCATCCAGGAGTGTGTGTGAATGATCGGTTTAAAAAGCGTGTGTGTGTGAATGAGGCTGGTAGTAAGGAAGTGCATTGAGTGCTTAGTTAGAATAGAAAAGCTATATATACAAGTACCCGTCCATGTTCTTGATTATGCCAAGCTCAGGTTTTCTGTGCTGGAGAAATTGCATGCAGTATACATTTTAAAATAGATTTTTGACTAGAAGTTTTTAAGTTTGTAGAATATTTAAAGGCACAATGAATTATATTGGGGAAGAAAACTCCCTTCAGTCTTAATTGAGAATTATTGACTCACTGAAGAACATATCGAACGGCAGAAAAAACCCCTAAATCCCTCTGATGTAAATAATAGAATTAGTAGATACATTTATAGGAAAACACCCAGAAAGTAAAATGAAGGATGGGGATATGGATGATGTATTTGAGAAAATGTGAAGTAGAAAATATGTCATGAAAAGGAATCTCTTTTATTTTCTTTCTTGTATTAATTTACTATAAATTTAAAATGAGATGCACAAAAAAAGTAGATATGTACAACATTAATATCTGGTAATAAATTAGAAATAAACTATTTCTAATGCATACAAATATATGCATTTCTTATACCCCACCTATCCTTTTCCCCTTTATAGTATTTCTATAAACATGACTTTTAAAAGTTGTGATTTTTTTTCTCTTTTATGTATAGATTGAGGTTTCACAATGAAAATTTTAAGTTAATACGTAAATAAAAAAATTATACATTTTAAGGATTAAAAGATGTTAGAGGTTAAGAGGATTTGATTTAATGAAGTTTCTGAATAAACTCTGCCCACAATAAAACTCTTTATTTCTGTACCATTACACATTTTGTTAACATTTTTGACAAAAGTTCTCTCATCTCTCTTATGATCTTCCCTCTTGTGTTCCCACTGCCATTGTCCTCTCTTTATTCTGCAGTCCCAGCCGCTCTTTGAGCTCCGTTGTTCCAACAATGTGGTCCATCTGCACACCTGTGCAGATTCCTGTGCTGCCCTCGTCAATCTGCTGCAGTACCTGGTCTCTCAGGGCGACCTGCACCCGCCGCCACGGCACACCTCGCCCACTGAAATCGCTGGACAGAAATTACCAGTAAGGCTGGTGAAATGTGGAGTGTATGATGTTTACTTTAAAGATGTGATAAAATGGTCCAACATACCAATGTTGTTGTGTCGTTATGTTATTAGCTGTCAGAAAGTCCAGCGTCTATGCTGCCCTGTCCTCCCGCTGAAACCGCCGAGATCAACCAGTACGACCTGGCTGACGCCTTAATCGACACGGAGAAGAGCCACAGAGAAGAAAGTTTAGAACCAGGTACTGCAGAGTTGCTCTGTTTATAACCCCTAGGATCATCCTGACAGACTATAGTTAGGTAAAATTATCCTGTTCCCATGTGTGTAGACATGCTTCACTTTACACACAGGAGATAGCGTAAAAACTTAATTCAGTTCCTTTTTGTTTGTTTTTTTTTGTTTTTTTTAAATGATATTGTTTGAGTGTCTGAAAACCCCAAAAATTCTTTAGTGGGAACGGTGGCATTCTTTGTATAACAGGAGGTATTATGGTCTGTAGAGAGTACCAGTTTGCTAAATATTTACATCTGATTCTGTCTGCTTTCATCCAGGTTCACCTTCAATGCCGAGAAGCTCCCCCGTCTCCGTCTACCTGTTCCCCGATGAAGCCTCAAAGCACGGCCCCTCTGTCCTTCAGGGGGAGCTTGACGGGCTGGTTGCCACAGCGACAGAGGCGCAGGCAGATATGATGTCAGAGGAAGGCTCCGAGGGCTCCACCGACAATGACGACTTCTGTATCCTGGAGGCTCCCGGCATGGGCATCCCTGTGAGGGTCCCCTCTTAGCTTTCACTTCCCTGTCACCTCTCATTCATGAACCCATTTCAGACTCTGCGCTCACTCACAAAATGTCTACATGTGTGTTTATTACAGCCCCGGGATGGGGAGCCCACGGTAACAGTGCTGTGCGAGGGGCCCATTAGAGTGAAGGACAGCCATTTTTCCCGGCCACGTGGCAGCTCAGACCTGCTCCGAGCCCCGAGTCGCTTCCCAGTGCCTCAGAGTAGGGTAGTTTTACGGGAGATCTCTGTGGTCTGGCACCTTTACGGGGGAAAGGACTTTGGAGGCAGGCCTATGTCTCTGCATGCTCAGAACGTCAGCAGGTAACAATGCACATGAATTCTTTCATGCACAGACACCGAAACATTAGTATGGTGATTGGTCCAGTCCATACAAGGTTTTTGAAACTTTTGTGTACATAGTTTGTCAGATTTATAGTTTTTGTTTTTGTTCTCCTGTGTGTGTGGGTGCACCTCTCTGCAGAGGTCGTTCAGTGCCCGCTGGCGTCCGTGGGTCACCTTCTCGCTCCGCCCCCTCCTCTCGACCGCAGAACTCTTGGCGCTCGGCTGGAGGCGTCGGCCGTCAGCACAGCCTGCTGATGGAGATACAGCTCACCAAGGTACACTAATGCACTGATATCACTGGTTTGAAAATGTACGTTTTTTTAAATACATATTGGCATACAGACATATATCACTGTACCTCTGTCTCAACACGTGTCTCCTGTTTTGTCCTCCAGGTGTCGTTCCAGCATGAGTCCTACCCGGTGGCAGTAGCGGGGCAGGATGGGGAGGGGTCAGCAGCACCTGTGGTCGGGGTCGGTCCCGGTGGTGAGCAGCCGCTCTCCAGGCAGGTGTTCATCGTCCAGGAGCTGGAAGTTCGAGACCGACTGGCCTCCTCACAAATCAACAAATTCCTCTACCTCTACACTAGTGAGAGCATGCCCCGCCGAGCCCACTCCAACATGGTGAGACAGAGAGACGGAGGGTCTTTGATTAGAAACTGAGTTTTCTGTCGTGCACAGCATCTGACTTGGAGTCAAACCATCCTGATGTTGTAAATCTTTACTTACTTTGTGCACTTTCTATTTAGCTTAGCTTTAATGCAGTTAGGGACACGATGAACAGACTTTGAATGATAGTACTCATGTGGTGTGTCATTTTTGTAGTTGACTGTGAAGGCCCTGCAGGTGTGTCCTGAGTCTGGCCTCGGGGGGCCAGAGTGCTGTCTCCGGGTCAGCCTGCTGCCGCTGAGACTCAACATCGACCAGGTAACTTTTGGGACTGAATACTGAGAGCTGCTCTTGAACTTCGTCCATGAGGTGGTGGCACAAACAAAACAACTCTTACTGCAGAAATTATTTTGAGTACAGGTGTATTAAATCTGTTTGATCATCATAAATGAGCCGTTTCACACTCCACAGATGTTTCTTTGTAGCTCAAAATTCATTCAGTACCATTCATTCTGCTGTTTGTACTTCACGTCTTTTCTTATTTTTTTCTGTTTGTTGTGTAGGACGCACTGTTTTTCCTGAAAGACTTTTTTAGTAATCTAGCTTCCTCTGTTAATCCTTACCTGCCTGTGGATCCTGCAGCTGAAGGTGAGCTTTGCCAGGTCTTCTTTTATCATTCATTTCTTTGATGTCAGATCTGCCGAGCTGATTTTTATGGAGCCTTTTTCTTGTTCATCGTTGTGGCACAATGAATTTTAATTAGCTACAGAGTACATTTAAATGATGACTGAGGTGAATTTTTAGCATGCTAGATTTGTGACCTGTTGTAATTTCTCTGTTTTCAGTGAAGGCAGATTTTTCCCAGAAGGGGTCTGAGGATCTAGAGATGGCTGCTGCTGCAGGTAGTCTTGGACCCGACCTCACAGCTTCTGTGGAAACTACCTACAGTGAGCAGAGTTCCTCTTCTGCCGGCTCCAGCGCCTCCTCTGACCAGCCAATCTACTTCCGGTATGTAGTGACTGAAAAGAGAGTGAGAAATCTAGAGAAACAGAATAAAAAAGAAAGAGCAGATAATACTGTAAAGATGATGTAAGTTACTAGCTAGGAAACTTCTATGTTACAGATTCCAAAAAAGAAAAATCACCTCTAACAAATTAGCTTAAATAGAGTAACTCAAAGACTAAAAGTTTCAATGATTGATAAAGTTTTCTTGTCTCCACCCTTTTCAGGGAGTTTCGTTTCACATCTGAAGTGCCTATTTGGCTCGACTATCATGGCAAGCATGTCGTCATTGAACAAGTGAGTGGTCATTCAGAGATCCTGTACTAATTCAAACAAAAAGCTGAAGGGTTTAAATGATGCGTTTTCACACTTGTTGTTCCTCAGGGGACGTTTGCAGGGATTCTGATCGGTCTGGCCCAATTAAACTGCTCCGAGCTGAAACTGAAGAGGCTCTGCTGCAGACACGGGTAAAAACAAACGAACCAACAAGCAAACATTTCAGTTATTTTTCAGTAATTTGCCCTAAATTTGCTGTTAGTAGTTTGACTTTCTGAGACTTTCTGCATGTTCCAGTCTCCTCGGGGTCGACAAAGTGATTCAGTACGCCGTCACAGAGTGGCTGACGGACATCAGGAAGAATCAGCTGCCCGGCATCCTGGGAGGTGTCGGACCCATGCACTCAGTCGTCCAGCTGTGTAAGTTGCTTTTGTTTTCTGCAAACATTTTTACAGCTGCTTTCCATTATTGCTTGGATTGTGGTTCATACTTCCTCTCTCCTTCATCCTGTCCAGTCCACGGAGTGAGGGATTTGTTCTGGCTGCCTATAGAGCAGTACAGGAAGGATGGACGCATCATTCGAGGTCTCCAGAGGGGGGCAGCGTCTTTTGGTACCTCCACAGCATCTGCTGCTCTGGAGCTTAGCAACAGGCTGGTGCAGGCTATCCAGGTACTCTGAGTGCAGATCATGACTCTTAGTTACAAAGACGTTAAAAGCCTGAAGGTAAAGCACACACATTCCTAATATGCCAATAACTCTTCTGGTGTCTGTGTACATTATCTGTGACAGGCTACAGCAGAGACCGTGTACGACATCTTGTCTCCAACACCTCCTCTGAATCGCTACGCCATCACCGAGGGCCGGGCCATCTCTAGTCGACCTCGAAGAGTCGCCCAGCCTGCAGACCTTAGGGAAGGAGTGGCCAAGGCCTACGACACCGTCAGAGAGGTACGTGCCCAAATAGACGCTCTTAAAATGTAGAAAGAGTTCGTGGGTTAGAGGCCAGGGTTAACCAGGGCTGAGGATGAAAAGAAAATATCTGCAGCTACATCTATGTTGGTAGAAGAGGTTAACTATATGTTAAAAGGCCTTGTAGAAACTTCCACATGCAAGAATGCAAAGGGGGTTGAAACCCTAAATTTTTAGACTAAACTGTCTGCTCTCTTTGCTCTCCAGGGAGTGATTGACACGGCCCAACAGTTGTGCGATGTAGCATCCCGCGGCCACGAACAGAAAGGTCTCCCCGGAGCCGTGGGCGGCGTCCTGCGGCAGATCCCGCCCACTGTAGTCCGACCTTTAATAGTGGCCTCTGAAGCCACCTCCAATCTGCTGGGTGGCATGAGAAACCAGATCAAACCGGACGCCCGGAAAGAAGATTTCCTCAAGTGGCGCACAGAGGACGGCCAAGAATGAGGACAGCTTTTTGTGTCTGTGTGTGAGGGGAAAGTGTGTGTGCGCGTACGTGTATACGAGAGTATGAGATTATGATCTGGGAAAGTCTATTCTGTGGGAATCCATGGGTTGTGTGAGTAGCTGCATGTGTGTTGTGTCTAAAAAGAGTCAGCGTGTGCTCCAATGCAAAAAAGAGAAAAGGAAAGAAGAAGAAATTAAAAAAAATGACTAACTACTGCTGCAGTTCCTGACGCACAGTGTTTAATGTTGCTCCCACATACATAGACGTGCAAGACTTCATTTTTCTGTTCGGCATTCGCTCGTTTTCCCGCTCTCTGTAACACACTAGTGTTTTTCTTCTTAACGTCAGTGCAAACATATCGCCGTCACTTTCTGCCGGCTTCATTTTCAGTGTGACCCGGGCAGAGGGGGCAGGTAAGATTATCACGCTCTGTGTTTCTTCACTCATTTGTGTGCTTTGAACTGTGATGCTTGAAGCTGTTTGTAATTTGAAGCAGCGATTTCAAGCACGAGTTGCACGGAGCACTGAGAAGGGATGTTTATAACTGAGAGCAGCTTCACTTTAATGAGCTTTCTGCAGATGAGTGGGGGGTACCTGTCTTTGGAGGGGGGTTGCCATGTGTTAGTTTTGCTCTCTTTGTGCTCATAATGGAAACTGAAAATATTTTGATCAAGTGTCCTTTGCTTAACACCCTTGCAGATGGTACAAAGCTGTGTGATTGGTTTAGCTGTGACTCCCACTATGCACCCGCTACCCTCAGTGCTGTTATTCGTGCCATAAACCTTACAGTGTCCTTTTTAACTAGTTTGTGTTGCCTTCCTCGGATCTGTACCTCATCCCCTACTCAAAGCTCAGCACATACAGTGGCATACCTGACTGAACAGAAACAACGGGTCACATGAAGTCTCTAAATTTTGTAGCATATTGGATTCTGCTCGAGCTTCACGAAGATGAACGTTTTTCCAAGCTGACGTCACTGCAGCTCTCCTGTTAAATGTCAGATCCTTGGATCTCAATTAGCCCACTATGTCCTCAGAAGTCCTCTGCCCACATCTTTAGTTGCCTTTCTGCATTGATTTTGTAATTGTCTCTTCTTCTTAGTTTTTTTTAAATATTATTATTATTATTTTGTTAAAGCATAAGTATTGTCATATTTGTTTTCAGAGTAAGAGTAAGGAGGTATGTGAATCTGGTGAAAATGGAGGATGGAAAAATTAGGGTTAAAAATGTTTTACATTTTCTTTTTTTGTTTGTTTTTAATCAGTGTGAGGGACGCGTGTCTCTGTGTGTGTGTCTGTCTGTCTGTGAATGTGTGAGGATAAGAAAATGTGTTTGCGCGCATGATGCACGTCTGTGAAGGTGACAGGTTGATGCTTGTTACACCTCTTGCGTGTAATTACTATTTACTATATCATAAACTGTATGAATGATCTGTATAATACAAAGATGAGGATTATACAAAATTAATAGAAAAATTAAAAAAATTTGAGTATAAAAACCGAACAGCTGTCTGCCTTTATTTATTGTATTTTTAATTATTATGATTCTTATTATTGTTATTATTATTTATTTATTGTATCTATTGGTAATTTAAGCAGTGTTGTTGCTGTACAGTTTGTATACTGTGGCATTTCAGGAACTTACTTGTAATTACTTGCATCCAAAATGATGGCCGGTATTGTATCTTCACTTGTTTAAAAAAGTTAAGACTGAAAGTAACTCAATCGTGAGCTGGTGCAGTAATAAAACCTGTAAGTATGTACTGGTGCATCAATAATTATATTGCACATCCTGAGAATTGATAATATTTTTATAAAATATACTGAGAATAGTGTATTTACATATATTTATTCACTTTTTTAACTTTTTAATCTCTTTTATTACTTCTTTCTCTGATAATTGTTGTGCATGTTGCGTGAGGTAACGGCTATTACAAAAAAGAAAATCACACTTAAATTTTTATCCTAAATACATAATAATGGGTGATTCTATATTTGGAGGAAAATTTAGACTTCAAAAATTACAAAAGAACAAAAGACAGAGAAACTTTGTAATTTTCTACTATGTGTTTAAGAAAAACAAACACACAAACGGTTTGAAACTTTGTGGAAGTGGAAGTAGACCAAAGGTCACCATGTGTAGACCTTCTACCCATGGTGTTCATGTCCCTTCCTCTTGGTCATCTCTCTGCTTTGTCTCCTCC
>NW_005187409.1:4500007-4501388 GCF_000239375.1 Pundamilia nyererei | reverse complement strand
ATCGCGACACACGTTTCTGCTAACGCCGAGTTCTAGTGTTTAGGGTTGATTTATGCAGCAGCAGTTAACAGTTCGCTTTTTACTGTAAGGCTAAGACCTGAAGGATTAGAGAGAAACCTAAACAATCAGATGTTTCCCTCTGAGCTGCATTTGGCAACAGTGGGAAGGAAGAACTCCCTTTTAGTTGGGAGATCCAGGCTCAGGGAAGGGAAGCCATCTGTTGTTTCTCTGCGGTTTTTATGGCTCATATCTGCTATTTTGGCAAATAGGCTCTAATCAACATAATTTATGAAGGGGTCATATATAAAATAAAGAAATGTCTTATTTAAAAAAGACATTTTTAATGTCAGACTCAGGGAGCTCTTTTACCTCGATAAGAATATGGAAAAGTAACTTGATAGGCTTGGTAAGGCTTGATATTGTTATAAGTCAAAAATTAAGAACAGTTTAATTACCAACACGAATCCAGGAAGAGTTAGCAGGGTCAGGAGTAAGAGGAGAGTAATAAAGGGAGAGTACAGAGAGACGAGGACAAAACCCACACTATCAGAGAGAGAGAAAACAAAACTTAATGGCATCAATTAGTGGGATAAAATGTGTGTAGAGTGGAAATAATCTGAGCCTATTGCAGCATAACCTGATCCAGCTCCAGCTATAATCTTCATGATGATGAGAGGTTTGAAGCCCTGATCGTAAAGGTAGTCAGTATAGTGCTGAAGGCTCTGCCGTTTTTTCTTCTGCAAACTCCAGGAACCGGAAGTCAGCCTGCGCTCTGAGAGCCAGGTGCTGGCATGGGATGAAATGGCACTATAAGATCACTACTGGGTCTTCTACAGTCAGAAGTATTGGCACGAAATGAAGTCTGTTATTTAAGTTTTTATAGTTGATACTGCAGCTTCATCACCACACATCCAAACTCAATGAGTTTCTTTTGCAGAGCCTTCATACTTTTACATCAGCTGATCTGAGATCAGTTACAGGTACATACATACATACACAAATTTTATTTTGTTCACACGAGTTTACACTTAATTGGCGTTAAGCCTTTGTAAGCCTACGCAGGTTTTATGTTTTTATCTTTATATATAAAATGAAATGTGCTGTACAAATAAAATTGCCATTACACGCTGTAACAGTTGCTGAATCACTGAAATGCACTTTACACTGAGCATTTTATCACGTTGTCTGATTTCTGCTTATGTGAATCGTGTGTGACTGTATCTACATTTTTATGCAGCAGATGGCAGGGCTGCACTCCTAATGTCACTAACCTCTGCTTCAGTGACAATAAAGCTTAATTCCAATTTTATTCTTGTGAAATCCAGTGTAAGATTTTAAGTAGTCACGATTAATTAAAAATATTCTTTTCCTGTTACACACG
>NW_005187409.1:4490939-4498167 GCF_000239375.1 Pundamilia nyererei | reverse complement strand
CACACACACACAGAGTCAGACACAGACAGAGAAAACACCCCACCTGGGCATGCTCCTCTGATCTGAGATGGTCCGTGATATGTCTGATCTTTGTAAGATCGCTGACAGGAGGATTTGAGCGCCCTGTTGACTAATTAGGCGTCTTTCATCGTCTTCTTTCTGATGTGAAGCGGCAAGCAGTCAAGTTGGAGCAGGAGCCTGTTTGTTCGAAGGCGCTGTTATCATTTTTAGAAACACTGCCAGGACAGACGACGAAGGGGGAGGTTGCCCTGACCAGAAGCCTAAAGGCAGCCTGAGTCTCTCCTACCTTTCCCTTCTACTTACAGCAATTACAGGCCTCCACCCGCAACTATAATAACGGTATAATGGGATGGCAGCAGAGCAGCAATAAAAGCCACCCCTGACAGATTAATAGTCCTCTCTGAGTTAGGAGCTGTAATTAACAATAAGACCGAAGAGGAACAGAGAGAAATGTAAGGCGCTAGATTGAAAGCTTAAAGAGATAAAGATTTTTTTTAAAGCGGGGGATCGACTGCCTTTGGAGTGATTTAATAAAATTTGGAGTAAGCCTTTAAAGTCTGCATGAACAAGTCAAAGCCTGAAATCACACCTAGCCTAAAGCTGCATTTTGAAATCAGCATTTTCATGTTGCATAAATATTTAAAAGAGGTTTCACATTTTGGGAAATGGGCCTTTTAGCGGAAATCGATACCACGCTCATCTGGCTCTACTGGCAGGTGACAAATGGCCATCAACAGGAGCGCTGAAACTCTTAAATTTACAGTTTTTATTGTTGGATTAGTGATTGTCGGGATCTGTGGGTTTCTAGAGACGTAGCTTGAGAGTACTGAAGTGGTTGATCACCGCTTTTCTAATCTAAACTTTGCATTTCCCTTTTAGTATTTTTGGTACTGCTGTACGCAGGGCTTCTTGACTTTACTGCATTTTCACAGGTTTTTAGGAATAATTGATTGAAGGCGTCAGAGCGCAGTGATGTTTCACTCTGTGGGAGTCACAGATGTAATACTGACATTTAACTCCTTGCATGCACTCACGTCTTTAGGTACACCTGTTCAGCTGTTTGTTAATGCAAATAGTTATTTAGTGAATCACAGAAATACAATTCATTTAATATGAAAGAATGAGGAAGAAAGGTGATTTAAGTGGCTTTGAACATGGCTTGGTTTTAGGGCTAGTCTGAGTATTTCAGAAACTTTGGATCTGCTGGGATTTTCTCCAAACAAACAACCACCTCCAGAGTTTACACAGAATGATCTTAAAAAGAGAAAATATCCAATGAGCAGTAGTTCTGTGGGTGAGAACACCTTGTTGATGTCAGAAGAATATAGCCATACTCCTTCGAGCTGACAGAAAGGCAACAAAAACCCAAATAACTACTCATTACAACCCAGGTATGCAAGGGAGCATCTATAAACAGAAAAATTAAACTATGAATAAAATGAGTTCAAAAAAATTGGACAATGGAAGACGGAGAAAAACGTTTGCTCTGATAGGTCTCATTTCTGCTGCAACCTTTGGATGAAAGGGTCAGAGTTTGTTGGAGACGATGTGAAAGCATGGATCCATCCTGCTGTGTATCAACAGTTTAGGCTGCTGCTGCTGGTGTAATAGTGTTGAGGGTATTCTATTGACACACTTTGGGCACTTTGAATGTTATGTAGACATTACAGCATACCTGAGTATTGTTTCTGACCATGTCCATCTGTTTACAACCCATCTTCTGATGGCTGCTTCTAGAAGGATCACAAACTGTTTTCTTGACGACTTCTCTGTACTCAAATTCCCTCCCCGGTCACCAGATCTCAATCCAACACAGCACTTTTGGGATGTCCTGGAACAGGATTCATATTATGGATGTGCAACTGACAAATCAGCAGCAACTGTGTGATGCTGTCACGTCAACATGGACCAAAATCTCTGAATAAGGTTTCCGGCACCTTGTTGAATCTTTGCCCCGAAGAATTAAGGCAGCTCTGCAGACAAAAGGTGGTCTAGCATGGTACTAACACCGTGTATCTAACAAAGTGGCAGGTGTACACTATAAACATGTATAATTTGGCTATTCTACACATATTAAGCAAAGGTAATGTAAAGATTTAGTTCCTCAAATGCCGAGCTACTCCTCTGGAGCGGTTTAGTTGCGGGGAGAGGGTGGTGAATTTTTGTGGAGAAAATAATTGCAAAATGTGCAGCTATGTGTGTGTGCCTCCTCTGGAGGGAGGAAGATGGTTTTTACCTACATAATAATACACTGCATTCACTCTGGTGGCATCCCGCCCCACCATCACCACCACCACCATCCCTCCCTCCCTTCCAGCCTCCTTCTCTCTGTCTCAGTCTCAGAGTTTCTCACAGAGGATCTGCAGAATAATGGAGTCACATCCTGCAGCAGGTCTGTGTGTCTTCAGCAGAGCTTTCAGCCCAGCGTTCACCAGGCTGGAGCTCATTTAATTTGGGATCTGCAGGTCACTGTAAAGTTTCCTCTCTTTTTTTTTTAACTCACAGCACAAGGACTTCTTTCTTATGTTTTCTGCGTCATGTATTTTTACGTCGTCTGACTTTTTCCGTGTTTAGATGTTTATATGAGGGGTTTAACAGGCCCACCGTGTTTTTTCCAACATAAATCACTTTTTTTTTCTACGTTTCAGTACAGCCCGCTCACTGTTTACCTATAACGGGGAATGGGAGGACCTCACTAGGTTTTCCAAGTTGTAGCTAGATTCTCTGGAAGCGGATATGGGACAGTCTTTTGCTCCACACATGGGTGTTTCGGGGGTGAAGGCACGGGAGCTCTGTTGCTTTCGGTAAACTGCTCCGCTCAGGTTGTTGTTTGAAGGATTTGCGACATGGGCTGAGCTCTTGTGACGACTCTGTTCTCCTGAAAGCTGTTCGCGTATCCGAGGATGGACGGCGGAAAACGGAGATAACGTTTTAACTTTCCGGACAGACTTTCGTTAAAAAAACGCCACTTATACACGAAGAGAGAGCGCGCACGGCGGCAAGGGACACCAGAGCTCTCCGAGCGCACCAGACTGGATCTGAAGAGTCACGAGAAATTTCCAATCACTTCATTTTTACATTTTTACAGTGTTTTGTTGCAGTTTTATATTTTTCTTTTTAAATTAAAACAGCCGTTTTTTCTTAGATGCAGTAAGTTAAATGTAGATTTTAAAGAATAAATAATGCGTCCTTGTGTGTTTGGTGCTTGGCGCATCTATGAAAATGTTATAAAACTACAAAATCAGAAGTGTGAAATCAGCAGATGCGGTTTTCCTTTTTTACATGACGCGGTTTTGACCAAACTAACACATTAGAGCTGGATTTTTCAAAATAGTTTATTGATCTAAGTTAGGAAGGCTCGGTTTTCACCCTCAGTCTCGCAGTTTAAATCATTTTACGCACACGTTTCTGCGCGCTTGGCTTGGAGACGCAGCTTGTTGGTCAGAGCCCACTGCGCTGAATTATCTCCGTCCTCGCACCTCCCCGGACAATGTGGCTTCCCCGTCTCGCGCTGGTGCTGCTGCTCCGGTTCTCCGGTGTATTCCTGGTGGAGGGCTTCAACACCTGCCAGTCCATCAACCTGGACGCGCAGAAGTCTCGACGCATCGAGGCGGTGCGCGGTCAGATCCTCAGCAAGCTCCGCATCCGCAGCCCTCCAGATGACGACGACGACGTGCCACCACCGAGCTCGGTGCCCCCGGAGGTCTTGCTGCTGTACAACAGCACGCGGGAGCTGCTGAAGGAGCGCGCGCGCCAGGCCGAGTCCGCGTGCGAGCGCGAAAGCAGCGAGGAGGACTACTACGCCAAAGAGGTGCAGAGGATCGACATGCTGCCCCCCCGCACCGACACAAGTGAGTCCTGACAGGGGTTCTCAATGTGTGGCCCGGGGTCCCCAGTGGTCACTTTAGAAGAATGAAAGTATGTACTAGTTTGAAACGTCTGAATATCCAATCCCATCCGGGTAAAACAAACACAGAGGCCTCTATTCGCTGTTGTTGAGCATTAATTATGTAATTGAATCTCAGTGAATTACAGTGAAAAAGTAACAATGTTGCCATGTTTTATTTTCAGTTTTTTTAACTCTTAAATAGCAAATCAGGTGCATGTTTTCCCCTCATGAGAGATTTATTTGAACCTCCTCAGGTCCTGCATCCTGAACAGACTGAACAGTCCCTCCACCCATATCATAGCAGCAGTGACTGATAATTATCTAAGTTAAAAAACAAAACGATTTTCTGACTGCTGATGGATTAGTAGTTCTTGAATATTGTATCTGATTTTGTGAGTCTGTCTTTGATTAACCTGTTTGGTTTAATAGTTCAGTCTCCTAACTAAGCTTTATAAACTACCTGCTTTTATCAACTTTAACTACGTATATAGCAGGTTCTCTGTGCACCATTTATTATCAGTTTATATAAATATTTGTAATAAATTCTAACACAAAAAGAGCTGAAAGCAGCAAGTGTGACATTTTTAATTAATATATATATTTTGGCAACTACTGTAACTCATAGTGCTGTGCAAAAGTCCTGAGCCACCCTTCAGTTCCTTATATTTTACTTGGGGAAAAAGTATTTATTCTAATGTGCTTGAAAATCAATATTTGGTATGACTACTTTATTCTTAACTCTTTTCGTCAAGCTTTCTTTTTATTTATTTAAGCAGTCTTCAGGTAAGCTTCTCAGGGCTCCTTGAAAGACATTCGAAGATCTTGTTTGGATGTTGGTTGACTTTTGCTCCGTTGTCTGTTGGGATGATCCCACGCTGCTTCAATTATGCTGAGGTCTGATCTGGATCCATCACTCCATGAGACCTGTTGCCACTGAATTTCAGTCCAGTTCTTTCATAATTTTGTACAACTCAGCCTTTTTTTCCATGTTTCCCTTCCTTTAAATCACTTCCTGACAGCCACCCTTCCACTGAGACTATTTCTAATCAGTCTACAGTGAACAGCAGATGGATCAACTGAAGGTCCAGGTCCGTTTCTCAGGTCCTACGTCAGGCTGGATTTTTTCCTGTCCTGCAGACAGATTGTAGACCTGCTGTCTTTTGTCTTCCACTTGTCCAATTTCCTCAGTTTTTCAAGGACACGCTGCACAGCTTGCTGAGATAGGCCAACTAATAGCTCTTTGGAAAAGCATCTTGTTGTTGCGAAAATGCTATTTTATGCCTGTTAAACTGTTTTATGTTTTATAAATTTAAACGATGTATTTTTGTGTCAGGCTGGTAGTAACAAAGTGCCTAAAGATACTATTTAAGATACCATTCGCTAAGTCCTCTGTTATGTGTAGACACAGCACTGGTTCATCCCCTGACTAAAGTCCCTTTTTTACACTAGAATGATTCATAGGCCAGTGTTAAATGGCTCAACATATTAAAAAAAACATTTCTCTGAAAACAGTCAGGCACAAGGACTGGAGATGAGAAAAAAAGTGTCCAAAAAAAGACCTCCAGAAAAGACCACTGTAAAAAAAATACATAAAGTCTGGCTCCTTGGAAGTACATATAAAGAAATGAGGGGTGGATCAGCACATTTGTAAAGTACATTTAAGACATTTTGTGTAATTATGATAGTTTCTTTTAAAAAATGTGTCTGTTTAACAGTTTATTGGCATTCACACCTGCATTTATATTTCTTGATAAATACAACAGAATAACTACACTGTAGTCTGCTGTAAACCACATGCTTAGTAGGGGGACCTAAAAGGAGAAGTGTTAGTAGTAGTAGTCAGTAAGAAGTTTCTGGCTGTTTTAAATCGTAGCTACTGCTGTGAGACACTGTACTACTGCACATCCCATCTTCTAAAAACTAAAAACTACCCCAGATGTGCCCCTCAGTAATGCACTCTGCTTTCCTGCCCCATCAGAGCACTTTCATGGAGTCGATCCACCAGCTGTGGAAAGAAAACTCGGTGTGTTGATGGATCTTATTTGGAAGATTTGAAGATTAATGGTGCTGCTGATATTACATGGTGCATAATTGTATAACTGTCTAGGTGTTTGGGGATGTTTCACACAGGAAACCCATGAGCACAACATATATTAAACATAAGCCCGACACATTTAGCCTCTTTACCAAAACCTATAATTACGTCCGAGACAATCAGTCCCACAGTGCAGTTTTAACCCATAGTATAAATACAGCATTGTGTGAAGGCACGAGATGTTGTTGGAGCATTAGTCATCCACAGTGCTTTGTTTTGCTCCCTCAAGATGCGGTGCAGCCAACAGCACCCAGCCCCCACTACAGAGTCGTCCACTTTGACGTCAGCGGAGTCGACCTGACTAACAGCACTCTGGTCAAGGCTGAGTTCAGGATCTTCAGAGCCCCCAACCCACAGGCCCGGGCCTCGGAGCAGAGAGTGGAGCTCTATCAGGTATATCCATTATTCTCAGTGAGCGACAGTCTGATTTGATCTTAAAGTCAGAAGATTGTTATTTATAATTCAACCCAACACAGAAACATCTCTTATGTATTGATGAGATGGGGATCTAGCTCCTTCTGTGTGTTTGTTGTCTCAGCTGCTAAAGCCGGATGAAGACAGCACATCCACTCAGCGTTACATCGACTCGCGCACTGTTCAGCCAAAAGCAAAAGGAGCCTGGATCTCTACGGAGGTCACAGAGACTGTAAAGGACTGGGTGTCAGAGCCAGGTGAGCTTCACCACCAGCGAGTCGTTACCAGCTTGCACTGCGATCCATACATCAGTGTTTGCACTTCTCTTTCCCTTCTTCCCTCCCATAGAGAATAATCTTGGCCTGAAGCTGGGCGTCCACTGTCCCTGCTGTACCTTCGTCCCATCCACCAACAACATCGTTCCCAACAAGAGCGAGGAGCTGGAGGCCCTGTTTGCTGGTCTGTTGCAGTCTTTTATGATAGAAAGACTTTATAATCATGCATTTATGTGCACTGCAGATGCCGCTAAAAGCACTCTAGTCCAGGAACTGAGATTAAAGGGACCCAGTGATGATGATGATGCTCCTTATTCTGTCATATAAATTGTTAAAAAGGTAGATGCAGACGTAGTCCATGTGAGACTACATTTTAGGCTTCAGTCTAATTTAAATGTTTCAGTTTTGCTACTTATGCCTCTGAGTGACGTCAATGAGACATGCTGTCCCTGATATGGTCCTCTGAGCCACACAGAAGCCCCACCCACCCCCTGTTCAACTGTTTCTGAGGGGCAGCGAATCAGGAGGAGGATA
>NW_005187409.1:4486487-4489416 GCF_000239375.1 Pundamilia nyererei | reverse complement strand
GTCTTTTTCCTCGTGACCCACTTTGCAGACAATTGCGCGGCAAAACTAACAGCGCTGACCCTGTGTTTAGACTGCAGGCCAGCGGGCATGCAGCGTTTTATTTAGACTACCTCACGCTGCAGGGGAAAACTCTGGCAGCCCTGCATAGTTATTACCATGTGATGGTTGGTTCTTCGATGGTGACCTGTGGTAATTTTCCCATGACACTGAAGAGAAGGGTGGGAGCTGAACTACATATTGTGTGTGTGTGTGTGTGTCTCAGTGGCTCGGACCAGGGCTGCTGCCTGCGCTCGCTCTACATCGACTTCAGGCGTGACCTCAACTGGAAGTGGATCCACGAGCCAAAAGGTTACAAAGCCAACTTCTGTGCCGGCAACTGTCCTTACCTCTGGAGCGCCAACAACCACTACAACATGGTGAGCCTCAGGGGTCAAAAGGTCACCTGGCTACTAACCAAATCTGTTTAATCTTTGTTGTTCTTTCTTATAAATTTTGCCATAAAGACTTTTAATAATCAATAATTGTGGTTAGTTAACAGCTGACATTTGACATGTTTTGCTTTTGCTAAGAAAAAATGTCTTTATGTCCGTTAAATTATGGATAATAATTGGATAATAAGATCAGTATATGTGCAGGTAATCTCTGTGAACCAAAATATAGGGGGTACTCCTAATATACAGCTATGGATGTAAGCACAGAAGCCCCACCCACCTGCAGTTTAAAGCTTCTGTTTGCAAGGGACAGCCAATCAGAAGAAAGCTGGGTTAAAGTGGTGGTTCTCAAACTGTGGGACAGGCCACACCCGGGGGCACAGAGCCACTGCAGGTGGGATTGTTATTTTCAACTCGCATTTTTATTTATTGTTAATGATTAATGAAAAACAATGTGGGTGTGTGGAGTGAAGTTAAAGAGGCGCATGCCAGGAAAAGTTTGAGAACCACTGGCTTAAAGGGAGAACAGCAAAAACAGCTGGGAGCGGCTGCACCGAGGCCCAGTATGAGGTAAATAAGGATTATTTTGAAGTGGGAATCATGCAAAGCTACACTAGTGCATAGTAGCTGGAATTAAACTTAATCTGTGCCCTTAATAGAACAGAATTGGTATAGGCAGTTTTTGGGCTTGTTACTAATTAGCCGATTCCATGTGTGGATACCTCGATATTAGCAGCTTCCCATATCTCATGAGATCCTAGTTCAGACTAATAACTTAGATTACCTTCTCCAGTAGGACAAATGTGTTCTTTTTTTCAACATATATTTCTTTCCAATTTGGAGATTCATGACCTTTAGTGCTGAATATTTTGAATGGAAACAGTGACAGACTTCTCGCTGCTGAGACACGGCCAAATTATATAAACAGAAAACATCTGTGATTGTCAGAAAAATCTGAGCAGCTCCTCCTCAGCCCGTCTGCTAAAACACTCTGGTTTGGACCGAACTCCAATCAACGCTCGGCTTGACGTTAACGTACAGAAAGTCTGAAATGCAGGCGACATTTTCCCGTAAGTGAGCCCTGAGCGCGCTGTTTGCGGCAGCTAAACACCACTGGTTAACCCCAGCATCATAAATGGGCTGACACCTCACAGAAGCCTGTTAAAGAGCGCACAGGTTTATGCAACCCAGCTGGCCCGTCTCACTCAGCGAAGGGCTTGGCCTGTAGCCTCACTGACTCTCACCTTTCTTGTACTTCACTTTAATATAGATGTGTAGAATTTCACATTTATTTTAACTTAAGTTTGCAGCAATTACACATTTTGCTGCTGTCAAAATGTGGCTTTAGTTTAAGGCAGTTTGGCTGCTTTTGCTGTGCATGTATTTTGGAGAAACTGACAGGATGTACTTAAAGAAGTCAAAGTTGATTTGATTGCTATAGATTTACTTAGACCTCCCCCACATAAAATGCACAGAAAGCTACATTTTAACGTCTGAATATTAAGATTTAAAGCTAAAAAACGGACCTGGTAGGAATTAAACTTGAAAAGTTGGATAAGTGAGGGAAATGTAGAGACTCTGGAAAACAACCATTAAAAGTTATTTTTTAAACTGGAATAAAACAGGAAGTTTTGAATTATCTTGATTTAGCTTTATACGTGCTGTTTATATCATTTTTACCAGTAAACAGAATCAGTCAACCTTTTGTTATGTTTAGCTAAACTAACCAGATGCTGATATTAGGAGTGCCATTGAACCTCTCATCTAACTCTAAATAAGCAAATTTCCCAAAATGTCAAACTAACATTTCAGATTTGCCAACACATTTTTAAAAAGTACCAAAATAATCATGCAAAATGACGACAGACTGTATTTAAAAGATAGAGGTAGCCACTGGGACATTTGAAGCTTTGGGTTTAGCATTATGGCCACCACAATCTTTAACCCGAGTGTTAGTCGCTTATGCCAGCAAACATCATTTAAGTGCATTCAAAGACTGTATGGGTGCACTCAGACACAGATACTAGAGAGATGCTAATTGGCGCTAAAAAAATAATAGTGTTGTAGAATTTTACTCCCTAAAACTGGAGCACAAACTTATTACTCTTATTAGACTCATATTATTTGTCAGTTATTTGCATTAAAAATGCTCCAAAAGGCACCAACACCTCAAACACCAACTCAAGTTAGCAGAGGTAAGGCCAAGTAGGCACTAACTGGTCACTCAGACCTGTAACTGCAATCCTTAATACAATGAAACAGGTCAGTTATGAGAAAAAAAAATCATGTCCGCACAGATGTTAAAAAAGGTAAATTATTTAAAGAGACCTAAACAGCTTTTTAAGCATGAGAGTCTGTGGGGATTGGCTCGTTTGTGGCCATTAGATGGACTGCCGTTTCTGGCACTTACCACATTGGCTTCATTTTTCAGGCCTGCTTAAACTTGGGCTGAACTTCACACTTTTCAGCATGTTCATTCATCACTCACAGCACTAAAC
>NW_005187409.1:4481594-4485972 GCF_000239375.1 Pundamilia nyererei | reverse complement strand
GGGCAGCGGGGGCAAAGCTGACGTGTTTGCTTTAGGTTTGATGGTGTTGATGAGAGGGAGGCGGTGTGGAAAGGTTTGCAGGCTGACTGAGATCTTTAGGCGAAGGAGGCCGGGAACAGATAGAAAAGAGAGAGAGAGGAGCTGTGTCCAGGCAGAGGCACCCGCCAGCTCTCTGCGGTCCCGGGCTGAAATCTGCCTGCCGTAAACAGGATGTGAAAGATTTCCAGACACCGACCCGACCACTCACGGAACGCCAGATTTAAACGCTCCCCTCATCTCCGCTGTTGCGCTCTCTCTCTCCCTCTCTCTCTGGTGCTCAAAGTTCTGGGATTTGTGGTGGGAGGAGAGAGGGAGAAAAGAGAGGCTTTGAAAATGAGACGTGGGATGATAGGGCTGTATTTGGAAAAGCTGCAAGTTTGGAAGGTGGTATTTTGCAGCCTTAGCAAATTTGTAACTATTCTGGCTCAAACATTTCATAATCGCACTCTCATGCTCCTCTGCTGAATGTGCCTTCATTATCTTTATGTAAAAAGCTGTTGACTCATTGCTGAGGTTGTATTTTGTCATACCTATGTTTATCATCGCTCAGAGTCTCTCACTCTCTCTCTACAGCCGAGTATTCACATTGACCACTTTTGATAGAATGTCTAAAAGCTGAAAATAAAATAAAATTAAAAAAACAAAACATCCCCAGGGCTCATTTTAAATATAGACTCTCTGGTATGCCGGTGGTTTGTGTGTGAGAGCGAGACAGACAGCGACTGGGCGCGCGTGTGTGTGTGTGTGTGTGCACGTCTGCACTGTTTGTGTGTGAATGTAGCTAGTGAGGTCATGCGTGATAGCACAGAAGTCATTCCTGAGGTTTTATTGTGAATTTTATTGTGATTGTGTCTGAAAACAACAACAAAAAAGCTCCATCTGCAGCAGATCTTCTCTCTGTGACTTTTCTTAAATGTATGCATGCATGTGTTTTGAAAACCTGCTTGACAGTAAAGTTTTAGCTGAATAGGAAGCAGTCCAGTCCCAGTAGGTATGAGGCTGTGACAACAACATCAGTTATAGAAGTATTAAGTGGGCCAGTGGTTTTTATACTCTCACTGGTGTTACACCACAGGAAATATCGCCTGCAATAAAATTGTGTAACTGGATACTTCAAACAATATTCTAGTCAACCCTTTGAGGATGTGCTGTTGTAAAAAAAGAAAAGAAAGAAAAAAGCTTATAGATATCTGAATGTTTCACTTCAGGTGGATTAAATGAAACTTTTCTCTCCCCAGGTTGGCTTAAGTGCTTTTTCTTCGACGCTTTATTCAACGAATCCATTTATTTACTTCAAAGTTTACACATTGTGCTCATTCCCAGCTTTACACTTTTACTACAGTAGCTTTGCATAAGTCTCAGTTAAAAATAATCCTTATTTATCTGACACTGGGTCTAACTTTATTTTGCATGAAACAAGCTGTTTTAAGACAGCTGTCTTCTGATTGGCTGTCCCTCATGAATAGAGGGTTTAAACAGGAAAGGGGTGGGGCTTCTGTGCCTACAGCAGTGAACTGTCCCTTCTATCACAGTGACATCACGCAGAGTCAAAATGAGAAAAAAAATGTCTGGAACTTGGTTTTTAGTGCAGGGTGAAGCTGGGCTTTTGGCTCACAGGGATTACTTGCACATAGATGTATGGACAGAAGCACTGAGCCACCGACACATTACACCTACACGAGCTGCTCGGCCGTGGAAATCAATGCCAAGAAACTTCCGGTGCACAATTTTTTTGTGCCAGTGATAATGTCAGAGGAGGTTTGGAGCTCTGCAGTTATTGAGTCAGCAAAACGTTGGTGGTTCAGCATTTGCTGACCCCGGTCTGGATCTTTGCGTGGTCTGTAACTGCATAGCTGAACTGCTGTGGTTTCGAAACGTTTCCAGTTTGCAGTAACACCGCTTACGGTTGATCATGGAAAATGCTGGAGGGAAGAAATTTCACAAACTTGACTCGTTTTAGAGGTGGCATCCAATTACAGCACCACGCTGGAATTCAGTGACCTCTTTAGAGCGACTCATTTTTCCCTGAATGTTAATAAAGGCAGACTGCGTATCTATGTGCTGGATTTTGTACACGTAAACTCAAAGATTAAGAGGTGTGGCCCACTATTTTTATTCATATAGTCTACTCTCACCTCACTGTTTGAAACTCTGGATGTGAGCATCCAGCACTTTAACAGTGTAAATGACAAATAATAAGGAGATATAAGGAGTATAAGCATAACAGGTCCCCTTAAATTTTCTTAAAACAGCAAAGTGAGCTGTTTTCAGAGTCTTTTGAGTGAACTGTAAGAATTAGAGGTGGGTGGATCGATCCAAATATCGATAGTAACGATACCAACACTGGTTCTGGTATTGAAACGATACTAGCATGACTGTAACAATACTTTGCTTCTTTCAAGTTTAGTATGTAGCCCACTGAACTGTGTTAGTTATTTAACATCCCAGGTCTCCAAAAACCCAGTTTCAAAACACATGAAAAGCTGGTGTGTTGTGTTGTGTTAACTAATTATTGTGGAAAGTAACAATCGCAGTGATATAGCGCTGATTAAAATGTGTTCAGAATTTGCAAATTGAGAATTCATCTCATAAGTCATGGCACACTACTCTCCCCCAATAAACTGCCTGAATAACTTAAAATTATTGGTACTGATATCTGCAATTCTGGCCCTGTATTTATTTGGTATTGGACTGATACCAAAATTTGTGATGTGGCACAGGACTACTGTGAATGAGGGGAAGTGTGAATGTTGAATGTTTTTGTTGAAAAGTCCAGGCAAGTATATACATGTTAAATGTCAAGATCTATGTGTTTAAACAGCATCAATTAACACACAACGTCAGGTTTTTTATTTCTATATGATAACTCTTTATAATTAAACAATAAGAACAAGTATTCTGATGTCCTGTAATCATTTTGAAGTTATAATTAACTTTTTAACTTTAACTTTTTGTACAAAGTATCAGAATAGTATCGTCGATGCCACAATGAATTTTACTTGGTATCGGTTTGGAAAAGAAATCAATGGTATCACACATCAAGAGTATGAATGTGACCGTTTTGTATAATGTGAAATCTACTTTAAATTCCCCTAAAACACCCGGGCTACCCCTTGTTTCTTGTTCCTGAACAGAACGGTTTCTGTCATGTTTCAGGCCGTTTCCAGAACAAAACGACTAGGTGTGCATCAAAAGTTAGTGAAAACCCAGAGCCTGCTCTAATGGTCGCCAAACCTCATCTTTATTGATATATAGTGAGGTATATTTGTACGCATCATTAAGAGTACAGAGGAGGTCGTCAGGTGGCATCTTCATGACATTTGGGTGGTGAGCGATAACCCTCTAAAGCCTGACCTGTGAAATAATTGCCAGAAAATTCAAATTTTTTAACTGTCTGATTAAAAATTAAATATTAATTTACATATATATATATCAGTTGTATCATATTTGCTACTTTTTGTGTAATTAAAGATTTATTGTGCTATTTAATGTTTCTATTCAGGGGGGAATAACACTGATGATACAGACATCTGAAAAACTTACTAAATCTCATCAAATATGACATACTTGGTGTTATAGGGTTAAAAGTAAGAGGCTCAATGCCACAATGAAAAAAAAAACCCATAAAAAATGGTGAAGGTGAAGAATTCAATCAAGAGTTTCCTAATAATTAATTCCCCAGCAGCAGTCCTTGTAATGATTTGCTAATTTGCTCTCTTCACAGTATAAAGAAAAATAAAATGAAATCATTCTTATTAGAATTTATTAGAATATATTTTTGAGCAAAAATAAATTAAAAAGTCTGTTTTTCCTCATTTTCTTTTTTGTATGTGTTTAAATGTTAGGCATTAATAGCATTGACAGCACTAATGCTTTTTCCTTTAATCTGTGTATTCATCCATGTGTTTATTAGCCTACATATAGGCTATATTTATAATTTGTGTCATTACTCACACACAACTCTCTGGCTCAGTAGGCTGTTTATTTATCTAGAGGCTGGCAGTCTGTTTAATCAGATTTAAAAAAAATAACCAACTGAAGTCGGCTTTTTTTATTTACACTTTATAAATATAGATATATAGTGTAAGAAATGAATTATCGCACAGTCAAAGGCCCTTGATTCATCCAGTTTCTCAAAAGCAAGCATCTAAAACCCAAAACTGCCTGCATGGCTGGATGCTGCTGCACGGAGCTGTTTTTGGTGAACTGATCCTTTAATGTCCTTTAATGCAGTGTGGTTTAAATCCCAGCTGTGAAAGTAGCTTAAAGAGATACAAACTGTTCTAGAGGCATTACAATAAAATTGTTTTTCTGAGCAGCAGTGAGAAACAGCTTCACT
>NW_005187409.1:4472919-4481574 GCF_000239375.1 Pundamilia nyererei | reverse complement strand
TGTGTGTGTGTGTGTGTGTGTGTGTGTGTGTGTGTGTGTGTGTGTGTGTGTGTGTGTGTGTGTGTGTGTGTTGGGGTGTCAGTCCTCGAGCTGTGGTGAGCCTCCCTCCCCCCTGAGTAAACTAGCCCCAGCATCTGTTAGTCTTTTCCACTTAACTACCCCTTGCTAAATCCAACCTGTACTTATCCCACGGTAGAGCGCCTTGCTCCGTCTCACATTGAGTCCCTCTGTCCTTGAGAAGGACGTCTGTTGTGGATGTCGACCCCTGCCCACACACACCCACAGACACACACGCACGCACACACACACCCTGCCTTTGACCTATAGAAAAAGAGTGTGAGTGCAGCACACCCCTACATTCATATATTCTGCTATTTTTGCCTCCATGCAGCAAAATATGCCATGATTAATGGTTCTGGCTCTGGAAACGCTCGCTCACCCTCCGCGTGCTGACCAAAAAGTAAGAGAGCCTGTTAAAAAAGTAATTCATTCACACAAGCACCTTATGGTCTGAGCTCACATGACAGGTCTGGACGAGACTTTAGATTGAAGTCATTCCTATTTATTCCTGCCAGTTAAATTAAAACGCAGCTCTCGGGGCAACAGGGCACCATAAACACAAAATATAGAGTTATACAAGCAGCAGAGCGGCAACGAGACACAGGAGTAAACAGAAGATACCGATCTGTGGCCTCGGCGTTATTGAAGCCATATTCGTCGAGCAGTCAAACTTGGAGAGCAGAGCTGTACTTGAGGCCCTGCTGGGACAAAACAGCTGTAAGGCCAAACCCACAGAGGCCTGGCTGTTCTGGTTTTTAACAGACGAGGGCGTCGTTTCTGTGCTTTCTTTCAATAACTGCACAGCAGGGTGGCTCAGTTCGACTTTCAGTCTGTCTGGTGTTGACTGTGGGAGTCATATTTATTACAACAGGAGTTTTTTGTGAAGTGGGCCACATTTTATAAAACAGAAGAAAAGATTTAGTAGCTATTTTTCCCCCCTTGTAAGTAATCACTAAATCTACAGCTTTCACAACACTTTATCACCCTTGGATTAAAACAAATCCTCAACTAATACAAAGACTTACAATTAAAAAGTATTTAGTCTAAAACTAGGCTTAGGCTAAGACTAATTTTTAAAAACAGGGTTAAATGACATACAAAAATACAGCCTTTAACAGGCTTTTAGCTGTGTGGTTTTTTTGTTTTGTTTTTTAATGTAGTTGAAATGTATTTTTCAAGTATTTATATGCAAAAGTTGATCTTTAAAAAAAATATGTTATCTTTCCTGTGGGTTTTGTTTTTTAAAAAGATGTTTGAAGATGTGATGCCCATCCTTCCACTGATACCATTTCTGATGAGGCTTCAGTGACCAGTAGATGGATCAACTGAAGGTCCAGGTACACCTTGCTTGTCCTGTGCCAGTTTTTTTGTTTGTTTTTGTTTCTTAAGAATATGGCGTTCAGATACTGTTTATGGGCTGTAGATAGAAAAATCTTTTTTCTTTCCTCAAAGATAAACTGCTGAGATATATTTTGGAATCACCTTGCTGGTGTAACAATCCCATCTTACGCCTGTCGAATTGTGTTATCTTTGGCATTTCTAATAAACTCAGCTGGAGGCATGGGAAGAAAGTACGTTAATAGCAGCCTGTCAGAAAAACACCAAGTACCTTAAAAAACAATTATTCTCTGAAAATGGTCAGGCCCTTGGAAGCAAAATATAAAGAAACAAGGGATAGTTCAAGGCTTTTGCACAATGCTGTGCATAATTAATGTTTAGTTATGTACATATTTAGCATAAAGCCCAATAATATCCTTGCTGTCCACCTTCATTTTATTGTACAAAAAGAAAAAGTAATAAATAATTGAAAAAAGCATCCGTCATCACTCAGGACTCATAATGACATTACTGCTGATGGCTCATAGTCAGCGCACCACTATGAGCCATCTACTTCCAGCTTTCTGTCAACAAGTGACAGAATATGTGGGAGCCTGAATTTGAGTGTAGACTCTGTCCGTTACTTATTTTGGCACTGGTGGAGGGCAAAATGCCACGATAGCCTCGTGTAGTAGTTCCTGCTTCTGAGTAAGCAGGAAGAGGCAATTTATCCCACATTCACCCAAAGCTGAGTTCATTCAGGACTTTCAGGTCAGGTCATCTGCTGCTGCACAGTGCGCCAACTGTGTGCCCGTCTTGTTCTGTCTGCAACGTGTGCTGAATATAATATAATGAACCTTTAGAGATTTACAGACAATAAATTAACATATATTATGTAAGCGAATGAGAGCGCAGTCCATATGTAATGCAGTGTTTAAAAAATACAGTCCTTCGTAAATTAAATTGGACGCTCATATATATCATGACCAAAGTTTAAAATAATGAGGTCAGTGTATTTACTGTAGAACTAACTCTGTAAAACCTCATTCTCAGTTTTCTTCTGCTCTCTGTTTTGTATGACATCATTGAGAGCATCTCAGGCACACAGCTCGTGGTGTGAACACGGAAGCCCCACCCACCCGATATTCAAACCTTTTGTTTGTGAGCTGCGGTCAATCAGAAGAAAGTCGTCTTAAAGGAAGATGAACTAAAACTGATTTGTTTCAGACGGTGGATGAACTGAGGGTTCTGCACCAAAGCACAGTTTAAAATCGATAAGATAATTTTAATCTGTGAATTATATGAAGCTCTTCTAACAGATTCCAAGAATAAAAATATGGATCTTTTTTTTTCTGCACTTCTACTTTACGGCACGCCCATAGATCACCTGCCTGACATATGTACAGAGGCTGTGTCCTCACTGCTGTAGCCTGGGTGGTGATTCTGCCTAGAGCCATGTGCTGCGTATCATCTCACCATCCTGTCACTACCTAAAAAAGCCAGGATGGAAAAAATTTACTTCTAATATCCACGGTGATAATAAGAATGAAAAACTGGGTATATATCACCGTATGAGCAATGTAGGCACTGCACAATGTAAAGGCAATCTGTAGAGTTTATCTCTTTCGCTTTCAGACACCAAAACACACTCTGGGTCCCTGTGAGGCTTTTAGTGTTAAACCACTAAGTGTTTTATTAATACATGTTCTAATTTGCAAATTTGTGATTAATAAAGTAGAAGACCCAAGTGTAAAAAGTTTAGTGACATTAAAAGTGAAAGAAAACTCCACAGTTACAGGATAAAGACTTAATGTCTGGTAACAGTGTGTAATAAAGGTCTCTTTAATGCGTCACTGTAAGATACATCTGAGATATCAACTGGCAAAAAAAATGGGACATGAAAGGTTATTACACAGGATATAAAACTTGTTATTGTTCAGAAAAAGAATTAAACCTAAAAACTGTAGCTGTTAAGTGGAAAAGTGGACACAAGCAGAATATTACCAACAGTGATTTAAGGACACTTGATTGCAAAGTTGGTACGCAGCACAAACTTAACTTAAATAACTTTGGTGTGACTGTATCAGGTTTAATCATCTGATTTTCTTTTATAACCCTTTTTAAACACAAAATAGTCAGAAGATCCTTTAGTAGTCACTTTCCATCATCCCTAAAACGACTGACAACTTAAGGACCTGAATGACAGCACACCATGGTGCAATGGTGCAGTTCTGATGAAGAGTAATGGCCCTGCCGTGCTCTGAATCGGATGCGCTGTTGTTGTGGTTTTGGTTTTCCACCCACGGCAGGGTTTTCACCCGGGAATTTTCGTGGTGGTAAGCCACCCAGATCCTGGCGCATCTTGTCTTTTGATCAATTTACGACCTCACACACTTTAAATACATGTCGTTTACTGTTCAAAACACATCCCCGGATGTCTTTCCCTTTTAAGGCTGCATTTCATAAAAAGATTTTTTTCTTATGTTAACGGAAGTGGTCTTTTTTCAGGCGAGGCAGCCGACAGCTTCTGTAAATTGCTGTGTGTAAACCCTGCACTGAATTTAAAGCTTATAGTCGCTCCTCAAAAGTTAGCCTCACAAAGCCAGATTAAATCTCAGATTTAATGTCAAGTCAGTGCCGAGAATCCACTGAGCTCAGCAGCTCAAAACAAAGCAGATAATTATGTTTAATGACATCTTGGTAATGATGTGACTCACTCAGTCCCGAACCTTGTTTATGAGAGGAGCGGTCCACTTAAAGTTGCACGATTAGCCTCACTGAAAGGCAGATTTATCTCTTTGTCAGAGCGTCCTGGAAACTCAAACCCATCTTATATCGTTTTAGTCACACAAAAGAAACAAAGCAATATTGGTGAGGTGGTTTTGTGAGGCTAACTATAAACACCAAAAAAAACAAAAAAAAAAACAACCCCAGAACAACAGCTGCATTCATGAGACGTGTTTCTTCTAGCTAGCAGCAGTGTAGAACCACAGCTGTGATGTCGGCTGCCACATCTGGTTTTTGTCAGAGTGCAGGAGCTGCATCTGTCTGGTTCTCAGGTAGAGACAGGCCTGAAAGAGAGGATGCTGGAGGTGGTGTTGGAGGATGGGATGGTGGCTGCATGTCACTGCTGGGCCTCCTCACCTGCAGCGAGCTCCACCTGTGTGATAGCTGTCTCCTCATGCTCTTCTTCTTAGGCTTTCGGGGCCGTCTCCTCTTCTCCTCGCTCGTGGACTGGGGGCGGTCGCTCAGGGTGTCTGAGGACTCGTCAATGTATGCCAAGTTCTCGCCAAAGAAGTCGAGCAGCTGGCAGCTTGGTGAGGGGGCTGTGGTGATGTCAGGGGAGGGAAGGAGGACTTCGGGTAGGGATGTGGGCACAGGGGAGGAGCGAGAAGAAGGACTAGAGTCAGGTGCCTGATTGTGGCTATTGTTTGGTGCAGATTCATAGTTCTCTGCTGGAATCAGTTCATCTTTCCTCTCTGATGTGTCCATATGTGCGAGTCTTACTGATCCCTCCTCCATGCTGCTGATGGTTTGGCACGGCTGGAACTTGTGGGGTGCCATGTAGGAGAAGGAGACTGAGGAGCCATCTGACCTGGAGTCGAATGCAGACTCTGATCCAGAGAGTGACCCTTCCTGCATACGTGCCCCTACAACATCCAGCTGTGAACCAGAGTGGGTTACGGGGAGGGAGAATGAGCGGGACAGGTGGTGAGGAAATGACCTGCCCTGCCCTTGCAGACCCCCAGCAGGGTCAGCCCTGTACCCTGCTGCTGATATGGGGACCGTTCCCCCTCCAGCCGCATTCACCTGTGCCTTTGAGTTAGTTCCCCTCGCCCCGGACGAATTGTCCTGCAGTTCACTCATGGAGCTCGACAGGCCAGCCCAGTGACTTGACAGATGTCCATTCTCAGGTCCCCCTCGCACCCAGTGTCCCAGTGTACCCTGGGCTCCCCGGCGGATGCGTCGGCGCTCGCTGCGTTTCCAGCGCCGCCGCTGCAGGAGGAAGGGGTCATTAAATTCCAGAGGATTTGGGATGCGGAAATCCTTGGACATGCTCTGCGTCCAGTCTGTTGCGTGGGCCCTCAGCTCCTCCATCTGACAGGGACACAGGTTAGCATTAGCTTTACAACATAGAAGAACTGACACAAGTTTAGGTGTCTCTCCGATTTCTGGAGTCTCCCACCTCAGCACGAGTCCTTTTAGACAGCACCCTCAGCCAGTTGCCTATCATGGTGAGGATGGAGGCAAAGTAGGCAAGACCAAACACGATCCACAACAACACCAGAAGCTTGAAGAAGCTGTTGTCTTCAGTACCTCCAACTCCATGCAGAGATAGTTGATTACATTTTTAATGTGATGTTCCAGTGAACCTCACAGAACAGAAATGACAGAAAGAGGCAGTCCTGTACAAAGTTGACCATTCATCATTAATTAAACCTCAGCGGGGGGGGGACTACAGCTGTAACTTTGTGGGTGGATAGATAAACCTCGTTTTTGGGTTATTTGTATATAAATGTCATATAAATTGTGAGTGAGTGATATGTTCAGGCTGTTTGACCTCTGACAGAAACAGACCACAACCCAAATATATGCAGTTTATCATGAGAATGACGAAGAAAAGAGCAGAAAAACAATTCATATTTGTGTTAATTAGAGGTTTCATATAAAAGGGCACGGAGGTGCCTAGGTCGCGGCGTTCTGAAGTTATTGCATTCACATTTTTTTCAGAAAACTTGCCCTGTTATTCAAATTTGTTCCGTCAATACAACTATGATATCAATTTGAAATGCCTACATCATCTAACTTGAGGTATCGCATTCACAAACTTGGGTGTCCACACCGCCCAGGTGACGAGAATACCCCATGAGACTTTCAAGGCAGAGGGCTAAAAAGCACTCCCTCAGCAGAGGATCACACTTACAGACTGTCATTTGGAAAAGGATCTGTGAAAATGCCCATAACACCACCATTAAACTGAAACACTGAACATAATCTGCTCTAGACCAGGTTACATGTTCAGCGTATGTTGCTACAACTTCACCAGGTAAAAAAAACAAACAACCATCAACTTGTTGTCCATATTGATTAAAATGTGTGTGTGTTTGGTCTGTACCTGGTACATAGTCTCCAAAGCCAACAGTGGTGAGCGTGATGACCACAAAATAGAGCGACTCCAAGAACTTCCAGTTTTCCACTTTCTGAAACACGACTGTTGGCACAGCGAGGAAGATCAGACAGCCAATTAGGATGGAGAGAACTGCTGAGGTCACACGCACAGTCGTGGGCCTGACCTTGCGTTTCTATCAGAGAGAAAGATAGAAGCCAATACAGATGCAGAATAAATCAAGATCAACACAGCTATACATGTAACAAAAAAGTGCAAGAATTAAACTAGATTAAACCAAAAAGGAAAAAGAATTGTCTGGATTCAGGCTGAATGTTGAGATTTTACAGCTTTTTATTGGTCCACACTGGCATCTTCATCACATGTCTGCATCTCAGGATTATTTTCTTTCTTTATACTAAAGTCATGGACTGAAGATGTAACAGTGGGGCAGCTTTAATACCCATCTGTTTGAAAAGTCCTGAAAGAATAAACAAGTACAACATGACTTGACTATGGTGACCATGATACTCTTGAATAAGGCTGCTGTCCGGTTGCTCTAAGCTGTGGCTAAAGTGCTGATTCAGCTGATCTGACTCTAATGCGGGTTTTATATGAAAATTCACTTACAAAGACAGTTTTTGTGATTTTTATTTTATTTTTTGTGGAGAAATAAGGTTCCAAGAACAGCTTTATTTAGTAGTTCAGCTTTTCTGGTAGGACTCTGCAGCCCAACTGACAAACATAATCTCTGCCTGGGTTCCCTGCCTAGTCGGACATGTACAAAGCAGCTCATTTAGGAGCTGCCAAAATCAGATGCCCAAACTGGCTCCTTTCGATGTTAAGGACTCTATTCTGAGCTTCTACCAAGTGACCAAGCTCTTCACTTTATCTGTAAGGCTGAGCCCAGACATTTGGTTCTTGCATGGTTCTAACTTGCAACTTAGAGAGAACCAAACAGTTTACTGCGTAGAGCACTGATAAGAAGTCTGTGCCTTGTAGGTTTAAAGCTGTTTACTCCTAAGTTTTGGCTGATGGGCAGGACAGACCATTCTCACCAGGAAGAGGGTCTCAATCTTGGCCACAGCTCTCCGCAGCACCGTGCCCATGTGGTCGCCCACTCCAGCGAGAAGTATGCCAAACATGGGGATGCCAACCAAAGCGTAGCACACGCAGAACAACTGGCCGTAAGGCGTCCGAGGTGAGAGGTTCCCAAAGCCTGTTTGAAGGATTAATCAAAAAGACATGATGCTAGTTATAAAAGCTGACATGCACAAACAATTTAAAGAGGGACCTTGTGTAATTATTTTAATTAGTAGGGCGTATTAGAAAATATTCATCAGCTGTGACTCTACAATTCATGAATACTTTGTTGACCAGAAAAATAAAGCTACAGTTTGATCACATTTTAAGTAGCGTGTCTTTGAAACAAGGACATAAATAAGCTCTAGTGTGACATTTATCAAGCCATAAAAACACCTGCAGGCTAAATCCTTGCAAATTTAGATGATACCAAACTACATTTAAATGCTTCAGTGAAAATAATGCAGGTAACACTTTCTCAGAAAAGAGAATCTCAACAGTGCATCAGGTGGATCATTTTGTCACTCAGAGAGCAATGTTTCCCCTGCAGGTGAGCTCTGTCACTTACCTATGGTGGTGATGATGGTGCCACAGAAGAAGCAGGCAGACGCGATGTCCCAGCGAGTGGTCAAGTTGGCAGGAACTCTGCTCACATTCAGGCCTGCCTCGACTGCAGACATCAAACCCTGAAGGAATTTAATTTTTCATCCAAGTTTTATCTATTTGTTCATTTTATTTACTCACATTATGGGTGTATTTATAATGCATGGACCTCGTAGCGTACATAAAGAACGATATTAAGTAAAATCTGGAAAATAAAAGCAGCACGTGGTAAACAGTAGGAACTTAAAGAGAATATCTCTGTGCTACGGAATACCTCGGCCTGAGGTGTGTGTGTGTGTGTGTGTGTGTGTGTGTGTGTGTGTGTGTGTGTGTATATATTTATTAGGGGTGCAACGATACTCGTATCGATATTGAACCGTTTGATACAGTGCTTTCGGTTCGGTACGCATATGTATCGAATAATACAAATTTTTAAATTTATTTTATCAACTTTCCTTCTGACGATGCTGTCTGTGTTGAGCGCA
>NW_005187409.1:4453275-4471099 GCF_000239375.1 Pundamilia nyererei | reverse complement strand
GGAGGTTCAATTTCGGGTAGCGTTGAGGCAGTTGCCATGTTGCAACGAGCTTAACTTCTGTCTCGCTAGCTTGTGCTCTGCTCAGTGGATCTGTGCTCGACAGTGCAGCCTAGGCGGAGTAGTCACGCAGATCCACTGAGCGCTCAACACAGACAGCATCGTCAGAAGAAAAGTTGATAAAATAAAAATTTTTGTATTGTTCGATACATATGCATACCGAACCGAAAGCACTGTATCAAACGGTTCAATATCGATAGAGTATTGTTGCACCCCATATATCCTGCTGTTCAAACCTTCTGTTTCCCTTCTGTCCAAGGGACAGCCAATCAGAAAAAAGATCGTTAAAAGGACGTGTTTCAACACCTTGTTTAATGTGAGATTAAGAAAAATACATGTAGTCTGGAGGATTATGTTCCACTCGAATTCAGACTTTGTGAAGCTCAATTTCAAATTAAAACATTCAAGTTACAAAAGCCCATCTGGTTTGAGCGATAATGTTACTACAGCAATTTGGTTATTTACATTTACATTCAGCATCTTTAATGTGCTGTTAATCTAATACAGACTGGAAGCTTCGGCCTTCTGACGGCACACTTCTAAATATTTACTCACTAATGTTATACAGTGTGCACTTTAAAACAGCTCAACTGTGCTGACATAACTTCATTTACATGGAAACAAATCGAGTTAGCCTAAAAAAATATAAATACTTCAGTGCTACTTACTTTGACCACCTATCCCACACAGGTGATATGACCCCAGATATTTCTGTTTTGTTTTTTCCTAATTCCGTTGTGTTTTGTGAGCTTTTGCAGCATTTTTCTTATTGCTGGTGTTTACTTAAGTTGCAGTCCATTTGGCCTCTCAGGGCCACCGTAAATAAACCATATTTTAAAGCTGCTTCAGAGTGTGAGTGGGATAATAGTGACGTACTGTGTCCACTGATACCTGTACAAGATCGTGAAAGTCCGACTCGGTGACGCAGTAGTTTTTCATGAGGAATTCTTTCTTGGTTTCAAGCAGCTTTTCATGTGCCAAGGTCTCTGTGGGCTTTTCCAGGGTGACAAAAACAAACGCTCCCATCACCAGGTACAACATGACTCCCACCAGCAGGGTAGTGAGGGTAGTGCACCGCATTTTCTCCCCGTCTTTCTCCCTGCCCCTCCAGGGTTAAAGGGTCTCAGCTCACAGGTCCAGCTCTGGTTGGGATCTCAGTCAGGATACAACTGGCCATAAACAGGAAGTTCCTTTAGAGAGGTGCTACATGTACAAGCACGGAAATATATTTTATAAAAAAAAAAAAAAAAGCACCACAAGTGTTCTTAGAAGACATCTGTGCATCAGGCCCAAACCTGAGAGTCACTGACACCAAACGTGACAAACTACTAACATGGTGGAAAATAATGACAAGCACTTTAATTTAGTGAGACTTTCATGGCTTGATTAGTATGACTGTTATTAGACAGGTGATTGAGTGAATCCAGGTTGTAAAGTGTTTACTCTTACAGTTGGCACACAGTGTGGATGTTTCAGAGCTGTTGCACAAAACGTTTTCTGCATTAAAGGTGGGTCCTTAAGCCACACTGCATGTACACTGAGCGACTCGCTGGTCTTTTAATTAACATTCAACTAGTCCAGATTGTCCAAAAGCAGAGCTGTCACTGATGCGATAGCTATTGTAAGAGGTATACGTGACAAACAAGCCGTCCTCTTTCAAGTTTACAGTGTTATAAGACTTCAGATGTTCGTGTCGGTGGGTACTTCCCAACGTTATACAAGATTTTAATCACAAAATTGTTCTTTAAAAGCTTTTTGCATGAAACAGACTGGATTTTTTTTTTGCCCTCGTTTCTCAAGCCCTCAGGTAAGATTAAAAGGTGAGGCACAAAAGAGCATTCATGATGTTGCACTTTGAGAAATAGCATGCAATCTGTTACAAGGCCAGCTGATGAAAATGACACACCATAGACCAACATTTACTTGCCAATTAATTCTGGATTTTTTTTTTTTCAGCATACATGTAAAAAGTAAATGAGATAAATATAAATATAAGCCCTAATTTCAAGTCACAGAGATGCCTGTCCAGCTGTTTCCTCAGGTTACACTGAGGAAAGATGGCAGGTAAAATCAGTAGACTGACAACTTTGCTTAGACAAAGATCATTTCCACTGACGCAGTGTGAGATGTTACTGACGTTGGGACTTGTTTAACTTGGAGTGTGACAAGAGACACTCCTAAAAACAAACCATATCTTAAACCCAAATCGAGATGTGGTTCTTTGAAATGGAAAAAAGGTGCTGCGCTTTAAGAAATGCATCCAGCGTGATCATAGTCTAATACAGCAACAGCGATACTGTCCTATTGAAAGGAGCTATTCAAAATGCTTTCTGTAGTCTCCATGATAATGAATGTTTTATAATTGAGAAAAATAACAAAGACAGTACCTTAACTCACTGGAGTCAGGAGCTCATCCCATGTTAAAACTCTAGAAATCAGCTGATAGAGAAATATCGAAACTCCTTCTTTTTCTTCCTCTTCTGCTCGCTCTGCGACGCCTCCAACGTCAGGGTTCAGGAACGGATGATTGCGTGTCCATTTCCTTCCCCTTCAAGCCATTTGAACACTTTCAGGTGCACAGAAGTACAGACTAGTTCAGGTCAAAAACAATCAAGTATCTAAAGTGTAAATCTATCAGAGTAGTTCCAAACTGGCGTATCTCCTCAATTCTTTTTCAGCAGGGTATGGGTGGCATTAAATAAATGTTCTCATTGCAGGGTGTTTGTCATAATATCTGGAAAAAACTGACACACACCAGGCCACCCTGCCAGTGGGTGCACAAATGATTACACTTTGCCAGAACTCCCAACATACATCTTGACATTAATCGAAAACATGGTTAGGTCTTATCTTCATTTGGCTACTTTGAACCGTGTTTACCTTTGAGTCGGATACCCAGAAAAACAGGACTGGGATTTAGGAGCTTCATGCTTTGGGTCGACTGGCCCCGGTCGTCTCCACGTGGACCTTGACAGTGTTCTGAGATTTCCCAGAGTTTGGCCAACTGTTAGCATTCTGCGCTAATGGACTGCTGGCTTTGGTTTGTGTGGACAGTCTAAATCTCTGTCCCTGGCGTCAGCACTGGCAGATTATTAGTTATCACAGTCTAAACCTACACAGGCATATTTTTATATTTTGCTAAGATGTGAAGTGAGGGCGACGGAGAAAGAGACTGCATGCGTCTGACAGACTGTGATCTAATCCCAAGTTAAACAATGCTGCAGGTGGGGTAATAAATCATACACAGAGCTGTTTGGAAAGAGGCACAAAGCTGGAACAAGATGTGTACATGCTGTTCTTCGGTTTGCATGTAAGGCAGGTGTATAAAAGAAATCCAACCCAGGAATGTCAAACTTACTTCACATCATTGGCCACATACAGCAGCTCACTTTGATGTGAAGTGGGTTGAACCACTTAAACTACATGGTAAACATGAAAAGTTATAGAAAAGGTTTTAGTGCTTAATTGCTGTACTCTAAGTATAATTTAGAATATAAGGTTTTCATGAATTAATTTCCTTGTACTTTGGTGTTGTATGGATGGCAATGCGGGGTCTTAAGCAATAGGAAAAGCTGTAAAACTTAAAATATAGTTTAAAAGTTCAAAATCCATGCACTCCACATTTTCTAAGCTGTCCAGTATTGGAGTCATTGCCAGGTTGATTTATTTGACATTATGTTTGACACCCCTAGTCTAACCAAACAGGGTTAAACTAAAGTACTGGTCCTCAAACTCTACTCAAAAATGCTGTCTCTCACCAACAATAAAAATAATCCAAATACTTCCAATTTAAAAATGCTGTTATAGCATGACCTTGCCCACTACTGAGCCCACAGGTTCACAGCTTAAGAAACAAGGCACTACAGAATGTGATTGGTCATGACTTCGGCTTTGTCCTGCAGATCCTCTTTTAACAGCTGCAAATTCTCGCTTTATATCTTTCTCCACTCAAACACATTTAGTTAACTTTGGAGGTTTGAGCTCCAGTTTGCAGGATAATCTACGTGCATCTTTTTCTGTGTGCTCCACCTGAATCTCAGTTTAACACATGTACACATAGCAAGGATTTTGAGAGTTTAGAAAACAGGGTGCAGTATGAAACTTACAAATCCAAGACGTAAACTAGAAACTTTTAGTGAAGCTGGAGACCTCTGTCACACTATAAAATGAACAACACTTTGCACCGTAAAAATATTCAAGTATAAATTCTCATCATCAAGTAGTTCATAAAGAAACCTCTTACTGGAGTTTCTGAGACTAAGTATTAATAGTCCTAAAATAAGTCTATTTGGTTTTCTGTTATCGGAGTTTTATAAGAATTCGTAACGGTTTGTCAGGGTCAGGAGTTGTATCTCTCAAGGGTTTAACCGATCCAAAACATTAATAACATCACACTGTACAAAAACATGCCGTCCATTTCTTTGTTTGAAAGACTTCAGGGTGTTTATTCATAGTTTGTTTAACATAAAATATGAGTGTTTATTCACTGATGCTATCACTGCTTTAGTTTGTGTCACACAGAAGAGTTGCCACTTTGGAAAGCTTTTTTTAAGAAAACATATATATAAGGGAAAAAAATCCAGATTTTGTGATCACTGGGTTGTATTAAAATAACTACAGCAGCGGAGTCTGTAAAACCCTAAAAAAGGACACAGCAAAGATGATGCTAACAAGACACTGGGGCTTTGGTGACTGTATTATTTGTACTGCATGAAATTAACACAAAAAAGGACAATCTATCAACACAAGTATCTGCCACAGCTGGAGAAACAAAGATGTTTTCTCACCCATAAACCTGAATCAGCCTCCAGAGATGAATAGGATTGTCTGTGGGTAAGACTGTAGTATCTGCTAAAGAATTTACAGTGTGAGGAGAATATAAAGCTCCTTTAGATGTAATTACCCCCCTAAAGAATTTCCCTTTTTTAAAGTGAGCCAACACTGACGTCAGAAGGAGATCACAGGGTACGACTCTGGATCTCTGGTTTCATGCTCTGGGAAAAAATGATCCACAGAAATAATGACAGGACTGTTTGGGGCTAGAGAAGCAGCATTAAAAAAAAGATAAACTGCCTGACATTTTGCTTTGAGGCAACAAATCTAAGAAAGAATATTTCCAATGAAATGCTTAGCAAACAGAGTAAACGCACATGCAGGAACACTGATGCATAAATCTCAAGAGTGACTTTTGCTGTTAAATTACTATTTTGTCTGTAGTGTCAGCGTTTAGACCACATAAGCTGGAGCAGGAGGACTGATCATCTCTTTTTAAAATCAGTGTGACAGTCTATACATGTAAACCGACTTTTAAACCACACACTAAATGACAAACCTAAAATCAACAGACCAGTCGCTCCTCAAAAAGCACTAACATTATAGCTCACAGTTCGTCCCCTGAAAGACACTGCTGCACATCTTACCTTCAGTTTGGAGAAATGTTGCTGTCCAAGTTCATGCAGCACAAGTTGTTTCACTTCAGCACTGAAGGAGCTCTGTGTGCATGTGTGTGTGTGTGTATGTGTGTGTGTTGTGAGAAGGCACTTGTGCATGTGTGTTTTCTCCTTGGAAGGTGTTTCCCCATTCTCGTGACTCTACATCACTCTGACAGAGGACAGCAGATTGTATGAGGAGGAGGAGGAGAAGGGGAAGATAAAGGGGCAAGGCGTGAGAGTGGATGAGGAGTCTATTACAGTGCTACGAGTGTGATTAAGTGCCGTCAGCGCAGAGGAAGAGCAGAGGGCCCGGAGTTTCCTGAGCTGGATCTGGGTGGGGGCGGGGAGGTTCGGCTCTCTGATTCCTTCATCTCGCCATTCTCCCGTCTTTTTAAGAAGCAAAGAGACACTTGTTTCTTCACAGTCAGTTACTGCAGACACAGTTTTTCATTCACTAGGGGCAGAATTGCATCATTAAACAACACAGGCTCTAAAGTTGGAAAAGAATAACTCTTCAGTTCAAGTGTTTGATTCAAGTCTGCTTCTTGTATGCTTTCAGCACCTTGTCAACAACACATTCGTGACCGAAAGGCAAAGGGAGAGGACTTTGGTAATTGCGGAAATACTTATGTGATTTAACCAAGATATTCCACTTAAAAAACACTTTGAGGCTCTCTTCATTGGACCGTGGCACTCATTTAGACTTAATTGTAGGCAAGCAGTAAAAACAAAAATATTCTCTCACACAGCTAACTAAACAGACCTTGAAATACAAAGCACACAGCCCAACATAGCGCTCAGAGAGACAGCGGTTTAATAAAAGCAAACCTTTTATTCTAATCACAAACACAACACAGATACATTCACATAAAAGTGTCCAAAACAAGGCAACAAATACAATTTAAGTTTCCCCACTCAGGGTCAGACCTCGGCGCCAAAAGACTACAGATCCCAGAGTTATGAAGGCGGCTGAGAGTGAGGTGAGGTGTTTGCGTGTGTGTGCCACAACTTTACAAACAAAAAGTACTCTACCATTAAATAAAATGTAAACATAAAAACAAAAATCGCTCCATTTAAACAAATGTGATGCAAACTAAAAATCACTGGAGGAAAGCACAGCCAGGATTAAAGGAGAGATTCACTGTTTTTAATATAGTTTACTTTAAAATTATACTCATATCTTGTTATCTATATAACCAAATAAATGGCCACTTCCTCCTGTCCTTAACAGCAAAGCATTTCATAAATGGCTAAGCTGAAATTAAAATTGGAAGCTGGACTTGTAAATGAAATTCCCTCCTTTTGTTTCTTTTTGATTTAAGCTCACCTTTCTCTGGACATTTTCTAACCTATAAACATGAACTTTGGATGTTCACGTGGTGGGTCACACCAGAATGTAAAAATTCATGTATTCATTCTAGTGGATTGCAGCAGGTACTGTACTTGCAACATAATAATTCTGCATTTTCTTTATTTTTGGTCCATTTTTGGCCCAAACATTCTGACCCACAAATTTTATAACAGAGGGCACAATCATCATTTATTATCAAAGTTGCATTATTCACTTTTATCTAACTTCCTTAAAAGTTGATACAAACAGAGAGTCAAGGGTGTGAATATATCTTCAGAAAAAAAAGTGTTGGTCTAAGGTAAAAGAATAAACCTGACTATCTGATTATAATGCTATCCAGGGAAACTTTGGGTCCTGTCAGCCACGTGAGTGTTACTTTGACACATTAACATCACCCTTAACATGGTTGCCCATCCCTATTACATTGAGAAAACTTCTCTAACAGCTCGAGGAGCATGGCAAAGTTTCCAAATTTCCCACATCTAAATCCAATTAAGAAGCTGCAGGACATGCAAGAAAAATCGAGATCCATGGAAGCCCCACTCAAATAATCTGCTGTCAACATCCTGGTGCCAAACACCATGGACACCCCAGAGGTCCAGCGTCTGTGCTGAGAGCTTTGTTGAAGGCAAGAAGGGAACCTTAATGTGGCTGAACTGTTTACAGTGACATAGCCAAGTAAGATATACTAATATGCAAGTTAGCATGGGTGTTGGTGTCATTTTGTCTGTTAAGCCAAATGTCAAGGGGGTAAACAGAAGAGCCGAGAGAAAACAGAAACTCTCCAGGAACTGTTCTGACTGACTGGCATCCACACAGCCAGCTGGCACGCAAGTAGCTATCGCAACACAAAGAAAATTTTATGAATTAGTTCTGGAAATATGGCTGCAAGTGTCTAGAGTAAATATTCCACAGAGTCAGAGTCTGTTCAAGGGTCATACCAACCTTTGGTACCAACCTTACCAAACTTAACTACAACATGCAACTCCTTCAATGTACGTGAGGACCTGTGAGTATAACTTTAAGTAGAATTAAGAACCTATCCTTTACCAGATCAAATCCTGTAAACACAATGGTGAAAATCTGCTGTTTTAGGGTACATAACAAACTTGACATTTCTCCCAACTCAACTACAAAACGATTTACATGTTATCTACAAATGTGCAAGAGGAAAAAGCAAATAAATTAAAAGCTATTCATTATAAGACACCAGCTTAGTTCATCTAATTCTAACAAAGAAAAGCTTCACATGTTTAGTTTATGGGAATTTTGTTTTGTGTAACTACTGAGAGTGCTTTAGTGTAAGACACAGAAGCAGAGCGGGAGAGGGAGGAGAGTGGGAATGCAGTGTGTATCACCATACATGGAGCGGAAACCAATCCAGGTTACACTGAGTCATAGACAAGCTTATCCCAGTCTCTCTCTATCCCCCCCACACAGAGACAAACAGAAACACCAAGATAGGGACACAAAGGTGCAAATTCACAGCTAATAATTCATACACTCACACTATGTTTTCACACATTTTTTTCCTAACACCTCCCCTCTACGAAAACACATTCAAGTGTTCAAAAATAAGCCACCTGAAATGGTTTAAAGATTCAAACATATTTGCCACAACAGGCCTTCCTTGGCTTGACCCTTTTGAAAAACAAACTTATCTTGACAAGTGCTTGTTTAGAAAAACACCAACTAGGCACCGTTTCATGCAAAGTAAGAACGGGCTAGGCCCATAACTTAATTCTGAGTTACGAAAAACTAAACAATCCCTTTGGAAAAGTGGTTCAAGAAACATCAACAAGCATCACTAAACCACCACCTCAGTACCTAAATATACAGGTGGGTGTAAAGTGACACCATTGTGATGGACAGCAAAGTCTCCATGTGGTAATTTGTGGATAAACTAGAGGCCATTAAAACATTTTTGGATCCACAGGGGAGGTGTTTATTCTGTCAGTGCAGATCTAGTTACCTGCACACACACGTAAAGAAGTCCACAGCTGATTACAGCTTTTTAAACTGCTCCTGTGTTTGTTTCAATGTTTTAATTGCTTTGAGTCTGTTGTGCAGCGGCTGTTGTCCATTATTCAGGTTCATGGTAAAGCCAGGGTGAGTCAGGTGTTTCCAACAGGTCTGCAAAAAACCTGTATGCAAAAACAAGAACATTTAAGGCAGTACTTTAGTCCTGGGTCAAATTCACATCCCTTTCAACCGATTCAACCAAGTTATATGGAATATCTCCTGATTTTCCTTTGTTATGATAAATATTAAAGGCTGTGATGATTTCTTCCCTGTTTAGAATAAGAAGCATATTTTAAAAAAGGTGTGAACCACCAAAAAGACGCATGACTCACATGGTGATCTTGTTAAATTAAAAGCAACCAGATAAGTATCAACATTTGTTTCTGGTTTCTGTATTTCACATAAATTCTAAACTATTGGTGCCTGTGTGTTTGCACTAAGTAAAACAAATTAGCTTCGAACCTGAAAAAAAACCCCAAAGCAAAACAAACAACAAAAAGTAGTGACAATAAAAGTATTAACAGTTTTGTCCTTAAAGTAAGTGAGATCCCTCTGCTGGAGACAGGGAGTCATCACATTTGCCCAACTTATCATGACAGATTTTCATCTTCCCCCTATAAAGTGAATGAGAGAGACTAAAATATGCAATTATGGACCAGACATGGGTGTTGACCGAGGTTTGAACCAATTAACCTTTAGAGTTGATCTGGATCTACTTGATCCAAGGACTTGGAGGTATATTCTTACTACCTGATTTTTTATTTTATTTTTTGTTAATATCTTGGGATGTTAAATCTATTTGAAAATGGGTTTTTTTAATAGTGTCTGGAGCTTACCTCTTGCTGTGTTTTAATCCGTCTCGTCCTGTTCTGCGTCTTTCTGGGAGACAGGTACTACAGCGGTGCCCAACAAACCTCTTCTCACAATATAGGGACATGCTGGACCACTGGGAATGTCAGCAAAACCTAAAGGATGGAGAGGGGAAAAAGACGGAGGGTTAAATAAAAGAGTTAGTAGAAAATAGATCAGAGTGGGAAAGCACAGAGACAAGGAACACAAACAGGAAATCCACAGGGAATCAAACACTCAGAGACTGTATGTACTTATGAATATCAACTGGTGACTCGGCTGTGAGAAGAATTTTGTACTAATTGGTAAAAAAGTTTTACGCAACTCCCTCCAAAATAACTTTAATTACTTTTCCATATTTCACTCTACAGGCCCACAAACAACAAAGTTACCTTTCATGACGACTTCCGGCAGGCCGTAGGGTTCGTATTCTGTGTCGTCAAAGGCAGCTGACAGCTGCGTCCTGTTGCGGCGAATTCTTTCAGCCAGACGTGCCGGGTCAGCCGGGATGGGGAAGGAACCAGAAAACAAGATTTTGTCTGACGCCGCCTCCGCAGATAACTGGACAGGAGACACAGGAGGGGAATCCACTGAACCTTGTTCTTCCTCCTCCTCAGTCTGAGTGTTAACACATACTGTTGAATTGCCACGAGGATTCAAACTCTCCTCTGTCTGACTGCTGACACTTTTCATTTCTATCTTGACAACTCTGTCTGAGGAATTAGTCGTTGTGTTTAGTTTGGCTTCTGTTTTGGTCGAATCTGGCTCACAGACTTCGCCTGAGTGATGTTGAGCCATTTTCTCCAATGTCATTTGGATGAGTTGACTGTCTCTTCTTACTTTTGGACAATTATCTGACCATTGTGTGAAGTTAATCTCCTGGTTTTCTTTTTCAGATTCCTGAGTCAAGAGACAAAACAAAGTGACTGAAGAATTAATATTGCATCTGGTAGACAAATAAACGCATATGCCTAGGATAAAACTGAAAACCATTGCATTTTATTCAGTACTGAGGGCAGACAGGTGTTTTAAGTTCAGGTGTAAAAGTACAAATGCTTTATTTTATAGGTAAACAAAACATCTATTTTAAATGTCTCTAATATGATAAGAATTGCTATTTACAACAGGAGCAGCTCAGTTCTGGCCCATTTATTATTAAAAATAAATTTCCCCAAATATGTAGGCTTACTTCTCTACAGAAATGTCTTTATGTGCACTGGCTAAAAGACTTCCTAGATTCCACTAGCAATTATCTGGAATTATTTAATTTTTTTCCCCATTGTAATTTACACTAAATTACATAATGACAATTAGCCGTCTGGTACATAAGTGAGTGACAATTTATAAAAATCACCTGGTCAGCCGTGGCAGTGTCCTGTCTGTATTCTTGAAAATTTTCAGCAGTTTTAAAGGGATGGAGGCTCTTTGGTTCCTCAAGGTTGCTGTTCTGCAGTCTTGTGGTAAAACAAGCAAAAGTTAATCCCAGCTGATACCTGTACAAATATACTTAATATATGCGTTTAACACACACAGACACAGAGGTGTGATCAGTTACAAGTTATCTCTGTGATTGCAGAGTGTTGTGTGTTACCTGGAGAACAACATGCGGCCCTGAAGTCTGTTGGAGGAGCAGGAAACGAGTAACTCGTCTTCTCTGATGACTGTGATGGTTTCCTGGCTCTTCTGTATATCCAGTGTGGGTGTCTGAACCGAATCCTGAACAGGTAGAGTTTGAGGCGAGCACTGGGTCATCTCATCTGTTTGCTCCTGGTTTGACTGGGACTGTGTGACAGCAGAGGTCAGTTCATGGGTTTCACATTCCTCAAATGTTGGTGCTGTTTGGGAGGCCAGTCTCCATACAGCAAGCTCCTCTGCCTGCTGCTGGGTCTCCTCAGAGAGAGCTCGTACCCTTATCTGCAGTGCCTCCACCTGGACAGAAGGAGAATGACAGTAGACTGAATCAATCGGACATAAAACTTAAATATAAAACAAATAAAATCCACAATATTATTTAAAAAGTAATTCTACATTCAGCAATACAGATCTTATTGAATATTTTAATGTCGTAAATCATTTGATACTCAGTACTGCGAAAGAGTCGTATTAATTTGTCCAATTACAATTTAAGCCCCTAAAAATAGGGGAGGGTATCTATAAATATTTGCAATTTCTAAATTATATTTTTGTTTAAGCCCTTGAGTAGAAAGACTCTACTTCAACTGGATTTTAACTGCTTTATATAAAATCTACTCTGGCAGCGTACAGAGCCAAAATGATGAAAATCGTGCCATTACCCAAATATATCCACTAGTTAAGACTACCATCTAGCGTTTCGTTCTCCATTAGCCCACCTGTATAATTTTAAGTCCTATACAACTAACCTATTATATTTTTGTCACTTTTCATCTTTTCACATAACTGAAGGAGAAAAATCACTGCCGTTACCTGTTGTTGTAGTTGAGTTACATGCAGCTCAGACATTTCCTCCAGGTCTTCTTCAGTTCTTGTGTTTATTTGGTCTTCCTTTTTTAAATCTTGTCCTTCATCTTCTTCCTCATTCATACTTGACTCCAGTCCCTCAGTCATGACGTCATTCAGCAGACTCCGTGTCCCGTCTTCTGCCAAGCAGGACAGTGCAGCGTTTGGTGTGTTTTGGCTTTGTGTTGGATCGTCTTGATTTTCAGCGTCAGTCTGTAATGTCGGGTTTTGTGCGTCAGAGATGGTCAGGCCCTCAATTCTTTGTTTCAACAGCTGATTCTCCTGTCTGAGAGTGAGCAGTTCAGTAAGGATATCTGCTTCTTTTCCGCTTTGACCGCACTGAGTCTCTACCATCACACAAGCAGAGTCAGGGTTACTCTGAGTTTTGTTCGAGTCTATAGATTCAGGATGCTGGTCCCCTGTTTTATTAGCTTCTTCACTGCTATCAGGTGTTGCCGTTTGAGTATCACATGTCTCTGGCTGACTTGCATCACACTGTGCTTTCAAGTCACTCTCAGGCAGTGACTCTGCAATTAGACAGGTGACTCTACTCTCCATTTCCTGTTTTAGTGAGAGCTCTGAATTCTCCACCGGCTTCTCATCTCCCTGTTCTTCACTTTGTATCTGATGGTCCTCCACCTCTTTGACCATCATCTTCACCTCATCCTTTTTATCATTCTTTAGTTCATCCAGCTCTTGCTTGCATTGTAGTAGTTCCTGTTTTTGGCTTTGGAGGGCGCTCTCCTTCTCTTGTAGCTCAGTTAGAAGGCCTGCAATGTGCTGACTCTGCTTCTCAAAGGCCATGGTTAGCTGCTGCGTCTGACGTGTCACCTGACAAGAAGGGAAGGTTGGAAAAAAAATATATAGAAGAAATGATGACTAGAGAAAGTAAAAATACCACTGGGGTCTGCACTTCACTGGTCACAGCTCACAGCACAAAACACATTTTAAAAAAGCAAACCAAAGGCCTTTTTCTTAACCAATCTTACTTCCTTGAGGAAAAATGTGTATAAATGCAGTGAATTTGCTGTTGTAAATTTAAATCATTATGACCCCTTGTAAATCAGGGCCACACAGAGACTCAGGTCACCTTACTGGATATGCAGAGTTTACTTTGCTTCTATCAGGACTGATGTTTACCTTCTCAGATTAGCACTGAACTGATACCCGAAGTCTTCTTATCTATCTGCTCGGGTTGCATTTAAACAGTTTGCAACTGTTTTATTGACTCCTATACTTTTCTGTATTTTCTTTTTCTTTTTTACTGCCTGCTTTTTGTTTGTCTTTGACTGGCAAATCTTAATTAACGCTTTCGTAACCTTTAGTGGCCATCTTATTTCTTAAATAACTTACAGAAGGAAGTAACATTTGATTTTTTTTTTTTACTTCAGAGAGATCAGTGATATCCTAATTTTAATATTGTGCTTTACAATAACACGATTCATACACTGCTCAAAAAATAAAGGAACCCTCTGTCCCGCTGTTTGTGAATGTGTAAAAATTTTGAGACTTGCATAAATAAATAGATAAAAAAAAATAAAATAAAAATAAAGGAACACTTTATTCTTTTTTTTTTTTTTTTTACCTTCAATTAAACTTCAGGACTATTAATTTGGTCAGTTAAGTAGCAGAGAGGGAGACATGCAGTTATGCTAGGAGTGCTGGACAGAGCCATAGAAGGTTGTAACCCATCAGCACCAGAATCTGCTCCTTTGTGCAATGAGGAAGAGCATGTGCACTGTTAGAGTGCTACAAAATGACCTACAGTGTGCCAACTGATGTTTTCAAAGTGTCCCATAATTTTTTTGAGCAGAGTATGAATTCAAGATTTAGCGATAAACGAAAGTACAGTGATGAGACATGAATTAAGCTGTTCAGAAGTGCAGAACATTCGAGAGTGACTGTTTAATACAGAAATACTTAGGTTTGAGAAATTTAGTGCACTAATCTCTATATCCAGCATCATTTACCTGGCTCTGCAGGGCCTCCAGTTTAATCTGACACTGATTAGCGCGCTCTGTCTCCTTTGCATTGTCATTCTTCAGTCGCTCCACCTCTTTCACCAAATTAGAGGCTGTAGGCTCAGCGATCTGGGGGTCTGAGGCTATTCGGCCCATCTGAACATCATCTGACAGAGGAGAGTGCTCGGCATCTATCACATTGCTCTTTTCTTGGATGATGTCTGCTGCTGTCTGAGAAACAAGCATGTTGTGTTGGTTGGTGGACTGGCAGAAAAGGAGGTGCTGCTCTGGTGAAGGCAGGAGTGCGTGGCCACAGCTATTGATGTTGGAGTTGAGCTCGTCATCACGAAGAGTCAAATACGTCAGGGGAGTGTTTGCATCTGTGTGCTTCTCTTCTTGTGTGTGTTTTCTTTTTTGCTTCAGTTCTTCCACTTGAGCTTTAAGTTCTGCCACCTTCATGCTCAGCTGTTCCTTTACATTAGCGTCTGTGTTTATTATTTGGCTTCTCTCCTCTTCCTCTCTCTTTTTTTCTTCTCGCTCTAAAGCCAGCTGAGCTTTCACCTCCGCCAGCTGTTTTTTAAGCTGAATATTAAGCTCTACCATTTCACTCTCCCTATCTTGTTGTTCTTTGTTTTTCTCTTCCTCCTGCTCGCTTCCCCTCTCCTTTACACACTCTATGTCTGCCTCCAAAGCAGTCATCGTCCTCCTCAGCCTCTCTGTCTCAGCTCTTTCAGTCTCCAGTTGTGTCTTCCATTCTCTTTCTTTCTCCTCTTTCTCTGCAGCCTGGCTGGTGTGTTTGCGGCTAAGCTGTTTAAGGCGGGTCCTGGCTTCTGTCTCAGCTCTTCGTTGGGCTTCCAGGTCCTCTAGTCGTTTCTGCAGTTCTTCTCGTACATCTTGAAGCTCTGAACGGAGCATTGCATTCTCCTTTTTGAGGTCTTCAGAGGGAACGGTCTGCTCAGACTTGAGAGCAGGTGTCTTTTCTGCAGAAAGGGTCAAATTTTGTGTCTTAGGTGAGTGCTCAAGACTGATCATTCTATCAAGATCTTTAGCGTTAGAGTTGTTGATGGGAGTATGAGAGACGTCACATTCTATTGCCTCATTTATAACTTTGTTCTCCTCTTCATTAATTTTCCCTTTGTCTCCTGCTCTCTTTAAACACTCTGAGGAGTCTGGGGAGATTAGGGCACTGATGTGTTCTGAGTCAATTCCTTCTCCTGGCTCTCTGTCAGAAGGATAAGATGCTCTGATATCTGTCCTTCTCTCCTGTGCATCCTCTTCTTCCCTCCTCTGCTCAGCTCGGTTTGAAGAAGGCCTCTTGGTTTGGGCTGACGGTCGAGGATAATGAGATGAGGAAGACTGAGATGAAAAACTCTGTCCAACAGGGCAAAACTGCACAGATTGTGGAGGAGGTGCTGACTTTTGCTCTAGAATTAAAAGGAAAAACATTTTTAATATGTACAAACAAAAAAACGTAATAAACATGTGCTCTCTTTCTAATAAACATGTGCAGTAGTGGAAAAGTTAAGTGTATTTGTAAAAGGATAACATTCATCTATCACTAACCAGCAGGGAGCAGCACTGGGATAAGACTTATGCGTGAACGAGTAATTTACATGACATTGAGTATATAACTGTCATGCACAATCTAGGACTCACCCTCTTCAGTAATCAATCTCCCTTTTTTGCTGCACAAAATAATAAATTACTACAGGGCAGCATTATCACAATAAGCCCACTAAAGGACACCAGTACAACAAGCTCATGTTAAGCACGTGGCCATGTGAGACTCCAAAACCCTGACTCTTGTGGAGGGAGGAAAGACAAGATACTCCAATCTACCATGACTAATAAACAGATTTGGCTTCGTCCCCACAGTTTATGCCTCACCCTGTAGTTCTTTCAGGAGACACAGGGTGTCAGCTCGCTCATCTGCAAGTCTCCTCCCCTCCTCTTCCAGAGCTCGCTCTCGCTTCCTGCTCTGCTCCAGAGTCACAGCCACGCCCTCTGCCTCACGCACAGCTTCCTAATGCAAAGAGCAAAAATAGTCAAATGAGGTGGGATGAATCTAGTCAAATCAAACTTACTGATTTTTAAGTATTCAGCTTAGCTGGAGGGAATCTTCATGACCAACGATGGACTTTTAAGGCCTCTTTTTCAAATATCTGTCAGAAAATTTGATTGATTTCCAAAATATGTCTGCCATGACATCTTTAATGTCAGTCTATATTTTCGACCTTGTGATATTTGCACTATAAATGTTATCAATTGTGCAAGAAGACTGCCAGATGAGGACATGCTGTGTGTAATATAAATGGATTAAGAGCAACCCAAACACAGTGTCTCAACAGCTAGAAACCACAAACAAGCTACAGATGAAGGCAGTATTAGTACGAACTATGTTGCAAGCTTATGAACATGCAAAGAACTGCTACAAATTCTTAAAATGTGGGCGTTTTACATCTTCTGCACTCTCAGCTTAGCGGGGTGCAATACAATAGTAAATGTTAATTTGGAACCTGCACAACAATAGCAAATGTCCTTGCGCATCAGAAAGGCTTTACTAAGACTTTTAATCATGTAAAGTTCATTCCAGGGCCTGTTGGCCAAGGTAAGTCAGTGGGCACTAGTGGGCACTACAACAGACAGCCATTCAAAGGCTGTTTTCTTGTATTTGTGTCAGTGTTGATGTGTGTAGTATTACAAGTATTACAAGACACAACTAAATAACAGTGAGGATAACGCTAATCCGATATCTTTAATAAAACATAATGATGGAGCTGGATCCACACTTATTGACTAACATATGGCACATAAGATGGTCATTACCCATTGCTCATCTAATGAATAATTAATGCAGGCCCTGACTCCTAACAGCGTCTGCATGTATCAGTTGATGATCACTATGTGTTACCGTCAGTTTGGCTTGTGTCTGTGCTTCTTTCTTCTGGCTCTCCTTCAGCTGTCCCTCCGTCCATTTCAGTTTCTCTTTCAGAGTCTCCAACTCTTTCTCCAGCGCCTGCTTCTGTAGAGAAAGCTGACAGAGGGAATAGCGAAATAGTGAGAATGAATCCAAACAACACAACAGAGAAGGTATTTAAAAAAAGAAATTAAAGTAGGGGGAAGAAAAAGCAAAAACAATAGGAGAACTGAAAAAAAGGGAATGACTTGTTTGCCTTGTTTCAGGTGCAGGAATCTCAGCCAGTGAAGGGAACAGGAAGCAGGACAGATGTTGATGTATCTAACATATCCTCTGCCTCTCTCAGGGTTATCAGCAAAGACTCAAGTAGATTAGCTTCCCACCAGTTCTCATCTAAAAATTCTACACATTATACTGATATAACTGTATATATGTAGCAATATTGTGATGTACTGAGTAAATTATTTGCTAATTAATTATTTTTAACTTCAGTGTAGCTCTCTAAAGACAAACTTTTTTGTATTGGTCACTAATTAGTCACTTGGTTTTGTTACAATATTGAGTGACCCAGTAATTCTCAGTCAATGAAATGTCACATGTAGTTTAACAACCAATCAAATCTGAAAACATCTGATACTGATTTTATCAGCTCACTTAGTGAATTTCAATATATGTAAAAAGAATTAAAGAGAAACTATAAAACACATTAATCAGGTGTTGGATTCTCATAACTGAAACTTCATGCATGCACAAAAAA
>NW_005187409.1:4448109-4452183 GCF_000239375.1 Pundamilia nyererei | reverse complement strand
AAAAAAAAAACCCCAATAGAATCCATCAATCTATGGAAAAAAGGAAATCAAATGAAAAATGCTTTTCCTTTGCTTTGATGTTCATCTCACCCTCTGATGTTGTTTCTCCAGCTCTTTGGTACGCTGTTGGTGTTGCAGTCTGCTGCTTTCTGCATTTTGCCTCTGACACTTAAGCTCCTCTTGTAGTTGCTTCAGTCTTTGCTCAGCTCCCGACGCCTGTCATGGGAAAACATATGCAGCTGTTTACCCGAGTTTTGCTCTATATGATACATCTGATATTACTTAACATCAGGTACATACTGTTCAATGTCAGTGAAAACTGATGTGTTTGACTTCTTATCACCAAACCAAATCTTTTGCATTTAATTTGCTTATGACTTGAGATGATTAAATCTCTGAGAATTTTGTCCTGATGCAAACCAAAGTTCCAACTTATAGGCAGTTTTAACACATACACTCCATGTGTGAATATGAGCATAAATTGCTGTATGTCTCTCTCTGGGCCCTCTGTTAGACACAGGTCTTGCCCAATGATAGCTAGGATAGGCTCAAGCCACCCACTACCTTGAAATTGAGAAGCACTAAAAAAGCTGGATGGATGAATAGATGGAGGGTATAAAACACTTCATAATGCTGGTTTAGCTATACAAATAAACATTATTACTGTTATTATTCATTTGTGAGAACAGCTCTAATCATTTAGCACTGTTAATGGAAAAATTACTGAGGTTTTTCCTCATGAAAACAAAGCCTACAAAAGAACTCCTCCCAAATCACAACACTGTAGCAGTAAGATAACTTCGTGGGTTTTAAATGTGCGTGCTTGTGAAAGATACTGCAGTCACACAGTAACTAAACTGTTTAAATGGCCAAATGTTTGTGTTTACATTTTGTAAAACATAATTATGAGTCACTTCCAGGTTTGTATTTATATCTTTTAACACATCGGTTGCATTTTTTTTCTTTGGTTGACTTGCTTAGTTTATTTCAGTCTTTCAACTGTGATTCAGAACGACCTCACACTGAGATGGTATTAATTAAATCGGGGAAGCACAACCTCACAACTTATTCGTACCAGATGGTTTTAGGCTGCTTTACAGCACAACAGGAAAAAGGACCACCATTTTTCCAGTTTTTTCAAAGAGCATGTTAATATTTCAGGGAAGACAAATGTTTTGTTAAATAAGATCAACACCTCTGCCATGTCAAAAAAAAAAAACACACCAGAGCATCAGGAAAATATGGAACATTATCACTGAAATGAGATGTTTGTTTTCAGCAGTAGTACTAGAAGCACCACTACCTGTAGCAGCAGTATATGTGCATGTGTTTACCCGTTCACTGTCCTGGGCCATACGTGTCTGTGCCAGGCTAAGCTCATTGGAGACTTTCTGCAGGCTGAGCTCCTTGGCGGCCAGCTCCTTCTTGGTTTGCGCCATTTCGTTCTGTATGGACTTCAACGTCCTGTCCTTCACCAGCAACTCCTCTTCCAGAGAAGACATACGGCTTTGACTTTGAGGCGACACTGACAGATGGACAGAAAGAAGTATGGTTAATAATTTCAACCATCCATTTTCGTCCACTCATCATCCTGTTACCAGAGAATGTTTATTAAATTCTGTGTTAGTCTCATAGAGATAGGAGAAAATTTATAAGCATTTGTTAACTAATATTTATACTTTTTTTCAGAATTTAAAGAGCACCTTTAATTAAAAAACAGTGCTCGCAATCAGTGAGCTGGGATCATAGAATGGCAGAATGGTGGCTGAGTAAGTGGAGAGTGAGCAAGAGAATACAGGTGAATGAATAATTGCAAAAACAAACAAATCCATTTCCATGACCATTAAGAATATCTTGATTTCTGATAAAACAAAACAAAACAAAAAAAACTGATGGCTGACAGTCAACAACACTTAGGGTCACAATCTATACACACTGATGCAATGAATCAAAGTTATAACTCTATATGATGCACTTAGATCCAGCCTGGGGAGGAGACTGATAATAAGGATAAAAATCAATTGTGTGCTTGTGATGCATTGTCAATATTTTAACTGTCCCATTTTAAAATCTCTCCAGACATATATTTACCTACCAAAGACATAAATATAATCACATTTTTTTCCCATTGCTAATCTAAAAAGGAACAATGTTTTTTTGCTACATACAACCCCAAGTATAAATCCTACCCACTAGCCAGAATAAATCCTAAACTGTATGTTCTGTTATCAGGAGAAACATGGCTGCAAAAAGGCACACCTAAAGTAAACATTATAACCCCACCCCCACCCCTCATGCCAGTGTCCCAGCAGCTTTTATTGTTTCATATTGACCTGTCTCCTTCCTCCCCTGAACAAACACAAAAACACCCGGTGAGAGCAACAGTGTTACATCACAACTACAAACTGCAGTAAGAGTCACTCTACATCATGAAGCCGGCCTGGGAGCAGGCAGAGGAATCTCTGGCCAGTCATTTCTACACAACCTCTTATGTAACGAGTGCAGCTGAGGTTACACATGTGCATGAGATTCATGGTGACAACACTGTTCACTTATACTGATGTTGCTGTCACTCTGAGGTAAACCAAAACTGACAGAATTTCGTCATTTGGACAAAGCTTATAATAATATTTTGAGTGAAGTGGGCAACACATTTCAAACAGAGAGACCTCGCAGTGTTAATTATGGCACCTGCCAGCAATTTTATCTATTGTTGTTATTATGTAAATTAAACAATAAGAGTTCATCTGACCTCAGTTTGCTGTACATCTGTCCTTTATTTAAATCTTTATTTGGCTTAGAATTAAACCCTTCAGTATAAACTGACCATTCGCTTTAAGTGTTTGCTGTAATAAACCCAGGCCCTGGAATAGCCTGTCTATAGACACAAGGTTGGTTAGCAATGTCAGCACCAGAGGTTGCACTATAAAGAGAGAATAATGGTATAATTATGGTAGACTGGCTATTAGAAAGGAGTTTTGAAAATAACAAACTAACAAAGTATGAAAAGATCACAGTGGTAACATTTTCTGGATAATCATAGATAAAATCAAATAATGCATGCAGCATGCACATCAGTGAAAAATGAAGCAAATGCAGTGGTGCCTTAAAGCTGCATTTTTTCAAATGTCCAGCAGGAGGGTGACTCCTTTGGGTGACCTCAGTAAAAACTTTCCTGATGACTTTACAGGCTCAGTAACTTGTTTCAGATCATCTTACTATTAGACATAAAATCCATGAACTCCTCCTACAAGATAGGAGTGGAGCAACCAAACTTGACAGACAGGTACATTTCAGGCCTCTGAAGAATCTTATCTATATAGGATCATGGATAGGATCAGGTCATGATGTTGTCGAGAAACCTCAAAACAACAGGCTAAAATTACATTAATAAAGTAGAGCAGCACAGGAACACCCTGGCGCGCACACACACACACGAGGAATTTTTCCTACTCAGAATTTTTTTTATCTTCAATTTAGTTATTTACAAGCAAGAACCAACACCCCTATTTCTTTTACTTGACTTATTGTGACTAAGTATATAAGTTTGTAAAAACAAACAGACCAAACAATATTGCTGCATGGGCATGTACTAGTATTATTAGTATTATCCAGTTTGCACATTGACTGACCACTTATCAATAACGTAAGAGTAAGAGTTCGCATCCAAGATAGGAAAAGTGAAAATATTCAGTTTGAGTGATTTAAACAGTGTGACATCACAGTGGCTATATCAACATAACATGCCTTAATGTACGGTAGGTTAAGATGATTTTATTTTACTTTAAATATATTTTATAAGGGTGACACAGTTTAACAAATAAAATACAAAACACGAACCTTTTATGTATTACTGTATTATTGGCAATTTGCTCTAACTGTGATATATATTCTCAGCTGAAAGCAGGCAACCTGTTGAGGCTTGCTTTAGTGTTACCACCAAAGAAAACCATGCAGTCTAGTAGTGCAATCTAAATGTTACCTACATGGATCCCGATTTGCTGCAGTCAATTTACATTTCTTTGATTGAATCAGAAATTGAAGTGATTTCTATGCATCGCTCATCATGGAACG
>NW_005187409.1:4446454-4447589 GCF_000239375.1 Pundamilia nyererei | reverse complement strand
AAAAAAAGAAAAGAACAAAAAGTCAAATCTGCTCCTTATTAAGTTGCTGTGTGTGCTTTGTTGCTGAAGACTGCAAAACATCCAAATGAAAATCTAAACTTTGAAATCAGAGGGTGGTTTCACAGCAGGGGTACTGAGTTAAGTAGATAATAGCATATCTATACTGGCTCCTGTTGTTATGGTAATCCAGCTAGGTTTTTAATCTTGTTTTAGGATAAATGCTGCTGGCCTGAGTTGCGTGCGTATATATTTGTAATTTGCAAATGGATAACACAGAGTAATTCCATCCCCACTCACTGTCTGTCTCTGTCCTGCGGTCCTTCCCATAACCCCCCTGCTCTGACAGATGATTTGTGACATCAGAGGACGGCATCAAAGAGGGAGAGGGCGGAGGTCGCCTCCTTGCTGCAGGTTTTGTGTCATCCCGTTCCCATGGAAACACACCCAAGGGAGTGGAGAAGGTGTCCGATTGGACGGGTGAGTGGCTGTGGCGTGTGCTCTTGTGTTGTTGTTGTGGCAATGAAGGTGTGGGTATCTCAGAGAACTGAAGCCGCTGCTGAAAGGATGAGAGAGGGTTTAATCAAAGACAAAAAAAGAAAGAGGAGCAGCATGAGCAGGAAGAGGCTCGACAAAAACAAGGCTCAAGGACTCAAGGTTTTACAATCAGACTAATGCAACTAAGAATTACTAACTGCTGTTTTATTCATAACTCAAGAGAAATTGCTTCAGCGTGCACAGCACCTTTAGTATATTTCAAATGTTGCTTCAGGATGAGAGATCGTAAAAGAAAAGTCAATGTTCAGATGTAAGAGCACAGACTTGCTGTTACATTTTCCTAAAACTTTTCTTTTGCCTGCCAGACCTGTACAAACAAATGCAGCAGCACACTATGATGAACGTTGGGAAATAATACAAGCAGGTGAAGCAGGGCATAATTTTACTGAAACACTCAAACCAGCAATAACTTAGTAGCTTGTCTGAGTAGTGAAAGCCTGTAACAGCATATTCCTCTGTACAAAGTTAAAAAAAAAAAACATTCCACAGAAGGTGCACTGAAGTACATATTATTATTGATGAACCTGGGACAACGTAATTTGTATTAAACCCATAAATAAAGTCATACTTCTTAAAAAAA
>NW_005187409.1:4438303-4446434 GCF_000239375.1 Pundamilia nyererei | reverse complement strand
TTTTAAAGTTTTTGGTCTTCAGTTAAAAATGTGTATATAAAGTTAGATTTGGTCATCCTTTAAAATTTTTGATAACACTGCCAATCTTATCCTTTCAGCTGACTACTAGAAGAAAGAACCTTGCTGTTAAACAAAGAGCTGTGAGCCAAGGTGTTGTTTTTAACATCTAAATTTAACCAGAAAAAAAACTCCATTATAAGGACAGAACAACTTTAAAATACAAATTCTTCCTGTCCTTATCACAAGGCCAGAATGAAATTTGAAAAACACAATAACACCCTGATAACAGACACTGATGCTCTTTAACCTTCTATAAAAACTCTTAACTACATTGTCATGTTTAAAAATAGAGAAATTAAGTACAATGTTGTTTCATCTGTTTTTTTTAAATGCACCATGTGCTGCAGTAGTTCACATTTAGGAAACAGTTACAGCCATCTGGGCCACTTATTTGGAAAGACTTAATTACTTAAGACTAAAAGGAAAACTAATCAAATAAGGAGGGATGTTTTGCTTTGCTAATAAGACAGTTAAATCCTCCAAGTAGAGAACATCAGCTTTCAGCTACAATCCACAGCAGTCTTGGATTAGCTTACACATAGCTCAGTGTGAGAACATGTTCAGACTTACTCGGATGTGAGGAGCCCGGCTCTGCCCTTCATCTCTGTGCCCCTGTTTCTCTTCCTGTCGGCTCCCTACAGGGCAAAAACAAAGCATATGGACTGAACTTAGTACCTACAACCGATCACAAAAACTGAACAGGAACAACAGCTGTAAATTACCAAGTGGTTTAGTGACGAGAGGAAAGACAAACAAACTGTCCTTAGAGAGTAGAGGGCTGGGAAAGCAATGTAGCTCAAGGGGGTTTATTTATATCCACTGCTCATTTGGGACTCTGGTGGTTTAACTATTTAATTCTCTTAACTGTAAAGAGTTTTAATAAAATATTAGAAATAAACTGCCATAGAGATTAAACCAATTAATAATTTTACAGTTTAGAAAACTGTACCATTGTGTTCCCAGGGCGAGCCTGTATTCCAGCAGGGAGTAGAAAACAGAGAGGTATCTGGTGACCTGATGCTGTTCTGCAGCTTCTCTAGCTCGGCTTCCAGCCTGCCACAGAAAGAAGACACAGAGTGAAAGAGTTTAGAGTGGGAAGAGAAATGGAGATATTTCTTACAGGAAATGAGGGCTGAGGTCAAAAAGTCAGATTTGCTTAGTAAACATCCTAGCTGAAGGACGAGATCCAGTAGTATATGCAAAAACAATGATAACAGCTGGCTGAATTCTCTACAAACTGAGAAAAGCTGTTCCTTCAAAATGTGGTTTAACTCTTTTAGTCAAGGTTACACTAAGCTATCACTTATGAAAGAAAAGTATGCCCTCCCACAATTCATAGCAATATGTGCCATCCAACAATCATTTAAAAAAAATATTAACATAACTCATCATGTACTGTAGATGATGAGAGAGCCTTCAGAATTTTAGGTTGAGGAACATATAAGCAGTTTTTTTACTGACTGGTGAACCTCTGCTCATTTTTACTTCCGAGAAACTGTCAATTCACCTAATTAGTTCAAAATGTTCCTCCAGCTGTTGCTATTTAGAACCACCCTTCTTAACCTTTTTGATAATCAAATTCAATATAAGCTAATATAAGCTAAATAGTAAAATGTTAAAGTTGAAAAATATGACGTTTTCTATGTTCTACTGTCAATAAAAATGGGCTTATGAGATTTGCAAATCATTGCATTCTGTTTTTATTTACATGTATATGGTAATCAATAGTACTTTTCTGTTTTATACAATAACCTGGTAATATAATGAAAAATCAGAGGGGATGGAGCTTTCATAGTTGCAGCTCCAAGACTGTGGAACAATATGCCACCGCATGCCAAGCAGGCTCCTTAACTTGTCATTTTAAAATCTTGTTTACATACTTTTATTCCCTGGCCTTTGACCCAGTGTGATATGCTTACTGTGTTTTTAAGTTGCTTTTTATGTAGTCCTTTATTGTTTAACTTCTACAGGTCTTATTCGTGTCAGGTTTTTTTTTTTTACCCTCTGGCCTCTGTTCATCTTTTATGTTTAGTTTTATTGTACAGCACTTTGGTCAGACCTGTTGTTGTTTTTCAAAAGTGAATTATAAACAAAGTGGTATGGTAACCATAAACAGTTAGTGTACAATACGCCAATTAATTAATAAATAAATAAATAAAGCCACTTGTATGCAAATTACTGGAACAGAGCAGAAGAAAACATATCTAACAATTACTTTGGCTAATGCAAGTATCAGATTGAATAATATAGGGACTGTACCCAATCAACATCCAAAAAGCTGACTGGGACATCTCCATTTAAGACAGCTTCCTATACTATCAAAATGTAATGTCTATTGTCTGATTTTTAGTGATGCATGTAGTTCCAACAATCAGTTTTAGTTTTACCTTCCAAATCCCCCCTTTTTACCCCCCGCCCCCTTAAGACCGATTGTATTTAACTATCAAGTTTAATTCAAACTAAGTTATCCTAAGAATACCAAACGTCACTATATTTCAAACATTCAGTGAAAACAATACATAAATACCAAAACCAGATGAATTTAAAATTGAGAGAAGCTTCTTGCCTCTGTGGTTTTTAGCTCATGCTGACCTTTTGATTTCCTGGGCGAGTTTGTTGTTGAGGGTACGAGCAGCATCTAGCTGGCCCTCCAAAGAGCAAACTTGGGCCTGCTTAGTCTGAAGCTCCTGCGTAAGACGGTCCCTGCTCGTCACCGCTGTTGTGGCCTCATCCCGAACGTTTTGGAGCTCTCGCTGCACCGACTGCAGCTCCACACGTACCTCCTCATACTTGGCAGAAAAAAGGAGGAAAAAGGAGAGAGAGGGAGAAGTATATATTTAATGATTATTTAAGGAAATCCTGCTACAGATGACTCACCCTTCATGACAATATTTGCACAATGTTATTTAGAGAAGATTAAAATTACAGGAACTGTATTTCCTTGAAGAGCAACATGTAGGTCAACTTTTTCTCTACATAAAATTTCTTGAAAAGCTAATGCATGATTTTATTATTTTGTGTAATTCCGATGAAAAAGTGTGCATTTAAAGAAGCACTCATAAAAAATACTAATTTCCTACAGATTATGTAATTTTTCTGTGGTCTGCCTAAGCGCTCAATGCCACAGCAGGTGGCAGGAGCAGCTTCCTGAGCCAGTGCCAGTGGATCCATGGTCAGCAGTCAGTGAGAGACTGAGCTCTCACTGATCACAGAGATACTACTTGTTAAATTTTAGATAACTTCCAAATTGAGCTTCCAATAAGAAGATTTCCTAATGTTAATCTAGATTTAGCATATTGTTTTTGGAAAAGGCAGCATTACATCAACCATAATAGGTACTAGGTGGTGCAGTAGTTAGTACTACTGTCTCACAACAGCAAGGTTCTTGGGTTGAACCTGCTGGCTGACTCCAAAAATCCAGTCCAGTTCAGAAGCATGACAAAGTTAGATGATTTCTTACAGCCTTAACTAAACTTGGAAAGTCAACAGTACCAAATCACAAAGTTACTAATACTTGTGTTTCAGTTATTTGTCATGTAAATTGTGTGAGGAACAGTATAAGTGTTCATACTTTCACAGTTTGCTTCTCAAGGCTTGTATGGATGTTGTCCAGCTGCAGCTGTTTCTGCTTGTTTTCCCTGGACAGCCGTTCATGATGGATTTGCAGCTCCTTCACCTTTTGCAGGACCCGTCCAGACAGCCCTACTGTCCAGTCCTCCTCAGCCCAGCTCATTTCTTTCTGCCTGGGCCTGAAAGGGTGGGAAAATTATATCAAGAGCTTGAATCAAAGTTCATTTTTATTTAATTCCCTCAGAAGAAAACATTTCCTTTTTAAACTGAAAGGTCACTTGGTTTCTAAGCACTCAGGGTGACAGAATGTGCATGGCTTCACAAGGCATGGTACTACCTAACCTTTCCTATTCATAGTTGGCTGATCCAGAATAAGACATGGGAACAAAGAGGAAGTATAGGCCATTTATAATCCCAGTCATATACTTATATGTGGCCTGTGTTATAATTAGTCATAAAAATGCTTCCTACCACTAATTTGTCAATCTACTTCTACAATTTTTTATATAACATGAACTGGCCTATTAGTGTGGCAAGAATAAAGGAAGGTTGTGAAATCCATGCATGATTAAGTTTCAATCTTTCATATATAAACAAAACAATGTAGGTAAATCAAATGCAAATAGTACTACAGTATAATTTATTGAATTTATGAGTCATACCTAAATCAACTCTGCTGCTAAAATAAATGTAGTAACTTGAAGGCTAAGTGCGTATGCATGTGTTGGTACAGAGGATTCAATTGATAGCATGTATATCTAAACAAGCTTCAATCATGTCTGCCTTTGACTCCGTCCTGTGTTGAATGTTGCTAAGGCTTTGAACCCTCAGGAAGAAACTGGTTGTCACTGTTGGGCAGCTGTGACTCAGTGTTTCCCAACACAGCCTTCTTGCTACGCTCATGCATCACTGAAAGCTGAAAGTAAATATAATCTCTCTCAAATTTCAGGTTTATGTCAAGGTTCTTCCTCAGACAATGCCACATCTGATGGCTGTTTTAAAGTCTCTTGTTCAAAACATTGCATTTGCAAGCACTTTGTTAATACAGACAAACAACAACAACATCACCTGGACACGGATAAGCAGAATTAAAGATGAGAGCATTGGAATGAAGAAAAGCCTGACTGAAATGGCCTGAAACAAACTCACAGAGGTTTATTAAAAGCTCAGTTTGGACTTGCATTACAGCCTCGAGGCTGTCAACACCAAACTCACATAGTTTCTGTCATAGCATACGTGTCACGTCACTGATTACCTGCTTCCTGGCAGAAATACCCGACTATGACTGAGAGGAGCCAGTCACATAACACCCAGAGTGACTACAAAGACTGGACAATAACACTTTTGTACAGGGGACTTAAGTGTCTTTTCAGTTTCATTAGGATGACACGCCAATCTGAGCATTACTGAAAACAGTATACTGGTGCACAAGCTGAGTAGTGTTAAAGGCAGCAACTATCAATTACTTTAAGTAAGGATTCATCTGATTAATCACTATTAAGCTATAGTTAATATTTTAAATTACTCAGAGTGTAAGTGTCCCCATAAAAGTAAATTAACATTTCTAATCGATAAAAATATAACATAAAAGAAAAGTAGAGTTTGAGAAGCCTCGACCTGGGAGGGTTAGGCAACTTTTCTGTTTGATAGTTCAACATCGTTCATATTACTAATTACAGGTTCTAATCAAAGACCATGATCAGTTGTTAACTGCCAGGATTGGGTTAGATCTGCAGGTGATCTTGAGGTTGAAAATCTGGTTTTTCATGCAGTGCTCGTTTCACAATACAGCACATGACTGTCAGAGTGAAATTACAGAACTTTTTAGTGTTTTTGTTCCACAGACAACCTAAAGTCAAGAAAGAGTCAATAGTGGACAAGTGGTCTCAGGCACATACAGTCCTGTGACAAAATTGTCATAGGACTTTATGTACCACTAGGGCTGGGCCATATCATACCGTTCACGGTAATACCGGTATAATTTTGGGCAACGATAGGAAGATGAAATATCGCGATAGAATATGGGTAAAACGCGCATGCGCAGTGCCTTTATTTTCATACGCACATGTCGGAAAAAGCAAATCGTTGAATGAAATGGATGAACCAGAATTGGTTTGTAAAAATGCTGCAACTTAAGTGGTGTGGAACTGGTTTGGCTGTCGTCTGTCAGATACACAACAAAGCACTATTTTTGGTAGAGCATTCTAGTGGGCTGTCGTTATTACTGTGTTCTTTGGAAAATACAGCACACTTAAAATCAATCCTTTGATTTTTCTGAAAATCGACAGTGCCCCTTATAATCCAATGGGCCTTATGTATGAATTCTGGTTGTGTTTACTGACCTCGAAACGATTTTATGTGCACGGCGCTCGAAAATCTGTCAAATGTTTTAGTACGACTTTGCTAAGCTACGATGGATTGTCGGAGCATTACGGCTATCGTAGTCAGGAGCCTGGCGGAGTGATACGTACTGTGCTTCAACATAATATTACCCTATTGTGTGTGTATAACCTCTTTTTAAGTTTTGTGGATATTATACATGGTTATGCTGAGGATATGTCGGCCAATTTCCACTGGAAATGCCTTTTGGTTAAACTTTCAGTAAGGAATTTGCATTTGCACTGTTACATTTTAATATAACTTTAATGCACATAAAAAACAGCTGCTTGTTTAAGTGAAAATACATAGATGTTTTTTTTTCACTAATAAAGTTGTGGAGTTGTAAAGTATTTTGTCTAGTGTCAGTTATATCGTCAGTTATATCGTTTTCACAAATTTTCAAATGTATATCGTGATAAATGTTTTTGGTCATATTGCCCTGCTCTATGTACCACTATACTTTCTTTTTCACATGATAGTAAAACATCATATGTTGTCCTCCCCTTTCTCATATCTATTTCCTCTTCTTTCAAGATGGAGAAAGCCATTCAATATTTCATCTACCACAAGTTAGAAAACAGGCACCAACTTCAAACTAATAATTAATACAACAACTTATTTTTTTTCTTTCCACTTTAAAACAGGCAGAGAAAACAGAAGGCCTTATACAAAAAGTAATGGCATGAGAAAAGAAAGCAACTCTTTAAAAAACAAACATCAGGGGATTAAAAGATTAAAAGACCATGATCAAACATGTGATGTTAAAGAATGTGATCATTTTATGCTATTGCTCAAGACACCTTAATAAATAAAGTATTGAATGTCAGTACACAAAAAAAAAAAGAGATGAGATATACAATTAGTACATTACAGCAGATAAAATATGAATACTACATTCGGTCGTACTGATCCATTATAATGTCATCTGATATTTGTTATCTTTGCACTACATTTAGAAAGCAATTTTATTTCTGCTTTATTTTTCTTCTGTTTATACTTATCTGACTTTAATCTGTATATAACGGGAATATTTCGTTTTTCATATTGTATTCTGTTTTATTTCACCGATTCACACCATACTTATTTAAGTTTATAAGTAGGCGTTTGGAATTCAACGTTATAGCAGCTAAAAACGTCAAGCTTTTGGAATAACGTAGATCTCATCGTAAACACAACCTACAACAGAATACCTCAAATAAAATACACGATTACAAAAACAAAACAGCCCCATAAAAGGTAGGATAAAACAAAAATCTCAAAGATGAATGTTATCCACACACACTTTGGAAATATAACCATTAATTTCTAATTAGGGACAAAAGCACGTCGTCTCAGGCAGTCTCTTAATGGGGTGGACATGTGCAGATGTAGCACAATAATGATAATAATGAGGAGGAGGAGGTGGTGGTGGCAGCGAGCCAGAAGTTGGACCCTGGCCTGATCACGAGGTTCAAAACTCAACGAGAGAAATGACAACTTCAAACTAAATCTCACTTTAACAGCCACGGAGGTAGAGAGTGAGTAACAGCCGCAGTAAGACCAGCCGAAAGTAACTTTTCTACCGCCTATTAGTGTTTGTTGAGCGCTGAATGACACACAACTGTAGCGATGATGCTACCAGCTAGCCACGCAGTAAAGCTACTTACCATTCACTACTTCAGTTACAAAGGGCGCCAGCCGCCGGGGAGGCGCACACACTCTCACACACGCAGGCGTGACAGGGCTCTGTTCCCGCTGTTAGAACCAGGCTCCGGCTCTTCACTATTCGGCGAAGATACGTTTAAGTTTAAAGCGAGAGGAGCTAGACGTTAGCGTTGACTGACAGTTTTCATAGGTTGAGACGAGATGCCGCACGTCTCGTGCAGCTGACAAGCCGGAGTCGTTGTGGCACGAGGCGGAGCGGGGCGGGAGCTGGTGACGTAGAGGCGGAATGTTTTGGGAAAAGTCCTCGCGGGGGTGTGAACCTCTGATGACCCCTAGCGACGTCCATTGCCAGTGGAAACATGATGCTGCTAATTTAACTGTTGCTAACAAACTGCTCTGTATTTTAATTTTATACATTCTTTATATATTTTATTTTTATGTTTAATACTAATATGATAAATAAATAAAACTAGTAAAA
>NW_005187409.1:4436180-4437237 GCF_000239375.1 Pundamilia nyererei | reverse complement strand
TCTGCTGTTGTTCAATTTATGTAACAGTCCAACAAACCATTGAAATTGTACTGAACAATTAAAAGAGAATAAAACTTGAGTGTTTGCCTATCATTTGGTTGGGGATGTATAAACACAGCAACAAAAAGGATATTAATCTATGAGTCTACATGGAATAATTCTACATGGCAGCCAGGCCTCAGTATGCAAATGAAACCAGTGAGAAGTCAAAAAGTCTACTACTGCTCACACTCAGTTATTAAAGGGTTGGAGGGTTGTCCTGTTGTTGCCTCTCCAGTGGACCTGTTGTCACCTTTATCTGCACCAAAGCAGCTGATGTGGCCTTAATGTTTTAGCAGAGTATTTAGCCCACAGCAACATGCCACGCAGCAACGAAAAAACAAAAAGAAGAAGAAAAGGACATGTCAGTTTCTTTCCCTGCCCAGTGTAAGTAATGGCCCCAGCTTGGCCACTCCTATGAAAATTGCCAGCCTCCACCACTGCTGTCTGAATGTGTATTTGACTGGTGTTATGGTTTTACTTTGTTTATCAGATGTTAGGCAGGACAATATATGTAACCCTTTAGGCTCTCATCTTGTGTTTAGCTGCAGCATTTTCTGGCATTAGATAAATTGAAACAAGCAACACTTGTTGATAACAGTAAGAACTGTTTTCCCTTCAGTCACTGAGTGTAGCAGCTGTAATTAGATTATGTCAGCTATTACAACCACTCATTCTTCCAGGTAGGCTATGGATTTGAATGTAATCTGGGATTTGGTGGCTCATTGCTGAGTGGTGTGGAAACCCAGGCACTAGACTGTACCTTATGTTACCAATACAATGCCATGTACAAGTCGACGGGAAAGACTGCTAACACCTGAGTGTGTGAGAAAGTGAGATTAGGTTGGTTGTTATGTAACATTAGCCCAACAACAGTCTGGTAATTGGAGGTGTGTTTGAAAGATTATTGTCTGTCCACTGGATGCTATTTTAAAGACTGTGCTGGGTATAATAGTATGCCTATCAGCCTGAAACCAGAAATTCGGCTGGTTTAAGTTTCATGACTGTCCAGAAATTA
>NW_005187409.1:4402310-4436061 GCF_000239375.1 Pundamilia nyererei | reverse complement strand
GTCCCCATGCTGTTATATAAATATTATATAAATATATATATATTATATATAATATTATATAAATGTTATATAAATACCCCACCTGAATTCTGGCCATCACACACAGAAGCACAAACGCACACGGCTCTCACAGGCGTACACTCATGTCACGAGGTAATCTCCTCTTGTCACTCACTCATTATTAATACAGGATTACTTGTATTCTCAATCCCAAACTCGCACACACACAATACGCACCCCTCACAGAAATACACGCACTGTCTGCTGGGGACCTTCACCGGTGGCAAAGCAGTCAGGTATCTGTGAGCCACCAGCTGGAGTCTCAGGAGTTTCATCCACTTTGAATGTCGCGAGCCTGTGCAGGCCCGCTGCTCACTTTACTGCTGACAGAGGTTTTACCAGACAAGTGTTGGATAGTCATCAGAAGAGAAGATACTACAGCTTTGTAACCCTTGTTTCATGAAGGTAAGAAAAGATTTATATATATCTGATAACAAGGAGAGAAGTTAGAACAGTATGCAATGTGTTTGCATTCACATATGCACCACATTTTACTTAAATAGACAATTAAGATTTCAGAGGATTTTAGATAACTCTAGCGTAAAACAGCTCTACAGACTGTGTGCTGAGGTGATTTTAATGCTTTTGCTTTAAACACTATAGCTTCAAACATGGTGAAGGTCATATCATCGTATGACAGATACTTTTCAGTCTCTTCTTCACCAACTCTTTGTGTCTTTTCCAGATGTTTCCTTGGTCTGCTGTTTTCTCCCTTGAGCCTAAAGTGCCCGGCCAGCGAACAACTGAGGAGCTGGTAACCAACACCCTGATGCTGGAGCTTGGGGCCATGGTGAAGCGCACTGAACGCATCCGCTTGGAGAGGGCGACGGAGGGTCGTCGCCGCCGTCGCAGCTCTTCCTCTACAGCAGACTACAGCTGGTTGGCAACCACCCCGACCCCACAGCCCTTTGAACTCACTCCCAATGACCTGCTGGAGCTGCAAGACCTCTGTGCCAAAATCCCTCCTGCACAGTGTGGGCCTGTGATTGTCAGGTAAGAAAAACAGGCAGAGGTAGAGACAGAGCTAGAGAACTGGCAGGATAACGGTGAAACTGTTACTATAACTAAAAGACCTACAGATCATTTTCAAATAGCAGAGAGCTGCAGGGTTTCAGTCTAATCCATTTTACACACTAAGCAATAACTCGCTAATACTGTTAGAGCCATACTTATAAAAGTTGACTTTTAAATGTCTGTGTGAGGTTCATATTAACCCCTTATGTAAATCTGAGAATAGAAAAACTGGAGGGTCAAGATGCATGTACAATTTTATAGTTTCTGCAACTATGCTTGCTTTGCTGTGGTGTAAATATGACCCAGCACTAACCCTACCCCTCACTGGTAAATTCCCATAATTAATTCAACATAATGATGAATGAATTTTCAGTAAAAAGAGCAAATGTGACTTTTTTCTGGTGTTATCACTGAACAGAGTTGTTTAGACAAAGCGATCAGTAAATATAAGGGCTTTAAAATCTAATATTCAGACACGTCCTCTGTTAGAAAAAAAAAGTTTCATCCAGGCTATCCACCCTCAAACACCACCAGTGTTTTTCTTACAGTCACATTCCAATTTATTCTTCATTCTCCACCCTTACACTCTTTGTTGGCTGTGTCCTTTTTGTTTTGCCTTGGCTGTAAAGGGGTGTGAATCAAAGTCAGCTCATATTACACTTACTCTATCCCTCTTGCTGCAGGTTCAGGAGGCTGGTGTCACAGATGGAGCCCGAGGTTCACGAGGTTCCTCGGCTCTTTCGCTCAGTGCTGCGTGACTGTGTGGATGAGGCGAACGGAAACGATGAGGTTCCGACCCAGGAAGTGGTGTTTGAGAAGCAGCAGCGCAGCAAAAGCCTCTCCTTTGTCACTTTCCGCACAAAATTCCGCACGGGGTATTTCCCAAAGGGCAGCAACTTGAGAGGCTCCAGGGGGAACCTGCAGCAGCAAGTGGAATGGTCTGATGAGGAGGAGGATGGAGAAGGGGAGGAGGAAGCAATCAAAGCCAGGGCGAGGAAGGGAAGGAGTAAGAGCATGCCAGAGATCACCCCTATAGAGCAGAGTGCTCATGGGTGAGAGAAGTGGGGGGAGTCAGGGGAGAAATAAAGCAGAGGGACATGTGCAAGGGAGGGGAGGAGAAACTAGGAGAGTCACAGAGAAGACTAGGTGAGCCCAGATTGTACAAGACAAGGATTAATGAGGAAGAAAGGGAGAAGTGGAAGTAGCTGCCATTAAAAAATGGGTCAAATAAAAATCCTGAAAACTTAAAAAAATTATTTTCTTCCTTCTTTCAAAAGATGAAGAAAAAAATTCAAGAGAAAGGATTTAAGTAGATTTGCTCACTGGCAGCTTTAGGTAAATCTAAAAGAATTATGGTTCTGGCTTTAAGATGTCAGCAGCCTTTTGTGGTCCTGGTGGGTAAATTAGAAACTGCTGATACTGTTTTACCTACATAAGACCAAAAATACTAAAGGGAATAAATAGCTGTTCCAAATCTGACACGACCTGTTATGCTCATTTCCATATTTCAAGTACCCTTTCCTGATTTCCATTTCAAAATAATCCTGCTTTGTCTCATTCTGGGCCTGGAACCAGTTTTTATGTTAGCTCATCTCCCTTTAAAACCACTTTTGTCTGGTAACGGATGGGTGAGGTTTCTGTATCTGAAGTGGTAAATACAGATCCTCCTTCTTTTGACGGGACTCTTGCCACAGCAGATCATCTGCCTCCATCTCATCCTATCATAAACACATCACATGAACTAAAACTTGTTACATAACAGGACAGCTTTCTTCTGCAGACTCAGCAGCCACAGTTTGGCTCCAGATCACCAGCTCAGTTAACAGATGCTCTCCCATCAAGTAAAGCAGAAAATAATTAGACTCACGTATGATTTTATTGTAATACAACATGTACTTAAGGTAATAAATAACCAATTTTCTGATCTTGTCTGTGCAATTAAAACACTTCTTTTACACAAAAATGTCTTCTTTTTTTGTTTTAAATAGATGTTTAGCTAACATTTGAGGCTAATGTTTAAATGCATATCTGTCTGTCTGCATTGTTATAAATGAAAATAAAGAATAAAAGGCCAAATATAAACTGCAGCATTTGTTACTGCTAATTAAAGCTCTGCTGACTAATCCTCTTATCCCAAGAAAATCCCACACGTGAATGCCAGCACCCCATTACTGTTTTATTAATGCACACTTTATCAATACATCTTCATAACTATTTCAACTTTATACACTGAAGTCAAGGCATTTGGCTAAAATTAAAAAAAAAAAAGAAAAGAAGAAAAAAAAAGAAAGAGCAAAAGAAAAAAAAGGGAAAAAAAATGTTTCTTTTAAAAAGTTGTGGTCATTTAAATAACATCCTGTACATTAGGTAGATAATGGATGCGCACAGGCATCCAACCAGACACTTCCAGGGAACGTGGCCGATCGTGTGACTTTACAACCAGCGCTTACCCCTTCATACGCACTGATCCTCCTGCAGCACTCAGTGAGTGAGGTTTAAACCTTTTCTTCCATTAAACCTCTGCGAAGGCTGCTCACCACACAGCTTCATTTAAAACAGTGCCGTTATATAACATTTCTCACAGCTCACTCTTCAGTTACACTGCAAACCTCCCTTCATCTGGCTATGACTGCCTACTTGTGCCACAGCGAGTTTCCTTGTATTGTGTCACAGTTCAACAACGGTACCAATTTGGCAAATGAAACAAAACAGCAAATAAAGATTAAAAAAAAAAAAAAAAAAAAAATCCACATCAGTTTTGGATGGTAGAAGGTTAGGAATTGCTGATAAATGAGAGACAGTCATGTGGTTCCAGTAAAAAGCAGGTAAACTATGAAGCAACATAATCTGAGGAGCAAGTCCAGTTGTAAAGTTTGGCTTTGTAATACTTACTATAAAGGATGACGTGTGGTAAAAGAGGTTAAACAAAACAACCATAAGACAGTTTGCAGAATCAAACCATTAAATTAGAGCCATTTTGATTAAATGCTTATGAATAGTTGGTCAATGTAGAATACAGAGCAGCTTTCTGCTCTTAAAGTGGGGATTCAAAGATCATTTATTTGTTTTATTCGAGAGTTCAACATCTTCATTTTCCATTGAAGAGTCAAATTAAGACTGAAAAGTTTGTGGCTTGGGACAAAACGACAGGTCCGTATTCGAGTGGATCCCAAAAGCCTCCATGAAACCGTGATAGAAGAGTCTCGAAATACATCCTCTTAGTCTAGCTTTAATTATATTCTCCCTCATTCGATACCGTTTCCCCGCTCCTCATTCCTTTAAGCAAAGAAGACGACAAAGATGATGAAGAAGACCACGAGGACCAGAAAGATCTTGATCATCAGCCAGCGGTTGGAGGAGACCGACTGGAAGTATTTGAGGATCTCTGTGTGGGCAGCCTCCACGTTCAGCTGGGTGTCCTCCACGTTAGCATCGATCCTGTGAGAAGGAAACGGAGCAGTGAGAAGAGTTTTTATCTCTAATCAGTCTTGTTTTATTTCAAAGACTAAGATATTACACCAATACTTATACCATTAATGCAAAAAAAACCAAAAATCAATTTTATTCAGTTCTGCTCTAGTTTGTTATTTGTTTATTTTAAATAGAAAATTGCTAAGATTTGTTATTGCTTTGATATATATGGGCTTCTGTCTTTTAAATTTTAACACACTCTAGCGGTTAAAATTGGTGTAGGTTGATTGCCTTCCAGGGCTATTAATGAATCCTGATTGATGCGTATTTGTCAGACCCTGATGAAGACTTGTAGTCAATACGTGCGGATCTGTTTTACTTGCTGAATTGTTCCAAGAATACATTTGTTATATAATTTTATCCCAACACAGAACGAGAAAAAAAAAAAAAAGTGCTTTTATGTTTCAGGCTTTTTTTCCAGCAAGATTGTTTTTCCAGTCCTTTCTTTCAGTTGTGTAACACGTTCTTTTATCCTACAGAACCTCATCTGTCTCAATCTCTTCCTCACCTCTGGATGGTCTCCTCTTGCTCCTTGACCATGTGCGCCAGCTGCTGAAATATGGAACCCAGTTCCACGATGGTGCTCTCGATGTTTTGCATGGTATCTGCACGGCTCTGGATGTACGAGTCCTGTTGCCACAACACAGCATTTTAGTCTAATATTTAGCTAATCTTGGATAAAAGTCAGTCAAGTTTGACAACAGACTAAATTTTTTGAGCCACCTGTCTGACTTCAGCAAACAAACACCAACACCCTACCTGCTCATCAATAAGCTGAAGCTGCAAAGGATTACTTGGAGAGTCCATATCGATAGCAACATCCCCCCGGCTCCGGGACTCTTCCTGCATCAGGACCGAGCCATCTGAAGAGACACAAAAAACACAAACACGTGATCACAGAAATCCTCTATGGTACGGGCGGAAAGCAGAAAGAACAGCGGGCACATACAGTAGCTAGTTATACCCGCTTGGAGAGTCGAGACGTTCCCGGGAAATACCTTTGTAATTTGCGGTTGTATAGCCCTGGTAGTCATTGCGCGGCTCACGAGCTGCATGCGGCTCCTGGGCCCCTTTTTTGCGGCTCCCTAAAATATTTTGTAATTCTTGCATTACAGATGACCAAATACAGTAATAATCATTCACAAGGACTGCCAGCAGTTCCCTATCACAACAGCTGCTGTTTTGAAAAGTACACTGGTATTCAAAACTTATCCACAACCAGTGCCGTTTTTGAAAATGAAGGAAAAAACAAAACACCTAACCATCAAACAACATGCTCAGTGCAAGTACGCCAAACACAGAAATAAGGGAATGTGTGCACAAGCACAGAAAAACTATATATTCTGTTAATATGTGATTTATTATGCTTATGGTTTTCTACCGTAGGGTTTATACCCATGTACCTTTTAGCAGGTAATAACATAAACAAGTAGAGAAATGTAAATATTTATACCATCATCCATCAAGATAAATAAATGCTGAGTGCATCATTTCAGAGATTAGAATCGAGCCAATTATATATTTAAAATAATGAAACCAGTCCATCTTTTTTTCCTTTGTAAAATCTCTAGGCATTCACAATGAGCATTTTGCTTGATATTTGGCCAAAAATGCTAAAATAAAGTGAATTTATGAACATTTTACCAACTGTGTAAATGCACGTACAGGAAGCACTGGAGCTCGGTGCGTTCATTAAAGGGTCTCTGTTAAGAAGCCTGCTCAGCAAAACGTTTAATCATTCACTTTAGCAGAATGATGAACTGAGCAGGAGCCAGACGTCGAGTATTTTCCTCCACGACACAACAAATACTCACGGTGTGTTCACTCTAATACACACTTTGTATGCTTTGAGTAATGATTATTCTCATTACTAGTGGGAAGTTCACCCTTTCAGAGAATACAGGTGATATAAATGCGGCATTACAGCAGGCAGTGTGAAGCCAGCCATGTTCACGGTCCTCTTTTACCCTTGTCTGTATTACTAGCGCTGCACGTCAGTTTATACATGTGCAACATTAAAGGTCCACAAAATGATTAAGACAGAACTTTTCACACAAACAATATTCAGGATAGAGTGAACACGCCTTAATTAAACTACAAAACATGCTTTGTTAACCTGCTGTAGCCATTTACTTTCATATGAGACCCTTGTTAAAAATCTGAATGAGCAACTTGAAGCGTGAAGCTGAGATGTGGAGAGACTTACTGAAGTTGTTGGCCATGAGAGGAGAAGACGACGCCGGAGGCTGGGAGAACTGCTCTCTCCTGCTGCGCTGCTGCTTCAGGTTCTGAAGAACAAGAGTCAAAGAGAGAAGAAACCTTCACCTTATCCAGAGCTTTAGGTATTAGCATTGTTTGCTTTTGTGTGCTGACGCAGCTCTCACCTCTGTTCTGACTTCTAGGACTGATTTGAAGTCATTGGACATCGATGCCAGCTTGGACTACAGACAACAAAGAATGACAGAGTTAAAGGAGGTGCTGATTCACTTTTGTTACCATTTAAAAAAAGAAAAGAAGAAAAACAAAACCCAAAACTACAGAAAATTCGCATTCTCTCAGTCAATAACTACATCTTTTCTTGATTTTAAAATTGTACACAAAGTTTTACAGGAAGGTTCAAAGTTGTTTCCTTTTAGATCAACTTCAAATTCAGAATCAGAATCACAATTTTTGTCAATTTTTTAAACAAATGATTAATTTATCTTGGGGTCTTGATGCAAAAAAAACAAAAACAAAAAACCCCCAAAACAAAACGTTGGTATAGAAATAAAAAACAGAATATATGCTATATACAGTGTATATAATATATACATATATTTAGGAATATATACCAACTACCTACAGATATGAGAGATGAGATATACTGAGAAATTAAGTCATATCTAAAGGTTATGACCAGGAAGGGGACAGGGTGCAAAATATAGATAGAGCTCTCATCTGCAGTCATCTTGCACTCATTCTGATCCAAATAAGCAAAAACAAAACGCAAACAACAACAACAACAACAAAAAAACAGCAGGATTTGCACAAATACAGTACAAAAATATACCTGTAATGACACCACTATAGTGTTTGAGTGGGTCTGAATGTGTCGGCCACCTGGAGCTCCACGGGACCTCACCAAGTCCTGCAGCTGTGCTATCTGTTTGTTTAGACTGTTAATGTCCTAAAAGACAAATAAAAGAAGGGAAAGTTATAATATCAAGTTTCATTAGATATAAAAAAGGACTGACATGCTTTACTGAAGAGTGACAGCTCAACTCACCTGCTTAATGATGTATGTCAGCTCCTCGATTTCTATCGCCTTGTCATCAAACAGAGATTTTCTTTTTGCCACTAAAACAAGAAAATAACATCATCTAGGTCAGCACTTTGGATGATATCACACTCAGAAATTTGAAATGAAGCTGATATTACATTAAAATTAACACTTACAAATTGTGAGCTTTTCCAGTTTGGCAAATGTATTGCTCAAGTCTTTCCCAATTCTCCTACAAGGAGACAAAAACAGAGGTTAAACTTTCTCTACTAGTCACAGAACCAATAATTATATTTGCTTCAAATCTCTTTAGTACAACTCTTTAACTAAAGGTAAGAGAAACAGGTATTAAACCATTTATATGCTAAATTCATTATATGAATATTATAGCTAATTCAACAGTGAATATGAAAATAAAGGAACAGCAAATAAACATAAAATGAGGAAACATATGCGAAAACAGACTTTGGGGAACTTACTTGGCCATAACTGTAAAGTCACTGCGCTGCCTGAGGGCACTGAGCGCTGGTTTACTGGGCTGGACTCCATTCTGCTACAGGAGGTACAAAGAAGCAGATGAGATGGTCAGAAACATTAAAAAAATAAAAATAAATAAAAAATAAATAACAAAAAGGGGGGGGGTAAGACATATAAATTATGATAAGCAGGACTTTGAGAATTGATTTTAAATGAATCAAGAAGTCAAAGAATTTGGATTTTTTTTATCATGATAAAATAATAATCCAGTCTGTTCTGACTTTTTTTTTTTTTAAATAAAAACTTAAACATGCCTAAAAGTAAAATGTCTAATGGCATAATATTTGGAGTGTTAATATAATAAAAAAGAGAATGTGGTCACTTTAAAATATAAGATACACAAGATAATTTGAATTTGGCATTTTTTTTTTTTTTAAATCATCAACCTTCCTCCAAAGAAAAATAATCAGGGCTGTGACAGAAATATTTCTAACTAGTAACCAGCACAAGTTAAATGTGAAAACACACTTAAAATGTGTTTTTGGGATAGATGTTTCTATATTAAGTAGCCAAAGTTTGAGAAGTCACACCTAAAAGGCCCATTTTGAGAGAGGAAAAACTACTTAGAGGTAGAGAAAAAAGCTCTACCTCTCAGTAAACAAAAATCACTTCCAAATGTGTTTTTGCATCATCTCACATAAACACTGACATAATTATGTTTGCATTACCAGACACACTGACTGATAGTTATTTACCTTCTTTTTTTTTTTTTTTTTAAAGAAAGTAAAAAACATTTTGACACTGTTATTTGGGGGATTTACAGAGAGGAGTAAACAAGGAACAAAAAGCAAAACTAAAAGCCAAGCCCAAAATTATACAGTGCTACCAAAACCGATCTGCATCACTGCATTTTAGCTGTATGTGTTAAAAAGATTCTGGTAACTCTTATCAAATCGTGCACAACTTCAAGTAAACCTATCATGGAATATAATAAAAACTAAGCAAAAACGAGCAAAACCACTATGTAAATAGATTGAACTGAAACAAAAAAAACCCCCAATAACTACAAAAAAATAAATAAATTAGAATAAATCTGAGTGTAGGGACGTGGCTGGGTTTTTTTTTTAAAGACACAACATACCTGTCTGCCCTGGAGAGATTTACACGCTGACTGGAACTCGAGTGTCCGGTCACGGCACGTCATGCTGCCGCTGATAGTGAGTCACCTGCCCGCTATAGATCAAACACCACCCGGGCAGCCGGTTCTTCCTCCTGGGGTCTGTCTGATTGATAAATACTAAGACCTCGCGGTGTACGGACAAATTCACATCGAAAGGTGGTTATCATTCATGTCTGAAATTTAAAAAAAAAAGTCACTTGTTAGCTTTCCGGGCCGACAGCTTCAAATTCAACAGATAAAACACAAATTCAGGAGATTCGGTAGCCAAAAGCTAGTCACAAAGACCGCGACAGCGTGGAAATAAGGCCCAAATAACTGTGCTAAAGCTCATATAAATAAACAGGCAAGCTAAATATATATATCATTAGGTAACGATGATTATTTGGAGCCTGGACTGGGTCTGTTTGTGTGAAGGCCGCCCATCACGACACACAGCTGATCATGGCCTGACCGGCTAACCGCGGGCTAACGTTAGCTCCAGAGAGCTAACGGGAGTTTTCGAACGGTCCCTCCAATCTCACCTCGGTGAAAGCCAACTAAAATTGACGGTGCGAGTTTTAAATTTATTTAATAAACAAAGCTAGATGGGGTTCAACTCACCTGAATCGGTATCGCAACATATTATCAGACCCGTCGGTGTTTCTGGTGAAGACTAGTATACCCAGGAGTTAAAGTTCCGATCCGGGTCATTTCCGGTACTGACGTCATTGCCACGTCTACTTTACCGAGCATGGAAAAATGTCTGCAGTACCGAGTTACTACCACCAGGGGTCGACAGATCTACTGATGTGAGCGGCACAAAGGAATCGACGCTTCAGTTCAGAAAGAAATGCGGACATTTAGTTGAAAACGAAGTCAGCAAATGACAAACAAAGCTATTATTTAGAATTCAAATTAAAACCAAACTAAAGGTAAAGTAAAATAATATTAAAACTAGACTAAAGCAACTAAAGTAACATTATCCACTTACAAAATCAACTCAAATAAAAAAAGAGAATATAAATAAAAAGGACACTTTTTAAAAAAAAAAACTTGGTCACACCAGGTATTGATATGTTTAGAATATAATGTCTACATGTCTGAATCTTCCGTTTTCAATACATTTTGTGTTTGTATTGTTATACCTTTTCCCCAAACAATTTTTGTTCCACTGAAATACTTATATTAAAATGATTTATACAACTAAAAAAATAATCCAGAATAGAAATAAAACAACCGATTTAGATAGAAACAATATAACCCAGTACTAGTACGGAGTAATTAATGACGTGGTGTGTGAGTGTACATCAAGAAGCCGCAGTTTCCTGTTTTTAGCTGACAGGAGTGGCACCAGGCGTGGTCTTCCGCTGCTGTATCCCAGCTGCTGAGGAGTTCAACATATTGTGCGTTCAGAGATGTTTTCCTGCATACCTTGGTTGTAACAAGTAATTATTTGAATTACCATTGCCTTCTTATCAGCTCCAAATAGTTTGGCTATTCTTAGATTTTTTTCTTTTTGAAGCATTCTCTGAAAACCCTGGATAGCAGTTTCTGGAATATTCAGACCAGTATGTCTGACAGCAATTACCATGCCAAGTTCAAAGTCACTTAAGTCATCTTTCTTCCCCACTGTGATGCTCAGTTTGAACTTCAGCAGCTCTTCTTGACTATGTCTGCATAAAAGCAGCTGCTGCCATGTCATTTTCTGATTAGATACTTTTGATAACAAGCGGTTAAACAGGTGTACCCAATGCATTGGCCAGAGAGTTTACATTCAAAATAAAAACCCTCCAATGTCAGTCCTGTATCCCTTTAGCCACCACCTTTTCTTTTTTTTTATTTGCAAAAGAAAGTTGTTGTAAAACTGTAAATGGAGATTTACCTGATTGTGGCACTCAAAGTAAAAAAAGAAAAGAAAAAAAAGAGGGTGGGCGAATTGTTAATCAAAAACACTACATGAGGAATCTTGTTTTAAGTATTCCTACTATCAATAACACTTATACTGATCCCTCAGAAACTGAAATATTACAACTACAATGGTCATACCTTACTGCAGCAAATGTAATGTCACCATTCATCATTTTGTTTTTCTTCTTCGTGTTTAACGGCGGTTGGCAACCAACGTAAAGGAGCATTACCGCCTCCTACTGTTCCGGAGTATGGGTCAGACAGTGAGCTTACAATCTGTATCCAAAAAAAACAATACAAATTAAAAAAACACCAAAAACCCTACACTCTTTCATAAACACCTATATCCTTCAGAAACCCTACCAGTTCCCTCACCTGTGCCCTACTACCCTCCAACACACTCTTCAGATTAAATTCCCAATTCCCCGCTCCTTCAATCTATTCTGCAGAACTTTCCTCTCCACATCATAACCCTTGCACCGCAGTATTACATGCTCTACCGTCTCCTCCTCCTGGCACACTCCACAAAGCCCCGTCTCATGTTCTCCTATCATCTGTAGTGTTTTATTTAATGCACAATGTCCCAGTCTAAGCCTGGTAATGACCACCTCTTCTCTCCCATTACCCCTATACAACCGACACCCTGCCACCTCCTTAAGATGATACAATTGCCTGCCCATACTCCCTGAATCTGGTCAATATGCTCCCTCCATGTCAGTCTTGAGTCAAACACAACACCTAAGTACTTAAAAGAGCTCACATTCCCCAATTACCTCGTCATACAGTTTCAATGTCAAAGTCTCACTCACTTTTCGTTTGGTAAAGAACATAATTTTAATTAGCTCACGCGTGTGTTTCTTTTTGTCTGATATTATTTCTGTTTGTTACTGGAGTTCCCTGCCTGTTCCTTGTGGGGTCTTTGGTAGTTTTACTTATTGGCTCATATCAGTCAGAATAAATATTTCCCTTTTGTTCCTGTTTCTTTCAGTGACTGCTTTTGGGTCCAGAAAGCACTATATATTTTAATATGGTTTTCTGAAACAGGTCTCTCTTGCAAATGAGACATTGAGCCCCAGTGGGACTACCTGTATAAACAAAGGTTAAATAAAAAAAACTCCACATCATATAAATGATGGTAGTTTTATTCTTGGACTAGAATACCTTTACATGAGTCAGCGTTCCAAGTAATCCTTATTTATCTTCTACTGTGCAGCTCCCCAGTTCCTCTTCTTTCTGAAACGAGCTGTTTTAGCTCCTCCCACTTTAAGCCAACTTTCTTTTATAGTTAAGCTGTGCTGCCATGTTCTTTTCAAAGACAAGAGCCTTTCTGTTGGCAAGCCTTCCAAACAAGCCACATTTATTCAGCCTTTTTCTAATTGTGCTGTCATGAACTTTAACATTAAACTTGCCAACTGGGGCCAGTAGAATCTCAGATGTAGCTCTTGGCTTTTTTGCAGTTTCTGAATATTGCACAGTCTGACCTTGGGGCTTGTTCACTGGGATGTCCACTCCTGAGAAGACTTGCAGCCGTTTTGATTTTTTTTTCCACTTGTGGATGAAAAATTTTTCTTGCTGGAGAATTTTGGACTTCAAATTGTTTGGAAATGGCCTTATTACTGGCACCAAATGCTTCTTTAAGCCAATTGCTGATGCCTGCCCTTATTGTGTTGTGCTAACAAACACCTGAATGCTCCAGAACTGATGATAACTTAACCAAGGTCATATGATTAGCAGCACACCCTTGATTTATTTTTTCATGCATTGATTCTGCATAACGACACAGTGTAATATGTTACTTCTGTTGTTCATTTGAGGTTGTGTTTACCTAAATTTTAGACGTGTTAACAACCAGATGTTTTTTTAAGAGGTCCTGAGACAAATTCACACAATTATAGAGACACAATGATTTTCTTTAACTTGAGAGTCAAAGAAGACATGACGCGGTTACGCTTAAATGCTGAAGGAAAAATTAAATCCTAAAGTTTCTGCGAGTGGAGATTGACAGAGCAGACAGAGAGACACGGAAGATGATTGGCTGCTGCCTCAGGTGATTCGACCGGCCTGCAGGTATGGTATGGAAAGAACGAGATAACATCCAGCAGGCTCTCTGATCTCCTCTCATGCCTACTGGTACCCGCATCCTCCGCCTGACGGGATCAAGCATGCCCAGACCACAACTATGTTCTCTCCCATTTACCTGTTAGACCCCCAACCGCAAACCCCAACCTGCGACCCTCCAGCTACTACAGCAAGACCTCGTTCACCTTTTATACCTCGGTTTTAATCACCAAATGGATTGCTTCCTCCCACTTTGAAATATGACTGTATTATGTGTTTTAATCTCCTTTGATGGAGGGAGCGGCCCCTTATCAGGACAGAACAGTTTCTCCTGAAAAAACACTCCCTTCTCTTTGTGATTTCTTTTTCTTTTTTGTATGTATTGCATTCACTGCTAAGCTACATTTAATTGTATCATACATTTTGTTATATTATTTGTATTTTTAAAAACCTTTATACTTTTTGATGGTCCTGAATGAACATGCAAGCAGTCTTTCAATTTCTGTGGTGAAATCCTGTCATTCCCCTTAAGTTTATTTGCAATAACTCATTAATCTATATTTATTTGTCCAGTACTTAAGCTAAAAACATTCCCAACAGCTTTTGCTACACATAGTTTTTAGTGATAACTGGGACATGTTAGCATGATAACACATTACTTTGGTCACAGGGACACCAAAGTATATTTTCAAAGTCAAGAGGACTTAAACTTCCTCATAACACAACCATCCTTCTGCTATATTCCCAGCCTAGCTGCATGCAAACTGTTTCCCATGTAGTTACAAGAGCCATAAATCTTTTATCAAGCATGATGTCCTTCACTGGAGTGAGAAAGACAAGGTCTGTGGATCCATGTTTCTGTTGAAGATAACAGAGTTTGTTTATTCTGTAAAATGAAAAAAGTTATTTGTGTTCACAAGAGACTTTAAAAAAATCACTCACTTTCCTGTCAGATCATCAGAGCGACAGAAGCACACAGGAATCTTCTTTACCCTGCACATACTGAGCTAAATCTCACTCTTTTTTTTTTTTGATCTATGTTTCTCTCACATACACAGGAGAACTGATACCATCTAACAACACACACAATACTCACAGGCCAGATAGCGTCCAGTACCTGCTTGAACACAGCTGCTGCTACAAAAGCAGGGAGGAAACCATGGCTGGTGTTATTAGAAAAACAATGACGCCAAATGCAGAGAAAAGCAAGGTGGAAAAATACAGGAAGGCCTGATACAGGAGAAAAGACTGGCAGGGACAAAGTGACGGCTGCAGAGTGATGGAGCGAGAGACACGTAGCTACTGGCTGAAAACACGCAAGAAGTCAAGTTAATATATAAATTGTACATGCACTCACCGCACATTTCATAACGTTTTTGCAGGTTTTGATGAGCAAGTGGCTTTTTAAAAAACGCTTTTGAGGATTTTGTGCATCGAAATTCATGACTCACTCTATCCTTTTTCTCTTTCCCTCTCCGTCTCACTAATCTTGCTGCTATATTTAGTCTTGGCATTATGCCCTTCGACAGATAGGTTGGCAGCAGTACGTAGATCATCTCTTCTCCAGTCTTTCCTCTCCTTTCCTTCCCTCTTCCTCAAAGCAGATCCTCTGAGATCCATCTGCAGTTCACAAAGAGATGTGAAAGTTTAACACACGCACTGCATCAATCAACAAAACTAAGTCTCTTAGACGTGACTATAAATGTACAGAATGAGATACGGACGAGCTATATTAACATTATCCCCAGCCTCAGGTCTGAAGTCTGCTCTGTATGATGAAATATTCTAATGAGGCACTGAACATAACATTCCCAGCATATTTCATCATCTTTATCACAAATGTCAGGGGGCGAAAGGCACAGTAACCACCAGCAGGGCTGCAGACAGGTATGTGCACAGAATGCACACACAAAATCTCCCCTCAGAGCCTCTTACACACTCGCAAGCACAAACTCCTGGAGTATCTTTGCTGGGGCCACAACTAAACAGACTCACTGACAAATCAGTAAAACATCATAAAATCAAACTGCTCAAGTAGGTGCAAGTACCTCCTGTGTAATTTTCCACTCAGACAGTGTGGGACTGTGCACACCTTTGTACTTCCCCAGCTTCTGACTCAGCAGCACAGATGAGAGGAGGTGAGAGAACAATATTATGTCTCACAACACCGCGTCACATCACATACGCAGTTTTGTCTTTTCAACCAACTCCCTGGGTGGCACTGTAATGAAAAATGCCTGTTTATCTTTCATTACCGTCAACCGAGGGATTAAAACAAAAGAAAAACATGGGGCGGTTGGAGGAGAGGAGAGGCAGCGGGGGATGAGGTCAAAGCGCGGGGACATCGGTTAGACAAGGAAAGCGGAGGTTTTTATGAAAAATAAGACATTTCCTTTAATCACATCTGTAACATCACGGCTGTATCCTGGTATCATGTTGAATATATTTGATGATGTAGTATACACTTTAATGTGGACATTAAAATCGATTAATTGGCATTTATATGCTAATACATGAAACATAAAACTGCATTGTTTTCTACAAAGACATATTAAAAGGGCACAAATGGTGTAGCAGCAAAAAAAAGAGTGTAGTTTCATTTTCTATACGTAGGCTACAGTATTACAATGTATTTGCAGAGAAGAGATTCGTTGCAAGGTACAGCAATACAAATGAAGTAACAAATACATTTCTAGAGTATGCACTACGTCATACACATAGTCATGGCAGGATATTAGAGATTATAAAAGTTATATAGTTAGTAGGGGGTATCTATAGGCCACTAAGACACCGGAGGCTAGAACAGGGCTAACAGTACGATGTAGACTGTGCAGATACAAAGCACACTGATGTTTAATGCTCACACAGGACATCTGAACACGATATTAATATTTCCAGGTGTTACAGGTAAAGAGTTGTAATGCTGAAATAACAGCAGCAAGTACATGCGGGAGTTGTTGTTGCTTTTATTGTTCAGAATTAATATTTTGACAAAGGAAAATTTGGTCACAAGAAATAACATTTGGAGCCCGAGTGGCACCCAAGAAGATATCTCAGCACCACAACTCCCTTGGGTGGAATGATGTTAAATAGTCACACATGTCTGCATGATTGGAGTCCATTTGCTCATTGTTTTCACCACTGGACTAATCTACAGTATATGTAATCTGTACTGAGGTTCCTGGACTCTTAGGTTTCCCAAAACATTTGTCTCCTCAGTCACCAGGCACATTTTGTTCCCTATTATTAATAAATGAAGACCGGAAAAGAAGTATCAGTGCTTGCAAATAAAAAATGGATGGACAGAAATAGCCACGGATGAGTTTAGAGGAATACTTTGAAACACTGCTTCCGAACCTTTACTGTATCTCCTGTATTAAGCACTTCTGTAATAAACTGGATATGGACTACGTCTGAGGAATTACATTCACCTCATGATTTATCTTTTGTGGTTACTTGCTAGTATATTAGTTTATTTCAACCACTACTTTTAGCTATACTAGCAACATTCACTGGCACTCATCTCACTAGTACTGAATTTGACTCCCTTTTGCCTTCAGAATTGTCTTCATAGCACAGAATCAAAAAATATGCTGGAAACATTTCTCAGAGATTTTGCTCCATATTGACATGATAGAATTGGATGCACATCCCAAAGGTGCTCTATTGGATTGAGATCTGATGACCGGAAGCCATCTGAGTCCAGTGAACTCATTGCCTGCTTCAGGATACCAGGTTGAGGCGATCTGAACTTTGTTAAATGGCATGTTTTCCTGCTGGAAGCAGGTATTAGTAGATGGGTACACTGTGGTCACAAAGGGATGGACATGGTCAGCAATAATACTTAGGCAGGCTGAATAATAAGGCTTAAATAATACTCAGTTGGGATTAATGGATCCAGAGTTTGCCAAGGAAATAATGCCCACACAATTAAATCACTACCATCAGCCTGAGACATGATACAAGGCAGGATCTATGGTTTCATGTTGTTTACACCAAATTCCGACCCTCCCATTAGAACGTGGCAGGAGAAATCAAGACTCATCAGTCCAGGCAACATTTTTCCAGTCTTCTATTGCTTGATTTCACTACACCTGTTCAAAATAAAGCCTTAGCTTCCTGTTTTAGTTGACAGAAATGGCATCCTGTGGTCTTCTGCTACCGAGATGCTCTTCTGCATACCTTTGGTCATAATTAGTGGTTAATTAAGTTGCTGTTACCTTCTGCTAGAACCGGTTTGGTCATTCTCCTCTGACACTGTCATCAACAAGGCATTTTCACACAGAGAACTGCAGCTCACTGGATATTTTCTTTTTTTCCCACCATTATTAAAAAGAAGAATGATTTCCAGTGTTAACTTCAAATGCATGCCTAAAAGCTTCGACCTGCTGCCATGTGATTGGCTGATTAGATATTTGTGTTATGTTAATCTATACCAGTAGCTCACGTTTTAATGGGTAACCATATTTTTATTTAGCTAATGTCCAATTTAATATTTCACATTTCTCCACACTATCACCTTACAATTTTACATCACTTTTTCCAACCATGTTTTCATGTTTTAACAAGTAACTTATCTCTTTTAATATGTTATGAATTCTCTTTCTACTGCTTATCCATTACTTTTAGGTTAACTGGTAACTTCAGTCATGGTTCACTCGTGGTTTTATTAAATTAAATTAAAATTACTGTTACATTTGCTCATTTATTTCCAGATTACTTAAGTTTATCAATCCACATACCTCAAGCCCCTGTGGAAGTGTCTTGTTGGGAATGACCTTTTTCAAAAAATAAAAATAAAAAATTGTGCTTTTTTGTCTACATGGAGATAATAAGATATTTCACCATCTCCATCCAAAAGCAAAAACAAAGTAGTCTTGATTAAAGATTAAAAAGTGACATAAACAGATGGTTTGAACAGGTCCAGAAGTAAAAAAATAATCTAGTAGTGTGGACCCTTTCAAGCATGTTGTGTAGTAAAACTGTACAAAGACCATAGTGAGGTCGATTTACCTCTGGACACAGGCTATTCCCCTCTGTATTTATTTTGATTGCACAGAGAGCAGGAACAATCGTCTCATCCAACTCGTGTATTTCCCAAAATGTCAAAATATTCCTATAATTTCAGTAGCAGTTTGAGGTAACAAAAGCTTTGGGAAACCATGTCCTGTTTGCACATCACCACACAGTGTCTGGTCTGCACTCAAAGGACCAGTTCAACTCTCCTTTCATAAAAACTCCTATAGGTCCCTCTAAACCAGTGATGACCACTGCAGATCTGCTGCAGCTCCAAGTCTCAGCTGAGACAATGTTTATTGCTAAAACTATCATCATCTTAAGACGAGGTCTGAAATATCACAGAGAAAGTAACAATAATGCTCTAATACTTGGTCATTAATATGTTATGATATAGAGGTAGTGATTTAAGCATTGATTGATTGACAGTAATAAACACTGAACAATGAACTCGAGCGCAAAAAAAAGTAATCTCATTCAAGGAGAGTATAAATACAAAGCTTATCACAGCAGCCACTGACGCAAGTTGCTTCAAGGCTGACACATAAATAATTCACACTCTGGACTGCACGCTGTTTCAGGGTGACTATTCCTCAACTGGCAGGATTGTATGAATCATGGGACAGAGTAAAGACATGAATCGAGGAGTTTCAAAGCTACCGTTTCCCATGGCGCTGAGAGCTCACTAGCTCTCAGTAGAATTTAACACAGCACACAGGCTGTGAATGGGTGTCAAACAGGGTTTTAAACTCAATGACCTGCCACTTTAGGCCATCAGAGCTCAGGGCTTTAGCTCTTCACAATGACTGACAAGCTGCTCAAGACCTCGTCCTTTCTGAAGCAGGCATGGTTCAAATCCCTGTTCCCACCCAGCAGCAATGAACCAACATGGAGTTAGACCGAGAGATTCAGTCAGAATATAAACAAGTTATGTTCCAGCTGAATAACACTCTTTCCATCCTGGCTCTAACACGCAACAACAACAGCCGTGTTTTTCTTTCACTGCACTGGGGACGGATATTTGCTTGGTTTCTCTGTGTTGCCGACAACATTGCCCCACTGACTGTTTGAATTACACATTATGATGTATCGTCTCTGCACCCATCTCTTCCGTGTGAGTTTTGTGTGTGTGAGACTCACACATTTGTGGCCCGTGTGAGTTGTCTCTGTTTCAATTCAATACATTTGGGTATTAGCTGGCCACCCAGTGTGACAGACGCAGATTAAAGATGAACACGGAAAAAAACCCAACAAAAAAACAAAAAACAAAGAAAACTTCTGCAATATAGAATATCTTTCAAATCAACTCAACAGAATTATAATAACATATAAAACAGAGGCAAGTAATACAATACTCAGTGAAGATTTTGCAGTAAATTGCAAATAAACAACTCACATATATTTGCACACTTGGTGTTGCACAAACAAAAGCTTATGACTACCTGCATTCAATTCACATTGCATGTGTGTGCTGAAGCTGTGTCTGTATGTGAGTGTGTGTGTGTGTGTGTCATCTGTGTTCCTGGTATTATAAGTGTGAATCTGTGTGTATGTGCGAAGCAGTGGACAGCCGCCAGGCCTCATTATTGTCATTCTCCTCACTGCCTCAAAGAGAGGCAAAGCGAGGCAATGCAGCTCCTTTCAATCGAGGAACCGAGGAAAGACGGAGACAAAAGGCCGAAATTAAACAAATGCTGGAAAGCGGCTTGGAGAGCCAGCTTTGAATAAAAGGGAGAGCGGCTGCACGGTTAACCCATCTGGGTCTTTCACTGGGGAGACCACACAGATATACTTCATCCGGGCATTCAGCTAAACTATAGGTCCACGCACACTGGGGTGCCAGTTCATGTGCATGTCCTATGTCACTCTTGTATGTCTGTTGTATGTGAGTATGTGTCCATCAGTAATCTGTTGCTGTTGTTTCCTTAATCCTCTGCAAAATACTGGCCTCGACTTAACCTTGGAATCCGTCATGTGCAGCTTCCTTGCGAGGACACCTGTGTAAGACTCCTCTGCATCCGCGTTGTTCTCATGGAGTATAATAGCTCTCGTTTCCACTATTCTCTTGTGTTTACAAGTTTAATCGCAGGTGAAAGGAACTTCCCGGAGTCCAGCCTCCGAAATAACAGCGCAGCGCGTTCCCCTGCAGGCTTGTGTACACCGAGAAAGATTTTCTCTGTCTATTCCCATGCCTCTCAAAGTTGCCACTTTCATCCTCCACTGATTGGATGTGTTTTGCGACGCTACGTGTCAGCACACGCCATGTACATGCAGACTGATAGAATCTTTCCCACAGAAGAACGGAGGCGGAAAGATGTTTGCACACAGCAGATGTATGCAGTGATGATGAACTTGTTGCTTTACTGGAGCTCTGCTACAGGTTCTTCTGTGTGCTTCCCCTCAGTTTGAGACGCCGCCTTTCCAAGTGTCTGTATGGTCTATGGCACTGATGCTGAGGGTGGGCGATGAAACGACAGGGATTTGGTAGAGAGATGGAGGCGAAAAAAGAATGTGGGCGGACACATCAAGTCCTCATGGCTTCACACCTAGAGCAGTAAACAATTAAAAGAGGAAGGTTTCAGCGCAAAAACTTCCCTGACAGGATTCAGTCTGACATTTGAGTGTGGTTATAAAGGCAGCATGTACTTCTCTGTCAAATATACCCACATAAGGAGCTATCTGGGATTAAGAGTCTTTTTCAAAGTCATTTAAACATCTGTATGCACTCAAATTTCAGCTGCTCTGAGATAAGCTTTGATACGGCAATGAATGCTATTTTTTTAGTTATTTCTCCATAACTATTCAGTATGACCTGAAATTCTACATTTCTAAAGGGCTGCTTCTTTGGAGCAATGCACATCCCATGTATCTTTTGTGTATTATCCACATATTGTGTCTAAATTGCAATCATGCATGATAAGGAAAACTTTTCTTGTTAGGTTTTTTTGTAAAAAAAAAAAAAAAAAAAGAAAAAGAAAAAAAAGGGACCGACTTGCAGCGACGAGGGTTGAGCTTTCGGCCTTTTTGGCTGCAGGTTTCAGCTGTGACGGTGCAGCGGCACTGGCATGTCGTCGAATCCAAGGCCCACTTCCTCCTTCGGCATGGGCGACAACGGGTCGTAGGAGAGGGGGAAGGAGAAGGAGAGGGGGATGGGAAGGAAATGGTGGAGGGAGAGATATTGGTGGGAGGCAGTGATGGTGGTGAAGGAAAAGATGTGGCAGAAGGAGCTGGAGGAGCATGGGTTCTGCATGGAAGAGGGATTTAGGAAAAGCATGGTTAGATCCTGAATTGATTAATTCACTGTTTAAGGAAAGCCAGCTAACACGTGGCAGACTAAAATGTCTTCCATGTTTGCTCATTACCACTAAACACCAAGGGAATTTTTTAGTTTTGTTCTGTTTTCACCATTAAAAGCTTGGACTGATTAAAAATGTTTTTAATGGCAGCTTTGGATGATACATTAGAGACATTAGAGGCATTTAGTCATGTTTAAAAATCATGAGAAGTCCCCCTTGTTGTGCAAACATCAAGCGATCATCAAACAACATCCTCTGAAGGCCATAAATGTCTGCACAAAATTTCACGACAGAGATATTTCAGTCCAGACCAAAGCTGTCCAGACTGAAATATCTCAGGCTTGTTTGAACATGCACATTGCCAGTCTGAAACTAACCCACACAATGCAGTGTGTGGGAGGTGTGTGACTAATGTGGGATAACGTTCGTAAGCTGCCAACAAACTTTCTCCCCTTTCTGTTCATCTGCCCGTTACCATGGCTTTGTTCGTATAGGAGGCCTTCAGTTAACTCCTCTAGACGCCCTGAACTTTCCCTCTCTGAAATCTCATTTTGAGAAAGTTGCCTGCATCACTTGGTCCATTAACAGCCGCTGCTTCTGCCTCTGTTTTCCCGGGAGGCTGGCGGCCTTAATGAAGTTACTTAATGAGGCAGAGAGGGCTCATCTTTGTTCCCATCCTGGTGACCACGCCTGTCGCTGGCTGGGACAGAGGAGGTAGGATTTGCAAGCAAATTACACAGATTTCACCCCTGCCAAAGTTTGAACAATGCCTGTTTTGAATGATGGATGGGTGCAGAGAGACATCACACCAAAGCTGAGCCACCTCTGGCCCCCAGAGGCCGGAAATGACTGACAGCAAAGTGAAGGGTAAGGAGATGAAAAAGAGTCGAGAGGAAAACATTAACAACTCTTTTATCTTTCATTCATGAAAGCCAACCTACTTGTGGTCCTTTCTTTCTTTCTTTCTTTCTGAATAAATACTGGCTAAATACTGTTTTGATTATGGCAGTTGTGGTGTTCACCAGTGTGTGTGAGAGACCTTGACTGCGCAGCTGTAAAACAAATTGTCCTTCAGAAATAATGAGGCCAGATAACCCAGTTTTCCTCTAATCCAAACAGTCTCAGTGAGACTGAGAGTATCCGGAATACACACCGACAGACACAAGTAACGCCTGCTTAAACCTTGCATTTTGAACAAAAACAATTTAACAATTTAAAAGCAAGCAATGAATAGTAAACATACGCAGCTCTGGTGGCTCCAGTTATCTTCTGTTTGGACTTCCTCCCTCTTTCCTTTTTCTTGCCTTTTCTTGCTGGCTTCAGAAAGGCCCTGGGAGCACCAAACAGACAAAATGTCACACACGGACAGGAGTTAATGTCAAACGAACGGTTTTCAGTTTTGGAATCTTTTGGAAGAACAAGCACCAAAATAAGTCATCCTATAACTAACGAGTGAACATCCTGAACATGTCCTTAGATGAACTCTTTGAATGTTTCATAACTTTTTATAATGTTGATCTGTTCCTTTATCTGACAGTCTGGGATATGAAGATACCCATTTGCAATGTGGGTCATTTTAATTAATATTTTATTGATATTGATCATTCTTTACATAATTGTTATATTATCAAAAAACATTTGTGGTATTGTCCTTTTCATTTCCCAAATTATTTAGTGACGTGCATTCGGCTTAAGTATTAAGGGATGTGATGTTCAGATTCTCATTACACTGTTGTGTTTCAGGAGAGAGGACCTAAATGTGCGATGCTACAGAGGAAGAACTGCACAAAATGTGTGAAAAGCATCTAAAATAACATAAAAGTAAACTAGACTAAATGGGTATATAAATTTATATAAACAAAAGACTAACCAGAGACAGGAAACGGCTGGTAAATGTCTCACAAGTGAAACTAATTAACAAAGGTCAAGATAATTAGGTGTAGAGGATACAAGACATAAAAGAAAACATGGTAATAGAGACTGGGGAACAGGCAGCAACAGAAGGACAAGAAGGAAAATGAGATGGAAACATTTTGAACCTAGAACTTTACCAAAACATAAAACCATCAAAGGTCAAAGGTTTTTCATGAGAAAAAATAAAAAAAAACAAACACTCAGTGTCACTAGATAGATAAATATGACATTGAAACCAAACTCCTTAACTCTACTTTACAACAACTTTCCAAACAATCCTTATTTATTTAGCATTTGTCAAAAGAGACATGTTAGTGCCTTTCTGTTAAGCCCCCTTTCTTCTGATTGGCTGCCTCTCACAAACACAAGGTTTGAACAGCAGGTGGGTGGAGCTACTGTGCTCAAAGCCAGAGCTGTGTGCCCAACATTACAGAATTAAAGATATCTCCTCTCTTTGACATAGAAAGGGGTAAAAGGACCACACTTAGAAAAAAATTTTTTATCAACTATTTTGAGAATAAAGTCAAAATTTCAAGAATATAGTCGTAATTCTATTTTGAGAAAAACATCAAAGCTGTATTTCAAGAAAAAAGTCAAAATGTGGACGTTACAGTTGTACTTTCAAGACAAACTAAAATGGCTTGTAATGGTTGTAATGGACAGATCCAGGGTGTATTGATGGTTACACCCTCGTGCAATAAAGAGGATGTACGTTGTATCACAAGACGGCTCATCAGTTTGTTTAACTAACTCATCCAAACACGTCATTTTGTAGAGAGTACAGCAGGCGCGACAGTTTGTCCTGAAACAACAATGGACTTTTTTCTCAAAATTATCAACAATACTTTTTCTTAATGTGGCCCTAATATTCCATCACATAGTGACATCACATAGACCCAGGACTTCAAAAAAATGTCTGAAACAGGGAGTTTAAAGCAGTCTGAAGATCAAATGTGCTGTTAACAAGAGAGAGAGAGAGAGAAATGGATAATAGGTCCGCTTTAATATGTTTAATGTGAACTGCAGTTTAACATCGGTCAATGCCTTTCAAAGAGCCTGCAGTTGGTAAATAATTATTTCAATTTACTGCAACATTTTTCAATTCTAAGAACCTTTATGGATTTCTGTTAATACACTATTATTCAGAGTTAATCATTTTAAAACTCAACAGGCTATCTGACAGCCTGAGTTAAAAGGTCTTCAAAACTTCTGCTGAGGTTGATCTGGTGTTATTAGATACTAAGGAGGTTTTGCTATTGTTTCAGTTTGTTTCTCTTTTTTTTATTAGTCAAAAACGTATGAACAGATTTGTTCATACAGATTTGTACAAGGCAATCACTTGTTGGAAAGAATTTTACCTGGATAAATAAAGGATTATACACATATCCAGAAAATATCTAATCGGCCAATCTGATGGCTGTAACCCAATGCATTTAAACTGAAACAAAATGTAGAAGCAAGACGATTTAAGTCAATCTGAATATGGCACGATTATTGGTGCCAGATGGATGGGTCTGAGTATTTCAGAAACTGTTGATGTACTGGGATTTTACCACAAAATTATCTCTAGAGAACAGCCCAAAAAAGAGAATATTTCCAGAGAAAAAAAATCCAATTCTCTGGGTGAAAATGCAATGTTGATGACAGAGGTCAGAGGAGAACGGCCAAACCGCTTCAGACAGAAGGCAACAGCAAGTCAATTAACCACTTATCATGACCAAAGGTATGAGGTCTGATGAATTTTGACTTATGCTGCCACATTCAGATGATCTGGTATAAGCATCATGGATCCTTCTATCAACAGTTCAGACTGCTGGTGGTTTAATGGTGTGCAGGATATTTTCTTGGCACACTTTAGACCCTCTAGCACCAGTTAAACTTTGTTTAAAGACCACAGCCTACCTGACGATGGTTGCTCATCATGTCCATCCTTTATGAACACATAGCACCTATCTGCTAATATCCACTTCCAGTAGAATAACACATTATGTAACAATCGTTTCAAATTATCCTTTTGAACAGTGACTTCACTGTACTCAAATGGCCTGGACAGTCACCTGATCTCAATCTAATAGAGCACCTTTAGACGTGATGGAACATGAGGTTCACATCATGGATGTGCAGCAGACAACTCTGCACCAACTGTATGATGCTGTCATGCCACAAACAGTTAAGGTAGTGAATCTGAATCTGAATCTGACAGGTATACTTAATAAAGTGTCTAATTAGTGTATGTGAAGTCAATCCTGATCCAGATCTAAATCCAGGAACCTTCTGAGACACTCTCTGGTCTTGCAGAATTGGACATTTAGCATATCTTCAAACATGAGCATACTTTTGCCTCGCTAACTGTATGACTTATACATGACTGTCCTGTATCTGGGTCCTCTTCTTTTGTAAGCTGTCACTGTACCAATACGGTGCTGGTGGTATCTTAGCAGTGTTTTTAAAGCCTAACTGGTTTACAAAGAAACAGTAAATGGAAAAATCCAGTAGTCACTGTTTACTCTCCCTACACTTCATGACATAAACAAAACAATTAATTAGTTCAGACTCTCAGTGCAGGGTGAGAAAATGTCACTGTCACTCTACTGTCAACTGATAACCCGTTTTTATCATTTTGAGTGTCCAGCATTTACTGAGCGCAATCTAATCCACTTTAATGTGGACTGGTGGCTTCAATAAAGTGCATCTACAGCTCTGTAGAGTTTTTTCAACTTCAACTCATCTCTGTTCTAGTCCCATCTGTTATATTAAATCATATCCAATTATGGGCACTGTACCATGTTTACCAGCTTAGCCCTGACATTATTAACAGACTCTGTTGCCTCTGCTGCTGCTGTTGTTGTTTTTGGAGTTCTAATTTACTACTAGGGATGCGTGACTCTCCTCCGTCAGCCTGTGAGAGACCACATGGCAAGGGAGATAAAATCATCGCTATGGTGACAACAGGATGCCAGCCGTCCCAGGGGATGCTGGGAGAGAGTCACACAGATGCTAACTCTTTCAACATCACATGAAAGAACTCGTATGTATTAACACAAAGCACAGAACATATAAAATTTCATAAAAACACAGAGTCAAACAGGCACATAACCTGTAACTTTAAAGGCTTAGAAAACTGTATGCACCCACACACCCACACCCACACACACACACACACACACACACACACACACACACACACACACACACACACACACACACACACACACAGATTGGAATCCTTTATTTATGTTCACATCCTAACAGGAAGCAGCAGGACATAAACATTAAAGATGCAATCATATGACTGTGTGGTTGGACCTGCACACAGACAAGAAGCAGAGATCAAGCAGAAATGCTCCTTTCACAGCGTCCAGCTGTCAGCCGCAGCTGACATTGGCCCTACGTGCTGGACAGAGAGCCGTCTTTATTTTTGTCATTAACATAAAGAGCAATTTTCTCCAATCACCAAGCAGATACAGGATCATTATTGCACTAATGTGTTTTTGCTTCAAACCTAGTGTCCACAGTACTCTTACTGATTTTAGGACTTCTAAAAGAGAGACTGTTGAAGACGCTGTTTGGCTTTGAAAGCTTAGTTACTTAGTAGTCTGCACGGAGAGGAAAAGCAGACTTTTAGAAATAATGACACCCACATTCACTGGCTGACTGGGTCTTGTTAGTCACCACATGTCCTTCCCAACCCTGTCACATGACCCTGTTCTGTAAGAAAACAAGGACAGGGGTTGGGTAATAAATTACAAACCCATACCATGTAATCACAATGTCCCTGGATTGATCCCCCCACCAATCTCCTGAAGTACAATATGCCCTGCCTGGTGTATTAAAGGCACTCTGCAGCAGCAGAAAATCATTGCATTAATGGAACAAAGTCAGTGCACCCACATTTACATGCAGACGACTTGTACTATCCAAGGTGTCACAACATTTCACTGAACTACAGCTGCTGATAATTAGCGATGATATGCTGCAACGAGCTGATACATGCAAGGCATGACTGATTCAGCTCCATCCGTCCATCCATTCCTGTTTTCCCAACTGCTTATCCACATTAGCATCCCAGCTGGTTCCACCCTGGACGCGTCTGCAGTCTTATCACAGAGATGCTTAAAGAAACACATCTATACCAGTTTAGAATCATTAATTAACCTGACGGGCATGTCTTTGGACTGTGGGAGGAAGTCACTGCAGGCACAGGGAGAACATCCACACAGAAGACCCGCAGCAGGCCTTTATCTCTCTGAGATGACATTGCTTACCACTGTAACACCATGATTCCCAGTATGTGGGAACTGCCCATACAAAAACAAAGTCACAGATTTTTTATATTAACTACATTTTTTATTGATTGTTGACCTTCCAAATAACTGTAAGAGGTTTATTTACTCTTTCTAAAATGATAGATTTTATACCTATTACATTTTCATCTTACTTTGATTTTCTTCTTCTTTTTCTATTATCGTGTCACCGTATTATGCCTTTTAAGCCTTTTGTAATGCTTTAAAAGTAACTTTTTAATTACTCATTTCTGGAGTGCATGTTGCACGGGTATTGCAGCACAACGTTTCACCAAAACAAAAATCAGTGAACTTTTGAATTTAGAAAACAAAACAAAACAAAAAAAAAACAGACACAAATCACATTTTAATTCAATTTCAGTCTTGATGGCAATGTTCCATTCAGACAGCTTTTTAAGACCACTATTCTGTGGAAAATTACTCAGTGGGTAAACATGAGTTCATGGTTGAAATGGGGTTAAATTCCAGTCTTTGTAGGAGCCTAAAAACACATTTCATCTTTCACTATTCAACCAAATTTAGGCATAAAGGAATGCTTTTTTTTTTTTTAATGATTGTGCTCAACCACATTCATCCTAAAAAACATCAGTCATGGATGTCTGGTGCTTAGTGGGAGACAAATGGGCCTTCTTGACCAGCATGCCTCTGGACACAATTGTGAAGTGAGGCCCAAAAATCTGGAGTTAATGAGTTAATGTAGCCCGGTCAGGGTGCTTCCAGCAGCTATAGGTGTGAGCGACTATGTCAGTGCTCTTAAACTGGATTAACCCAGTCCGGGGTCTCATGTGACGTGCTCTTTGAATTCTTGAGCAACATGTTCATTCTTTGCCATTTATAACTGTTGCTTTGAAAGCAAACACTGGTGTTTCGAGGACATTAATGAGGTGAATAAGGACATTTGTTGCGTAGCACAGGCGAGATATTTTTCTGCAATTTTGGAGTTTTGTAGCAAGTAGAAGTTTTCAGGTAAAGAACTGAGCACTTCTTTTAAAGACTGTTCAGTAGCCTATAGCTACTTGGATTTAATTAAGATGTTCTTTCCTTGTAATTGAAATACCGGTCCGACTACCGGCTACTCATTATTAAGATAATCAGCAGAATTTTAAATATGTCATCAGTGCAGAGCTTGGACATGGGCTGAAAGACCATGTTTGATGTTATCACGAGCAGAAGAGCTCAGAATAAAATCCAGAAACACAGAGATAAAGATTGGAGTTCTTTACCTTGATGTAGGTGTTGGCTGGAGGTGTTCCTTTAACCTGCACACAGATTTAAAAATTGCCATTGTAGAAGTGTATGAAAGGTCAGTGGAGCAGCATTATCCAGTATGCGCCTGAACCTCAGATGGGTGAGTTTTTATTACCTGCAATCACATTGACTGTGCTCGATGAAGGGCAGCTCAGTGAGCTCGTGCTTCATAAAGGACGTCCTCATCAGCTGCACACAGGTCAGAAGAAAGTAAGTGCGTATTTATCATCTGAGCAGACTTCCTGTATATGTGTGTGCGTGTGCGTGTGTACCTCCATGGTAACTGCGTGTGTGAGCGTGGGTACACACTCGAAAGCCTCGTCAGCACAGCAGCCGCCACATCGCCTCACCGACACACAAGATGGGATGAAGAGGCTGTGGGTCTCATCTGGAAACTCCCGCCAAACCTCCACCAGAGTGTCTCGAGGCTCGCAGCCGCTCCGCGAGTACACCTCCAACCACCGTCGCACTTGTGGAGAGACAAGGACAAACAGTGTGTTTTATTTGTTTTACTCTTTCACCTCCGTGACGCGTGAGTTTATGTAGAAACATAAACATACCTTCTCGACCTTCTCTGGATTTGGGGGAGTCGGCAGGGCGCCAGTGAGCAAGCTGGAGAGAGGTAGCAACAAACTCAGTCATACAATGAGTGGTTTCATTCCAGTTTCAAATAAAATAGAAAAGTAATCAGTTTAAAAGACACTAAATTAACTCATTTGTATACAGTTGGTAGGATAAAATACCAAAATATCAACTTATAACCTTTAATCTACAGGGTAAATCTGAACTATATGTAATTATGTCAACCTAAAAAACAAGTTCATGGATTGCTTAAGTTCACATTTTATCTATTACATCAGACTTAATGTGAAATCTATCTCCCAAATTTGTCCACCAAGATAAAAAACACATATTGGCTGTTACTGATCAACTAAACAGCATTTATTTGACTCTCCAGCTATTATCTGCAACTTCTTGCTTGACACTGTTGTAAAAGTGTGCTGGTGCAGATCAACAGATCAAAGTATTTCCCGTTAATGAACACCACAGTATTTCACACCTGGAGTTTGAGCGTGACAAGCTCAATAAAGCGTGGAGGGAAATAACAGGAAGAAAGCGAAACCGCTGAACTTTGATACAGAGATACCTTTGAAGGAGGGTACGAGTTGTGTCTCTCCTCTGTTAGAGAGCAGTTTCTGTGTGGGTGAGGTCTCTTGGTGTGTTTGGCTGCAAGTTTTATGTTTAGGATCAAATTTCACGCATATTTTTTACCTGGATGATGGAGATGCTAAAACCCGATCAAAGCTTTGGAGACACCCATTGATCTAAATATCAATGAAATACTTTGTTGCCCTCTCCCACTTCTCTTCATATTCCCTCATGATATCCATTTCTGGAAATTTACGTGTCTATATTACACTCAGAGCCTGTCCTGAATCAAACCCAATGTGCTGTTTTGCATCTTTTAAGCAAACCGATGCAAAGGAGCACAAAAAATAACACAAGTTCTTCTCTTTTTCATGCCCTCTCTCTCTGTCTCGGGTTTTGACTTTGTTGTTTTTGTGTTATGTTGCTGACAAACAGGCTATTCAGACCTCACCTGTCACCTTAACACTGTGCTTTAACTGCAATGTAATTTCAATATTTTTGCAAGAGGTGAAAACACTAGAACATTTGACTGATGAACTCTATATCCTGCAGTCTAACTCTGCTACTTTCAGAGGCAGATATTGTACTTCTTCCTCATCTCAACCATTCATTTTGCAGTTATAATTTTATAGTACTTACAAATTTCTATTAATATCCTAAAAATATCAAGTGTTATTAAATATTAAACCAGTGCTTCTCAACCTGTTTGACATAAATAAATAAGCATCTTATTGTGGTTCTGCAGATGTTCATGACTTTTATCAGTTCCACATGAATTCATTCAAAAACCTGATTGAGTACCAAAGCGATAAAATATTTATGCATCTCACGACCTCTCAGACTAATTTAATGAGCATTTGAAGGGGCCCGGCGCTGATTGGGAACTAATGGACTGAGCAGCTTCAACACAAAAAAAGGTCCTGGCAAAAAGGGCACTGATAGAGCCTATCCACCACCAAACCACATGCACTATTTTGCAGTTTTGAAGAAAGTGTAGCAAAAGAAGACAAGTTTTCATGAGTTCTTGCTTTGCTCAAGCTCCACCTCCATCTGTGTTGGGTTTTATGTAATTCGGCTTGGTTGTTTTTGCATAATCGTGCTGACAAAACAGACTAATCAGATCTTATCTGTCACATTAACATGGGATAAATATAGCAAGCACTTTTAATGAAGTACTTTTATTATATTATAAAGGATTTTTTTGTGCCTCTCATAAACACACATGAGAAGAACCTGCATTTTATGGCACTCTACTTGTATCAAGGCCACTTGAAAGGGAATGTAGACTTTGTCCAGTTGACCCCCTTTTACTGATCCACCCCCTTATACACACATGGGTTAGGCCCACATTGATTGAACAGTGTTGATTTATGCTGGGGCCATTTTGTAAGCACTATGAGCTGAAGTAAATGTGTCCTCTCTGTATCATTCTTAGAGAGGAGTCTAAGATTAACTCCCTTTGGCAGCCATATCTGCACAGAGCTGGCACACACACACACCGACTGACACACACACTCCTGAGTGCCAGCCCAAAGCCATCTGCACCGGCACTGCCTGTCTGTCTAACACATCTAACTCCCTGTGCACACTGTACAGATGGGCCATGTGTGTGTATGTGTGTGAAAAAGGCCCTGCCCTTGACCTAACCACCATCTCTCCCACACTGAGCTTCATCACCGCAGGAGGAGCAGGATGACCCCCTTTTTAAATAAGCTGTCAGGGAGGCAGACGGCATGAAGGCGGAAAGCCTTGTGAGCAGGTGAAGAGGCTCTCCGAGTGCACACTGGGGTCCGCCATGTAGTGTCTAGGATGACAAACGCGTAAAACATGCAGTATAGAGCAGCACCGCAGAGTCAGGGTTGGATCCACTTCAGAGCACTGCCTGTTCCTGATACGAGCCTCCAGACATAAATAAAAAAACACAGCATGGGCAGGAACTGCTATATGTGTAGGTGGAAAAATGAGCCCATATGCCACATCGAGGGACAAGCCAGTGCAATCAGTGAGAATTTCTTATGAATGATTTCTATACTAACTCTTCCCCCATAACAGCTGGGATAGGCTCCAGCCCCCTCACAACCCTGACTCTTATTACTTCACACACACTATAAGAAATTGATCATTTTTAGGCTGTCAGACTGAAAAAAGCCCTTTAATATATTCTTGTTTTTTTAGATAGCACTTGGGACGACATCTGAAATGCACTGGTGTTATGTTAATGACGTAAAAAATAGTTTGACAGATAATAGTGAGATTATAATTTTTGCACCGCAAGCCACCGCTGTATATTTATTAGTTAAGATTTAATTAAAGTGCAGACTTTAATATCTATGTCAAAGGGTTGAACAAATATGTTGTATAAAAAGTTTACAAGCAGCTATATTTTCAGTGCTCATTACGACTAGCTTAAGTGACTCCCCTTGTCTCTTGCAGCTGTCTCTTTGTAATTCCTTCTGCCTTTAGTTTTGTCTTCAGCAAGTTAAATATATGTTCAATCAGATCTGTTGATGTGTTTGACTCCAATTTTTTTTTTTTTACCCTCAAACTGCTGGGTGTCTCTCTGTCCACTGTAAACATCTGACTGAATCTGAGCGGTCAGTATTTCCCTAAACACTTCATAATTCATTCAACGACTTCTGTGTACTGTCACATCTGTGTCTCATCTCTAAAAACAAGTGATCCACTGGCACTGAAAGCAATGCATGTTCATGCCATCACACTGTCTCCACTGTGTTTGACAGATGTTGCATGCTTCACATCATTTGGAGCCCCTCCAAATCTTCTTCTCACGTGCTGTTGAAGCGCTGGCTTGTTTGCAAAGAGCCCTCTTTATTTCCTCTTGTGATGTCTTTAGTAGACTGATGATAATGACATGCCTTCCTTCTGAACACTGTTCTGCACTTTTCTACATGCTCTGAAGGCATTTCCTTTACAATGGAAAGGATCCTGTGAGCATCCACTACTGCTTTCTCCTGTAGGCTTGTGTGTGTTTATTTAAATTCACAAGTTCCTTCTTTTTTAAATTTTTTTTTTTTTTAATCTCAGAATCAGCTTTTGATTTGGCCACTCCAGATGTTTCCACTGTCTCTTTTTAGGAATCGTTTTGTTTTTTCAGCCTAACGATGGCCTGTTTTACTAGCATTGAGAGGTCCTTTGACCACATGTTGTGTCAAAAAGCAATACCAAAACTTTTACTTCCTTAATTGATCCAGATATAAGAAACGATGTAAGAAAAGAACAGGATCCATCTGGGTATAAAGCAGTTCCTGAATCAAAAAAATTTAGATGTATATATCTTTAAATTAAAGCTGAGAGGCTCTGCTTTAATAGCAATTACTTTAACCTTGATATCTATTGATAAACAGATAAAATAACTAGGAGTGGGTCAGTATTCACACACACACACACACACACACAC
>NW_005187409.1:4393632-4402265 GCF_000239375.1 Pundamilia nyererei | reverse complement strand
CAGTAAGCATGGAGCTCCCTCATTAGCTTGGCCTTCCGCTGGAAAGGCTAGATTGGATCAGGTCTGTCATCTGACCCAGCCTACACACCCACAGTTCCAGCAACCGGCATCTGTTATTATTTATAAATATTCATTATTTTGTTGCTGTAAGTTGGTAATAAATGAATCCAGGAGATTCTTGCTCTCAGCCAAAATCATGTATAATTTATTTCTATAGATCAAAAAGAGATCAGATGCGTTAATTAGGAATGTATAGTAGTACTGGTAGGCAGGGGTAACTTAGCTGTTCACTTTGTTCCCAGTCTTTATGTTAAGCTAATGGGCTTGGAGATACATATAGTTCAACACATTGCACGGCTCCTTTAATAATAATGAGCTCACAAATTGATTTTTCTGGTCCACATGTCCTCCATCTTTTCTTCCCAAAAGGCAAAAGGGTTTCATTTGATGAATGAAGCTAACAGAAACAAAGCAACTGCGCTGCTGGAGGAGGATTTTCCACTACCTGGCAACTCAATCACTGTCCTTGTGAATGGCTTATAATTAATCGACCTAGCTTTAACAGGCCAAAGTGTGCAAAACAGTCAATACACTCACCAGAAAGCATGCTTTATATAAAGTATCACTGAATTATGTTGGTGTGAGAGGAGACAATGAAGCCGGATGTCACATTAAAGTAATTACTGAAAGCCACGTTTAATCTCGGAGGGTTTCGTTGTGTTTTTCTGCCACAGGACCAGAAGTGACAGGTGTCATTGACCCAGAGGATAACTTCCACAAGGTTACAACTTCCCACCAGGCTCCAACAGACCAGGAATATATATAGATATATAGATGTATAGTAGGTCAAATGATCCATACATACATACCTTGGCGTGAGAAGTCGGTATTCTGGTGAGCAGCAGGAATTGAAACATTCCTAGAATAACTTGTAGCATAATCCCCATTGTGCAGGAGTCCAAGGGGCACGCAAAAAATATTTTTTGGACCAATCCAAAAAAAGAAGCTGGCTTGTCCTCCTTGCGTCGCCTCCGTGTCCGAATAAAGGCGCAGATATCCCGCTTTCACTCTCCAGTCTCCCTTCCCTGAAAGGACTCCCAGGGTGGCATCATCGGGGTCGTAACAATAACTTTATTGTGTCGCATTTTAGCTCTAATGATTTAGGACTCAGTTCTCTATATGAACTCTATGACAGTTAAATCCTCTATTAGTGAGACACTGTAGACTGAAATGACCTTCCCTGCACAAACTATGGCTTTCTTATAATGTTGAATGTGGCACCAAAGCAGCCAAATCCTTATCCTTTTTCCAGAAACTTGAAAGAACTTTAAAGTGATGCTTTCCTGTAGTGATTATGAGCACAGTCCGCCTCTTGGTTCGGCTCCCATGAAACCGGTCCGGGGGGTCCGGGGTGGCGTTACTGGGGGATTACACAGGCTACAGATTCCCGCTTAAACGTGGTGCGATCATCAAATCCTGTGTGTCTGAAGAAAGAAATCGCATCATCCAGCTATAGGACGTTAATCCGGAAAAGATCCGACGCCCTGGCCCGACGCGCGGAGGGTATGTGCCGCATATTCCTCTCCCCGGCTCGGTCACAGTCTCACCACACCGTCGCTCCTACTGAAAATGTGACGTTTCCCCTCCAGGCGCATCTTCCCGTTTTTTTCCCACTCCCCTTATAAATAAACCCAGAATAACATCCTCGGCTGCTGTGGCAGACAGCGTGACTACAGCAGAGCAGTCAGAGCGAAGATACAGGCAGGTCTGGAAAGGTAGACCTTCATTTGTTGCTGTGATCGGTTTCCTCGCTTCTGTTTGCCCTTGAGACGCACGCAGCGTAACCATTGCGCTGCCAACTTTTTCCAGACAGGATAGGCGCACTGCACACAGGTGGAGTGTCTCTATTGGTCCCACAGCGGGGGGGTCAGGGGGCCTCCAGGGGCCTCTTGTAAGTGGGGAGTATGATTGAGGACACCAAGGTCGTGTCAGTGGCAGGGGACATATTTTAGTATTTACATGTGAATATGGAGGCTAAACAATAAGGGGATTACATTTTTAGAAAATGGTGATTGTTGTGCGCATCAGTTGAGGCATTTTTCTTTTAAAGGGGGCCAGCTGTCCACTGGCTTTCTTACTTATCCATAAGAAAGACTGTGATTTAAAGATGCCATCTTATAACATGTAGTCCTATGAGAGTATACTTAAAAGAGATTACGTTTTGCCAAAGAAGAAGTGTTTAATCACCAAACTTTGATTCCTGAGAGTGTTTTTGACTTGTGAACACCTTGTCCTTGCTAGGAAATAGATTATGGTGACACAGTAATATCTAAATTCTGTTGTATTTAATCAAAGTAATGCCAATGATTTAAGAGTTCAGCTGGTGCACACTTATCTGCAATCCAACACATACTGAGAGCAACGAGCTGATGATTGATAAACGTTTTCTTCAGTTTAATCATAGAAGTTATTTACAAGGAATTTCTCAACAAGCCAACATGACCAAAGGCTGTAATGCACAGTGACCCTGCTTGTAAACACAGACTGACACGTCGCGGTAGGAATGCAGCTTAGGTGTTACTAATAACGCTGACGAATGATTTGTTCTGTTCTCTTCAAATGTTCCACTGAGTCATGACAGTAAAGCAGGTAAATCAAAGTCAGCCATTATTCACTTTATTATTTACATATTTGCTGTCCATCCACTGTGAGAAGAAAATGACAAGGGGCATTTTTTCAAATAAAAAGAGCCCAAAACAAAGTGTCAAGTAGAATTGATAAACTGTGGAAAGGTCTTGGGCAACACTTCATTTATTTATATTTTTTTGAGGAAATGGTAAAAAGGTGCAGTGTTTTATGGAAACATCTACAAACATACATGGAAATACAGTATATTAGACAAAAACAGAGTTTGCATAATTCTAACAAGCTTGAAAGTCAATATTTGGTTTGACCACCTTTATGCAGCCTTAACCTGAAGGCAACATTTCATGAAGTCATCTTCAGGAACGGTTCTCCAGACTTATTGAAGGACATTCAGTGCTCTGCTTTGAACGTTGGCTGTCTGTTGCTCTGTTCTCTGTTAAGATGATCCCACACTGCTTCAATAATGTTGAGGTCTGGGCTCTGGAGAGGCCGCTCCATCACTGCTAGTGTTCCAGTTACTGTTTTTCTATCCAGGTGTGCTTTCACTGCACTGGCAGTGGGTTTGGAATTATTTCATGCTGAAAAATGAAGCAGCTGCCAATCAGATCCCTTCCAGTTGGTATTGCATCATGGGTCAACATTGGACAATGCTGTTCTCTATTCATAATTCCATTAATTTTGACAACATCCCAAACACCACTGACTGAAATGGGGCCCTGAACCATGACAGAGCCTCCACCGTGTTTCACAAGATGGCTGTAGGCCATCACTGCTGTACCCCTCTCCTGACTTCCTCCATACATCCTGACAATGATTGGGTTAAAACAGAAATTTCAAATTATTTATTCATCTCTCCTTCAGACTTGTTTCCCCTGATTTTCTGGCCAGTTCTGTGTAATTTCTCATACCTCAACATTTATCACCGTTTCCTTTCCTTAAGAATAGTTTCCCGACAGATACACTTTCACCGAGAACATTTCTGATGAGCTTTCAGTGAACAGCAGAGGGATCAACTTCTTTAGTCCTCCACTTTTCCAGCTTTCCCAGATTGTTGAAAATTGTTGTTGTTGAAAAATCAGTCAAAGACAAAGTTTGAAAGACCTTCAGAAAGAAACTACCTGCTTGGAAGCAAAATATATATATATTTTAAAAAAAGCTGCTAGTGACTTTTGCACAGTTGTAGAGTTTACTGATAATTAAAATCATAAAAACAATTTTGATTCCCAAAGGTGGATCATTGTGGTTTGGGAGCAGTTTTATGATTTTTTAATGCCCAAGGAGGGAAATTAAGGATTTCAGCCCCTCCCATCCAACTAATCAATAAAAAATAATCTCCAAAGAGCATGTCACGCTTTTATTTCAGAGCATGATTCTACACAGTTTCTCTTCGCAGCTCATTAAACTAAAGATAAAAGTCAATTAAAACTGCATCCAGAGCAGTTTTCTTCTCTAGCAGGAAAACTCTTGAGCCTCATCTCCTATCAGTGTGTGTGTGAAGGCATGCTGACACGAGGATCTCAGTCATTATGGCGTGTTTGGGTTATGACAGGGTACTCACACGCCACATGAGGGTGAGGGTGTCTGAGAGCTATGCGGGGACACAGTATGTTATCTCCTGCTGACGTCTCAGGGCAGGGGCCGCTGGTGACAAGAAAACAGAGAGGGAAAAGGGGCGATATCCTTTCTTAAAAACAAACTTCACGCTGTAGATGCAGGGTTTTACACACCCACACAATTCCTTCCAAAATAAAAAGAAAGAAAGAAGGAAAGAATCCAAGCCTTGACTTCATAATGGGTGTCGCCTTTCCTGGATGATCACTGGAAATTTTCTTGTTTGTAAAAGCAAACATGCAAATAAACATAACTGCGTTGCTGTCTTCAAAGTTAAAAATGTATGATTCACTTTCACTGACGTGATGGAAAACAAAGATCTGAGATAATTATCTATTTGAATCATTACCGATTCTTCTCTGCTGCTCGTTAAAAGGTAACAGGAAACAAATGACACTATGGGAAGAAATGGTAATAAGCAAGACATTAAATAACAAGAAGCATGTAGAAGTAAAGTGAAATCAAGCAAAGGATGGTTAATGAGATCTTTTAAAGCTTTCTCTCAGATGTCCCAAGAGGGACTCAACAAGGCAGCAAAAACATAAAACAATATAATATATAAAGACTGAGAGGCCAAAATGGTAAATGTTGGCTCACTTTGTGTGTGTGATCTTTCCTTTAAATGCATTTCTCCATAATATTACAACAGTTTGCAATAAATAACTTACTCAGTGGCACTTTTTTCTCCAGATTTTCTGTGTCAAACAAATCGATATTTGTTGGCAGGAAGTGCAGAAAGTCCAAAAATCAAACACTTGTGAATATATATCAGGTGTGAACCAATTTAAACAGCACCGTCCACACTTGAGCGCTCAAAGACATTTTCTTTTAAAACAACATGAAACATTGCTGCAAATAAGAGTCTCTCTCTTCACAACTTGATCAGCTGTCATGTTGTATTATTCACCGTCACATGTGAGTTCCAGATGCTGCACAGCTGTAACAGAAATGAGGCTGAGAACAATAAACAGCAAACGGCGTGTTCCTGAGACTCCATTAGGGGCAGTTTGATAGAGCTCATTACGGCTCCTGTGGACAAACCGTGAACAGGTTTGGGAACAAACGAGTCCCATAAAATATAAAAGCTTATCCTGGTCCTCCCCCTAAACCCCACCCACTCCCTGCAGATTTCAGGATCACATCTGAGGGCAAAAACAGGCGTGGAAACACGTTTAAAAAGGTCAGAAAATACATAATCTTAAAACTAACACAATAGCCAGCTTGGTCCGCCTGCTGGCATCACCGAGCACAGCTGAAGGATCTGCTACTTGTCGTCTCCAACGTCGGTGCGTTTGTATTTCTCCTTAAACTCCGCGTGCTTCTGACGCAGGATTTCCGTTTGCTTCTTAAAACCATTGACCCTGAAAAATCGCAAATGAAACAGCATCAGAACAACAACATCAGAGAGAAGGATGGGGAAAAAGGAATCTGAAGCTCAGTTCACACACCTCGCCCTCTCTTTGGCTTCATTGTAAATTCCTATGATGATTCGGTCTTTCTCATCCATGAAGTTAGTGTGAACTTCTTCCAGTTTCCTGAAAGCATCAGAGGGAGGTAGACAATTCCCTTTTAGAGAGCTTAACCTAAGAACTCAGCAGCGCTCTTTATTTATGGGTTTGTACAGCTGTTAGAGGAGCTGCTCACATCACAAAGAAGTGAATCTCAACAAACACATGTGGCACCACGTCAGTGTGTGAAAGCAAACTCAAGGCCGCGAGTTGGGAGGTTGTGCCAACACACATGGCACTGAGACACGTCCGCAACATTCCTCATTCATCTGGATGTGAATGAGCAGCAAATAAAAGGACACAGTGTGGACAACGAAGGACAGGATGTGAGCAAGAGGAAGTTTACCAAATGCACACTTCTTTCTAATATTTACAGTTTAAATTTAAATACAAAATGGTATCGTGTGTGGGGTTTTTACTTGAAGAGGACGGCGTGGGCTCCTATGCTGAGCATCATAGCGACGACACAATATGCCACCAGGCGGAAGTTCCTCTTCCTCATCTTCTGCTTCTCCTCGGCCATCATCTCTGGAGTGTGAGGGTGATGAACCTGCTCCCAGTAACGGATGTTCTCATAGGCATCCATGCTGATAGGAAAGGCATGAGAAGATTGACTAGTGACATCAGAAACAACGCTCAATGTAATAAGCACTTGTTGTAATAACTAAAGTTGCTCATTTGATTTGCAGTTACACAAATCGTGTCTGAACTTCAAGAAACATTAAATGAAAATGACAAGTGATAGTCATAGTCTGTATATAAAGGATGGAGCTTCCAGAAGCTCCAGGACTGCAAAGTAAATCCAAAGCAGATTTATTTTTTTATGTCCACCAGGAGGGGATTCCTCTAGCTTCAAAAAGTCCAGATGTATAGACGTTTATGAGCAAATGACCCTACTGATCTCTCACTCGCTGACCTCAGTAAACAATTTCCTAATGAGTTTATGAGCTCAATCTCAAGTTCAAATTCTTGAATACAACACAAAGTTCATTGTCTAAAATACTGGATGCTGTGAAGATGATTTCTCAACCATGGAAATAATTCTGCAATTTATTTGTCTTCTGTGGTCAGTGGACTCATTCGTTTCATAAATGTAACAGATTGTTGATTTGGCCACTGCTAAAGTTTTTCCTTTCTTGCAGAGCTGTTTATTTCGTTTAACTAGCAACACAAGTTTATTTTTTACATCACGGTCTCCTTGGACCTCATAAAGAGAATTCCAGTGACCAGGTACTAAACATAATCTCAACACTGCAGATCTTTTATGTGCTTATTTAGTCCCTGAATAACAGGAGAAAAGGCCTCAGTTCCCCGAAACTGTGGGACTGTGGATAGAAATGTCTGTAATTCAAGTGTGACACAAGTGTAGTTGTAAGACATGCTTTTTTACGGCATTAAATATCGGGGCAATTGAAAGTAAATTCCATGTTGCAAAAGTTGTAAATCAGTTGGCGTATATGATTTAAACATTGTTGTCCCCATTTTTTGTGCCTTGAGAAAGGAACTCCCAGAAATAGATATGTAATAGCGTCAGTCACAAATTCTGTGTTTCTTTTCTAAATTTGTCCCTTGGTGCTTTAAGATGACCGCTGCTCTGGCCTGACATTATATAAAAAAAGGTGAATTTTTCAGATGTGCACTTCAACCTTTTCAGACATTGCCCGTCAGAGCTGTACATGAGAACATCAATGACGGTATCAGCTGTATCTGACATTAAACAGTCTTTACCCTGCATGCTCCTCAGTATAGTCTGTGTGACATCCTGTTGAGCCCATGAAAGAGAATTAATTGAACACATCTGATGCTGACAATCTCCTGTTTTACTGTTAGACATGTTAGAAACAACGAAGCCCCAAACACTGGGGTTCCTGTGTGAAATTTGCTGCTTTTAAAGATGACACACTGTTAATGTAAAGTTCATAAGCAGTAACACACTAATGGATGTGGGTGAATCCTCACCTGCCTCTGTAGCTGGGGTCAGTGGAGGCAGATCTGAAGACTTGAGCACCACCATACGGCTGTCGTATTTTGAAGTCGTACTCCTTCCTACTCAGATCTTTGCTCAGCACCCTGTAGGCCTCGTTCAGCTGCACAAACTGGCTGTGCAGTGCCGGGTTTGACGGGTCGCTGTCTGGATGTAGCTGCACAATAAAGGGGACAGAGTCAGCAGCAAATTCTCCTCATGAAGCATGAAAAAAGAAAAGATCTGGTGCAGGTCAAATATGCAATCATTAACAACCGAAAAATGTTCTTACTTTTTATGACAAATAGATTTTTGTTTTGCACTTTGAACCAAGCTTCTTTCTCACCCTTTAATGAGGCCAAAGCCACAAAGTAAACACACATACCCATCCTTATTTAAACTGGGAGCCATAGCTTGAAAACAAACAGTGAGGAAGCCCACTGTGGGAACAGCTAGCAAGAACAAAATGTGCTGTGCAAGGCTGCCCTCGTGTGGCCACATGTTTTATTTAAATCCAAATGGGAATGATACCTTTTTGGATTTGTCAAAAAAGGCATTTTTGATTTCCTCTAACGTGGCATCAGATTTGACTCCCAGGAGGTCGTAGTAGGTCGCAGCTTTTCTGCGGTGAGAAAGCAAAGAACTCAAAACCAAGCAGGCACTCAGACCTGTTCAAACACAGAGTACACAAACACAATCATCAAGGTGTTCTCAGCAACTCTGCCTAAAACCTAAAGGCACACATTCACTTTGTCTACCTTTGCGTATAGCTTTGGGAGAACAGCCGCAGTCCACTCTTGCAACACCAAAAACAACTCTGGCACAGACGTAGCTGAGCCTCCAACTGCATGATAGAAATTTTTGGCGGTTCCACACAAGGACCTGAGCAGAGAGGACAGATGAAA
>NW_005187409.1:4390775-4393308 GCF_000239375.1 Pundamilia nyererei | reverse complement strand
AGTAATAAAACATTGATACTAGTGATACTAGAAGGAAAACAAACAAGGAGAAGTAGATTTGAGTCATTATGTAGCCCAGCACCGGAAGCAAATTTGAAATTGTATTGTACTGTATTGTTCCCCAGAGAAAACTCTACTTTGTCGTCAACATTTTTATTCATATTCATTCTTCACAATCATCATCATACTTTTTAATAAATCTATATATATAGATCTATTTATTTTTGTTAAGTTTAACAAAAACATTGCCTCACCTTCAATTTTTAGACTCCTTTCGTATGAGATCGTCAGAGACTTATTTTAGTTACTGGTAAAGATGCTTACGCTCACTTATCTCACCAGATCGCTGGGCAAACAACAGGATTGAGTTGATTCTACTGTATATAGTATTTTATTTTATTCTATTCTGTACAGTTGTGTACTGTATTTATTCTTATTGTATTCTAATTTTTGCTTTATAACTTTTGCACTGTCCACTTCCTGCTGTGACAAAACAAATTTCCCACGTGTGGGACTAATAAAGGTTATCTTATCTTATCTTATTATGCTGAGCACATGTCGAATGTCTCTATGAAATAAATGTTAAGCCTAAAACCAAGGTTGGAAAACAGAAACAGCTGCAGACTGATGTCTTTGCTAACTGCCCATGATATTAATTAAGGAAACTATTGGCCTTGACCAAACAACCACATAACCATAAATCAGCCCAGGAAACCTTCAAAACAGCTCACATGAAGTCTTAGGAAAATCTGAAGGAAGACATACATTTTGGACTAACAGTATTTTTCTTTTAGTTTTACAGCTGATTCTACTGACAAAGACCTCCCCCCACAGCCCTTCATACTGCACTAAAGTAATGAATAGGTAAAAAATTAAATGACAGAAAAGCTCCTGTTTTTTCACTACTATAGAATTTTTATTATTATTATTATTATTATTATTATTTTACTGTTGAAAAATATTAATCCAAACAATATTCCTGCTTATCTGGAGTACTCTAGTACTCCAAACTTAATTCTCTCCAGATAAACCCAGTTCCTCCTGGGAGATCCCAAACCATTCCCAGACAGATGAAATATATAATCTCTCTAGCAGGATGTAGGTTTACCCTGGGGTCTCTTTCCAGTTGGGTGTGCCTCCAAAGGGATGTGCCCAGGAGGTGTTCTAAATAATTGCCTGAAACACCTCACATGGGTCCTATCAACAGGCAAAATATCTTAGTTTAGTTTTTATTAGCCTGCACGTTAGTTATTTTTTCTTTAGTAGGTAATGTGTGGTACTAGTCAGTCACTAGCTTGGGTACTTGGTTTAGTTTTAGTCAACTACAACTTAGCTGCCTGTTTTCTCTGATTTTACCTTTCACTGTCTTCCCATTGAAAATGTCGACGTCAGCATCTGTCCCCTCATCTGTGGACACGTGACTGAGGACCAAAACAAAGGGATGAGGTGAATGACATGTTTTCAAAAGGATTAAACAACTAAAACAGGGGGCAATTTGACACCTTTCACAATCAGCTGAAAGGTCAAACACGACCTGTGTTTCACTTTGACCCACTCACGTTAACTACATTCAACTGCTACAATGACAGCTGGCTTTGTACATCAGTTATTACGTGTAATGTTCACATCAGTGAAGCAGAAAAGCCGACTAACCACATCATGAGATTCAGCAGGAACACTTTGTTATGCTATTAGAGAAGTGCTAATGCTAGCCGGGTGTACCGGCGTTAGCTCTAAACTGTTGAACTACGTCATCGACAGCTTGTTAAAAACTGTATAACTAGAGGCGTTTTAATAAATACGTAAAATAAAAGTCAAACACATTTTCAAATAAGGAGTGTTGTAGAAGCAGAGCTGACTAAAGGAGGAGAGGTGACATACCAGCGGAGCGCAGTTTCATAACATCGCATAAGCTCGGCGCATGGAGCCAACGTCAGTTAGATCTAAAGTCTACAAAATAAGAGCGCGGGCCTTCAAAATAAAAACACCACCATTTTCGGGATTAAAGAGTAGTTGAGTGATGAACAATGATAAATAAAAAGTAAAACATCAAAAAAGAATAATTAAAATATTGAATACTGGACACATATAATTGTCAATAGAATTGTTTATTGTTCAGCACAATAAACAATTATACTGTCAGCATTGTTACTGATATTGAAAGCTTATTGATAATTTGTCCAAGTAAAGAATGCCCTCCCACAAATGTCATGTGACTACCTCATTGGCTTACAGAATCGTGATGTCACACACATTTAGAATCTTACCACCACTGTGATCCTTTGATCCTTTGATCCTAAAACCCTTAAATAGGGGTGAGACGCAAGAACTTTTAGTCCGTTATTCGCAGCATTTATGTGTGCAGCATTCAAACGTTCGCCAGAGAAGCCTTTTTTGGATCCTTTTCAGAGTCACTGTTAACAGATTCCAACATGTCTCCAAGAAAACAGAAAAAAAGAGAAAACGTAAAGCCCAGCGCTCCTCTTTGCAATCGAGAAGACGATACTCAACTGCAGAAGATGTGCTTGGAAGA
>NW_005187409.1:4388801-4389935 GCF_000239375.1 Pundamilia nyererei | reverse complement strand
GAAGCTCTGCAAAAAAATCAAGAACTCCTCCAAGAAAAAGAACAAATGGACATAAAGCAGCGCAAACTACAAGGCATGGAGGAAAAGTACAAAGGGCTTCAGGCAAAGCTTGATAAAACACTGAACAAAAATAAAGAGTTGCTTCAAGAAAAAAAGCAACTAGAAATTAAACAGAAAGAAATGGACTCCAAGCTTGAAGGCGTGGAGGAAAAATACACCGCGCTGAAAATAAAGCTTGATAAAACAGTGCAAAGAAATAAGGATTTCCTACAAGACAAAGAACAGCATGACACGAAACAGAAAGATCTGGATTGTGAGCTTCAGAACATCAAGAAACACAACCAAGGTTTGCAAGTAATGCTTGATGAAGCTCTACAAAAAAATAAAGAAATCCTTGAAGAGAAAGAAAAACTGGACATAAACCAGAGAGGCATGCAGGAAAAATACGGAGCGCAGCAGGTAAAGCTTGATGAAACGCTGCACAAATATCAAGAGCTGCTTCAAGACAAAGAACAACGGAAAATAAAGCAGAAAGAAGAAAAACAAATTCTCCAGGACTTTGAGAGGAAAAACCAACAGCTGCAAGAGCGTTATAACAAACTGAACTCCAAAACAACTGAGCTGGAGGGGGAAAAGAAAAAAGTGCAAAGACAATGCTCAGAGATGCAGAGAAAGCTCAGTGACATGCTGAGAAAAAACACAGAACTGGAGAAACTTTCCAACAACTTTAAGTGCAAAAACACTGAGGTGCAGATGTTAAAGCAGCAACTAGAGAAAACAAACACAGACCTGCAGTGTACACTTCAAGAACTCGAGAGAAGTCAGCAGCTACAAGACGCACACAACAAATTACAACAGAGTTATACAGAGATGCACGAGGCAAAGCTTATGCAGGAGGCCAAATGTAAAGAACTGAAAGAAAGGCTGGAAGAAAAACAAGCCAAATTAGAAGAAGTGGAGACAACATGCAGGAAACTTGAGAAGGAAAATACACAAACAATTGATGAGTTAAGAACCCTCGTCCTAGAGAAGAAAGTGCTGGTGGAAAAGATCATGGACAAGAAGAAAAAACGCTTCCGCTTCTTCTGGAGGAAGAGCACTCCTGCTTTTTCTACTTTTTCCACTTTTTCTTCT
>NW_005187409.1:4386112-4387467 GCF_000239375.1 Pundamilia nyererei | reverse complement strand
GCAATCACAGGAGAACATGCAAACTCCACACAGAAAGACCCACAATTTCTTACCATAAGGTCACCATTTGCCCAACAACTTCACAAAAGCTGGAGAATTTATTGCTGGACCATGTACTCTCATGTGCCAGTTAGGAGTAGAGAATTGGTTTTAGTTACAATGAAACCATTTCTCTTTTAACACATAAACAGTGTGGATGCTGAAGAGCTTCATCTGTCATGGAGGTGACCAATAACCCAATGGTCACTCTGACAAAGCTCCAGCATTGCTGTGTGGAGTATGGAGAACCTTTAAGAAGGACAATGACTTCTGCAGCTCTCTGCCAATTAGACCAGTATGGTGGTGTGGTGGCGCGAATGAGGGATAACCGGGGACGGTAACTAAGATGTTGACAACGTCACCTGGGGGAGGAAGTTACACCCCAGGAAAGATTCCTCTATCCAATGTAAGTGTTACTGCTACCAAAGCCCACAGACTCGTTATTAACAGTAGAGAGGAGACAGATGAATTTTACAAATCAAAATTTATTAAGAAGAACTACTAAAAGCATAGAATTGTAAAATCAGAAAGGTACCTAAGGTAGCAGGGTGGAGACGGCAGGATAGTTAATTAAAAACACTTTATTAACAACTGATGATTAAAATGACCAGACTCCCTCCCACAATGCTCTAAAACAATCACAGATTGATTAAAAAACAAACAAAACAATACTAAACAAAATAGTGGAGACCGGCCACTTGAGGAGGCAACCTACAGGGAGGAGTGCCCAAGGATGCTACCAGTTACTCACCCGTGTAACTCCACTGCAGACCTCACTGTCACTCACACTGAAGTCTAAATGGTGCAATCTACCTATGCCCACCTCACGTGCCTAGCCCCTCAACAAGCGGCCGCACCTCCACTAAAGCAATAAAACAAAGCATAAAACGTTAAACAAATTAGTAAAAGAGATCTACATAAAACAACTACACCCCAAGTTACTGTTCTTTATAAAAAGCATCACATAACAAACAAACAAACAGCATAAGACAAGACAGCAGCAGCATGGCGCAATCCACTCTCTAAAGGGCAATACTAAAATGTGTAGCTTTCCTGAGGAGATCTGCAGTGCTTCGCTGCCTAATGCACTCAGCCCCCTTAGATGGTAAAAGACTACCAAATGCCTCCGTGTGGTAGTGAAGCGCAGCTGTTTCTTATAAGGCCGCTAATTATCAGCTGGGAAGGTGTGGGTGGTAGTGCTGCATTCGTGGACATCACGTAAAATCCTACCCCAGAATCTACTTCACTACAGTAGAGTGTCCAGATGGAAGCCACTCTTCATTAAAAGGCACATAACAGTTAACTTGGAGTTTCAC
>NW_005187409.1:4379193-4385714 GCF_000239375.1 Pundamilia nyererei | reverse complement strand
ATATACAGCGCTGTGCAAACGTTTGGAGCCTCCCCTCATTTCCTTGAATGTCAATATTTGAAAAATATTGAGAGGTTGCTGAGGACTTTTGGACAGCACTACATTATTTATTTATTTACTGTACAGCACTTTGGTCCTGTGCTGGCTATTTTAAAGTGCTTTATAAATAAAGTTGGATTGAATTGGATTATAATTAATATTAAAATAAGTTTGTCTTATAACTATAATTCATAAATATAATTTACATTGTAGAAATATGCACAAAATTAATATTTTTTTCCACATCTGTCAATTTTTTTCCATATCTTCCTGACAATATAACATTATTATTATTTACACTCTTTGCCGCTAGGTGGTGATAAGAAGCAAATTTTTGCCGTTCGTGGGAAAAGAGGAAGAAACCACCTTTCGCTGGTTTGGCTTCTTCTTCGCCTACCTCGGAAACGACAGGTAAACAAGCCACAAAACGTTTGTCCTTATTTGGTTTCATAGAAAATCAACCAGACAATATTATCTTAGAGTAAACGAGAACACAGGAGTCTTTATGTTAGACGTTTATTTTATCAGGAAGTCGCACTTCCTATTTAATTCCTTTCCAGCTCTCCGGTTCATTGAAAGTTTTTGACTGTTTTTAGTCCGATGGTGGAAAAAATTGGGAGCTACTGGTAAGTAAATAAAGAATAACTTCATTAGCAGTAACAAATCAGGAGCTTTTATGTGAGTAAATTGACGCTGAGCGGTCTTGTTTTTGAATGTCACGTTTTTAAATGTGTCTGTTCTCCTTTTCAACCTCGCTGACAAATCTGCATTGAACAAACTGTTGACGCCTTAAAGAAGTTGTCCTCCCGTTTTTGGTTATGCCACTGCACCCAATGCTGTCATGATCCCACGGGCCCTGTTGAAATTGTCATTATATCCCCCTGAATCAGAATCAGAATACTTTATTGAATTAGAGGATGACTGCAGTATACTTACAGCTCACCTGGACCTGCATTTATGCAAACATTAGGGCTGCTTAGTTTATTTAGTTAAATCAGTTATTTTGGTCAATTATTTTGTGTCTATTTAAAAAATCATGCATTTTAAAGGTAGTTACTGCCATGATAGTAACAAATTTCTAATATATTTAGAAATCTTTTTTTAATAATTTGATGTTGTGCTTCCATTAACCTTATCCATGGTCAGATTTATTTGCCTGCTCTAATCTCTTATATGTGGGTGCACTTGATGTGTGTCTTTGTATAACAGGAGTGGACTTATTAACCTGCACAGAGTTGATCACCTCACTTGATTTGATGCCTTCATGGGCCTTAAGGTTTAAAGCTTCAGCTGAAACAGCTCACATTTTCTTCTTCTTTTGGCTGTTCCCTTTATGGGTCACCACAGATGATTATCTCACCCTATCCCCAACACGCTCTTCTATCACACCAACCCTCTGCATGTCCTCCTTCGCTCTATTACTCTTCTCCATGGTCTTTCTTTTTTCCTTACTTCAAGGCAGATCCATCTTCAGCATCCTTTGTCCAACATGTCCAAAAGATCTCAGCCTTGCCTCTCTGATTTTGTCTTCAAAGTGTTCAACCTGAACTGTCCCTCTGATAGACTCATTTCTAATCCTGCTCATTCTTATCACTTCCAGCAACCATCTTAACATCTCAAACCATCCCACCTCCAAGTCTTCTCAAAGAACACAGCTTGGATCAAGTAACTGATGCTTCCAGTGAAGAGCCGCAGTGGGAAATGATGGACCCTGAGGTGTCTGTGCTGCTGCACTGTGCACACTGGCATGGGCTGCTCGAGTCTCAAGTACAAGTGGAGCTTTCAGAAAGGTGCAAACATACAGTGCAGTACATCCTTTAAATACTTTTCATCACACGTCATGTAAAATCAATTCCTCCTCTCTCAGGTTTAACAGGCAGACAGATCTGGCTCTGGAGCGTCACATAGATGAGGTGTGGACGAAGCGGGTGTCCAAGGAGCCGTGGCTTTTCAACGGGGCAAAATTCAGGCTACATTCTTTCTGCTTAGCAGATCCACAAAATCCACCTTCCACTCCGTTGTCCCATGGCACCATTTTCCACCACACAGAGGACCAAATCAATCAAGGACAGAGGGATTTGGGTGAAATACATAACAGGTGTATAAGTCAGACAGAAAATGCTGAGGGTGCCTCTAATCATGACTACAGAGAGTTTAATGGCATTGCAGACAAACTTCCTCCACACCCTGCACCCCTCCTCTCTCTGAGGTTAGGCCTCACGTGCTACAAGGACTACCTGGGGACAAACTGGTCGTGTGGGGTGGCCAAGCTGCGACAGCGTGGTGAGGCCGAGTTCGGAGATCCTCTGATGCTGCTGGCTCAGCCTCTAGGTGTCGGTGCCATACTGTGCACCAGCAATGGTCAGGTGGTCATGATCAGGAGGAGCCAAAAGGTGGCAGAGGCGGGAGGGCTCCTGGATATCCCCGGAGGCCACCCAGAGCCAAAGGTGATATGAATAAAGAGGATTCAGTCTCACCAAAATGCTTGATGTGTTGCTCATATCAACCCTGTTGTCCTCAGGCTGTGTGTGAGCGTCTAGGACAGAGGGTGTGTGAGGAGCAGATCGGCATAGCCATGATGGAGAGGAAGCCAGAGGCCATCGTCTCAGAGCTTTTCTCCTCTGTGTGCGCCGAGATCAGAGATGAGGTGAAAAGTCATTCCTTTTCCTTTTCTGTTTGTATTCTTTTTATTCAGAATTGTAATGTCGTGTTTCACGTTTATGCACGTATACTTACCGCCAGAAGCCTGCTAGCAACTCTTTTTAAAGAGTCTAAATGGTGTCAGCAGATTTCCTTCAGTGAAATACCTCAAAATCAGAATTCTTGTTCAATCATGCATGTCATAGGCCCCACAAAGTGAAACCAGCTTCCAGAAACTTGGCACCACAGTTTGACTCAGCCCTAATATTTGATCCACACATCAGAAAATTTACCAAGTTTTTTTATGAAGTGGAAAATTGTTAGGTCAGATCCTACACATGGGACCTCACGACATCACAGTGTAAAACAAGGATTTTATGCCTAAAGCAGTATTCACACAGTCACTTTTCTTTAATAAAACTTTGCACCAGCTGTTTTGTCGAAGTAATGAAAGGGCTAAAATATTAATATTATTAATTTTACTGTTCTGTCCCAGGTGAATATTCCTCTGAGCTCCCTAGGACCGCCCGTCCTGATGGGCGTCGCTCTGAATCACACCAGCGCTGGAAGACCGAGTGCCGAGTTTTACGTCAGGTAGTCGTCGCTTCAGTTTTAATCCATACTGTGAAACCTGCAGCACAGATTTCTTGAAGTAGGTGTGTCAGTGAAAGTTGCTCAGAAAATGAAAGTATGGCGAAACATTTTATAAAGATAAAATCATCACGATGACCACATCTCCACTACTAAAGACTGCGTAGTTTTCCATGTGGACTATTGAAGTAGCTTTGTATGAGTCACAGTTCAAAATAATCCCCTGCAACCTTTTTCTGATTGGCTGCCTCTGGTAAACAGAACATGAGTGGGTGAGGCTTCTGGTCACAGCCAGAGTGAGATGACTATATTAGGGCTACCCTCTCTCTTTGACATCATACAGACCTAGGAGTAGAAAAAAACTGCAATTTCCTGAGCTGACTGAATTAAAAGCACATTCAGGAGCACTGACTGCAAATAACTGCAATGAGGCTTAAACAAATATACATTTAGGCTGTAAGACTACATGATGTGTTATATGTATGTTTAGGGAATCTAAACCTTCTTTAAACTTTTCTTTTTATTCTTGAAATCCATTTGTAACTGGAATCTCACTCCTATTACAAATAATTCTCTTGGAGTTAAACAAGTTCAGTATTAAGAAGAAAAAACAGTTTTACTGCCCCATATAAAAGTTAGATATTTGGGCTTGAGATGAGTAAAGTTAATAGAGTTAAAATAGAAACAATAAAAAATGCACACCAGTGAAAGACTAAAAGTAAAGGAACAGAAGTAATAATGAAGACAACTGAGAGACCATAAAAGATGACATCACATGATGGCAAGCCTATAAAAAGGTGTCATACAAAATGAAGTCCAAAGTTAAAGTTACTATTAGATTAGGTCTCAATTATCTAACCAGATTTGCCCAGCTGAGGTTAAGAAGGGTAGCATAAAGCTGCACACAATCCTAAATCAAGCATCGTGAAATAATAAATGTGGTTTGAATGGCTCTATAAAGATATAAATTTTAATCTGTGTGCTTTCAGTTGCTCCTTAAGTTCTGATGAAGTGAGAAAGTTGTACTGGAAAGGAGGAGTGGAGGCCAGCGAGTCCACAGAGGTCGTCTTTGTCAGCAGAACGGTGAGATGTTACAGACATACAAATACCTGCAGAACAACACCAAAACGAGATTCTTGTACTTGCGTCTGCAGTAGGGAACAAAGTACAATCATCACTTTATGGAGAGATTACAAGCATATAAGGCAATTCTGCCTTTTTATATACAGTAGTGTGAAAAAGTGTTTGCTGATTTCCTATTTTTTTATATGTTTGTCACACTTAAATGATTCAGATCATCAAACAAATTTAAATGTTAGACAAAGACGGCACAAGTAAATGCAGTTTCTAAATGAAGATGTTTCTCGTTAAGGTGATTACATCAGAACCGGGTGTGGCTAGAGAAATTGAACTCAGCTTTCCAAAGTTGTGATATACCAGTTAATTTATGATAGAACAGATATGGGGGCAATCACTATTTTCACACAGAGCCATGTAGGTTTACTTACCTTTTTGTCTAATATTTAAATTTATTTGATGATCTGGAGCATTTAAATGCAACAAAACTCCAAAACAAAACAGGAAATTAGGAAGGGGGCAAACACTTTCTCACACAGTTGTATTTTGCACACTGTAGGACGTTTTGCAGCTGGACAGAAGCAGCCCTCTGTGGTCGGAGCTTTGTCCGTCAGCTAAAGGAGCCGTGCTGCTTTATCAGACTGTTAAACCTGACGTAGTTCCAGACCAACGCGGACGAGGCGATGCCAAGTTGACACCACCACATGCGCACAAAAAAACAGACTGATTGAAGTTTGGGGTTTTATTTACAGGTTACTCATAATTCAGTACTGTGTAATTCATTTATACACTGTACAGCAAGAACAAGTAAAAATGTATTAAAATATTTTGAATAAAAACCTAAAGTGTCCATGTCTTTTCATAAAAGATAAAATATGACACTGATTATGTTTGAGCAGGGAGTGTGCAGTTCCATATAATAAAACCTCAGCAGTGTTGGTGTTATGTAATCACTGGTAATGCAGCAGCATTATTCGAGTCCTCTTGCTCCAGGTTCGCTCATGAGTAGTTCTGGTACGCGCTGTAGTAATACCCCTGATCCTGATAAGGCACGCTCCACTGAAATGTGAATGACACAAAATTAATTTAACATCTAGCAAATGCAGCTGTGCTTTTAGAGAGAAATGAGCCAGGTTGGCACTCACGTATCTTGGCGGCTGACTCCATGTCTGCATGCCGCTCCTGTGAGAGGATGGAGGACCGTGAGGGTGGGGTCTTTTCCTGTAAAGTCGCCGTGTCTTCTCATGTTTGGGGACGGGGGGTAGCAGTCTGCGGGCCTCATCTTTATACTCCTGCAGGAGCTTTAGCGCCTTTTCCTGTGGCAGCTCGACATACTGCAACTCCTCCAGGAGGTCATCCTGCTGCTCTGGAAGACTGCAGCTCACTGGACAGAGAGAGGAAAGTATTACAGGAATGACTGCTGTTTATTTTAACTGTCAGCAGCACCAGCTGTAAAGATCTTTTATAAACTCTATGTGGCTCCCAGCACATCTGAGACCTTAAATGATATCAATAAACCGAGTAATGAGAGGAAGAACCTTTCTTCCTGAAGGATTCACGGATTTAACCAAGAAGAATCTGAACCCATTCCTCAGTGTAAATTTACAGGGATTACTGTAGAGACCAAATGGAACATATGAAACAAATTCATGTTTTGTTTTTGATCCCCTAATATAGACCTGTAATGTAACATAATATTACAAATGTAGGTAAACCTTGTAATTTGAGCAGGGCGGTCTCTGGGATGTGTTCACCGTCTCTCATCTGGTGCTGCGACAGTCGCCTTTTCCACTCGTTGCCTGAGGGAAACACCACCACCACCCGACGCCTGAAGCCTGTGAACAGCCGCAGCTTGTGACGGAGTGCAGAGAAGAGGATGTTGCACTGGAAACAGAAAGATGAAGTGAAATAACTACTAAGACTACAGCATAGTGAAATGTTTTGTCGAAGCTCTTTGCTCATAACTGTGGTGGTTACAGTTTAGATTTTATTCCACATATAACTGCTTTAAAGTAAATATTTAATTATTAATAGGACCAAGAAATAATTCCAAACTCCAGACTGCCGAGGCCCGATTTGAAACCAGAAAATCTTCTGCTGCTCATCCAAACCTCTATCACATGAGCCTAAATGAACCAGTTCACTTTGGTCTCCTGACACTTTGCTTGAAGAGG
>NW_005187409.1:4376793-4378175 GCF_000239375.1 Pundamilia nyererei | reverse complement strand
CGAACAGCTCTTACAGAGGACATGAGGGAACAGAGCACGACCCCGTAGCACCGAGGTGTCCGTGGAAAAGGCCACTCCTACAAAACGACCGTTTTTATGGAAAGAGAGCTCGACAGCGCCATCTGAGGAGAAAGACTGGGTGTGTGCAGGTGTGAACATGACACACAAACACAAAAAAATGGTTTAAATGAGAGAAAAGTCACTCGAGCGCTAGTAAAGCTGACTGAAAACATAACTCACAGCATAACAGCCGATGATATCCCCCTCCGAAAAAGGCTCTCCAAAGTTCTCTTCCTTTCTATCTGACACTTTTTTACCACGTCCATCATAACAAAAAGAGAGTTCATCCTCACCTGACGTGAAACCCAGAAGGATTCAGAAGCTTTTTAACAAGTAAATCACATCTACAGACAATAAATATAAAAAAAACTTCATTCTTACCCAGCAGCATAGAGGATACGGCCACTGACCAGCCAACTCTCAATCCATATGGCTCCCTGACTTCATGGTCATCTGGCTGTGCAGTCAACAGTTTCCTCTCCAGCCTCACCTCAAAGCCCACCCTGCCCTGCTGCACCCCATGGGTGAGCCTGCAGCCTGACCACAGCAGGGGGAATTGAGCCCAGAACCGCGGCTGGCCAGAGGATCCATCAGGACTCACCTCGAAGTGCAGGTGAGAGCCATCTGAGTAATCGACAAGGAGACTCAGGGAGTCAAATCAAATACACCCTTGGGGGTTAGTCCAGACAAAATTAAAACAAGTAATTCATAAGAAAACTCAAGCGCTGATTAAAATTTGTGTGGGTGTGTTTTCACACATTTATCTAGTCTGACTTTATCTTCATCTTGTTCCTCTGCCTCACTCCTCTCCGCAGGGGGCTGTGGTGATTTGGCTCTGGTTGAAAAAAAAAAGAGACATGTCACATTTAATGATTTAAGAACTTCATTAAATCTAAATCTAAATAAAACACAAAGATAAAGATTCCTTTTATGCCACTGTGCTATGCATTCTGCAGTGAAACTGGATCAGAGCTTATGTTTTAGCAGACGAGCATACATACATTCTTACATGCGTTCACTCATCGTTCATTGCACAGAATAAAATAACAATAATAAAATAGGAAATATTAAAGTATAAATACACATAAATACAGTAAAAATAAAATGCTAATCTGGCCTTAAGAAAAAAAACCTGCTCCATCCACACATGCATACACATAAAAAAATCATTCAAAGTAAGGATTTAAAACATATTCCTAAACAGTGGTGCAGTAACCAGGACCACAATATTGGAAGAGCTTTAAATCCTTCTTCTCTCTTAAACTGAGAAAACCTATTTTAACATGACCTGATTAGCTCACTGAGAGCAACAGATTCCTTCA
>NW_005187409.1:4373130-4375233 GCF_000239375.1 Pundamilia nyererei | reverse complement strand
AAACAAACAAACAAACAAACCGGTGCATGATGCATTGATCACCTCTAACATATGCCCTCCATACAAAAATAACTAAAGACCTAAACTAATAAAAACGATGCTAGAATTGAATATTTGTAAACACTAAAAAATAAACTGAAACAAGAAAATCCTCTCTGAAAAAACTAAATAAAAATAAAGTCTAATTGCAAAATACAAAAAATATAACTCTGGCTATTTGTCACAAGCAGATGTTCAGTGTAATTTTAACTCTATTAATAGTGGTTACTACATTATATAAACTTGAGCAGTAACACAAATAAGTATAAGGTAATATATTCAGAAGTGAATGTATTACCTTTGTGTTCCTATTGACACCCTAAAGCAAACTATGTGTTGCAACATGAGCCCTGTTTTTATCCTGTATTTGTTTTTAATATGGAAAAAAGGTATACCAAAGGACTTAGGCATTGTTCTTGTTGTCCATGAGAAATACAACTGTGGTGGGAATGATTTTCTCAGATATCTGCAGGTCAGGAAAACATGCAAGGACAATAGTATTTTTTTTTCCACACATTTATTGTTATGTCTAAAGACAACAAGAAAAACATTCTTTCATGAATATTTCATAGACATTCTCTGTAACTTATAGAGATGGTTGTGTGACCGTCACATCATTCAACCACACTATGTTCAAAGTCACTTAAATCAAATTTCTTTCCCATTGTGATGCTCAGTTTAAACTTCAGCAGGCAATCGTGATCATATGATTAGCTGACTGGATATCTGTGTTAAAGAGCAGTTGAATCGGTGTATGTAATAAAGTGTCTGATTGTTGTACTGCTAGACTGCATTCTCTCTTATTGTGCATGGGATGTAAGCTGTGGTCACTGCAGCCCAACACACTTACAGTTAAATAAACGATGTAGGAAATATTTAATAGATATCCAATCTGGCACTCAACACTGTAATTAACATTGTAACCACAATAATATCAAAGTGACTAAAGCAAACAGAAGACGTGTGATCAGGGTGATTGTGCTTTTGTAAATAACAAAAATGAGCAAGGTTCTCTTATAATGACTCTTTTTTATTTGTAAACAACAACAATGCAAAAACACAAGTGTGAATGAGCACAAACGGTTTTCAGAGGTAAAAAGCAGGACAATGTTCAGCATACAAAAACATTTAATACATCACAAAGCCGCCTCTTTACCTCAGATTTCCACCTCTGCTGTCTGCGTGTCATTACAGCTGCTCGGGTTGACAGAAGTGCAACGACGACTTCATATCAACCCCACTGGGCTCCACATAAATCTGTCTCAAAAAGTCACAAATCAGAGTTTTCCTGCTAATTAAACTCTACGTGGATCGTCTGAGAGGATTTTACTGCTTCACTGACGGTCCGAGAGCAGCCGCCTCCACGCAAACAGCATCATGACAGAAATCGTCACAAGATGAGAGGCCGGCAGAGATTTTCCCAATACACAACAGAACATTCAGGTCATGCTCACACAGTGAGCCTGTTACACGAACACGGTGGCTCAGTCACGCTCTCGCCACATGCTTCACGATGAAAGCATCCGAATATTACACGCAGGACAATACAACGAATTCTCCCTGATGAGGACACGACTGTGCAAAATGTCGAACTCCTGCAGAAACAACCATGCATTGTAAATGTACTTGGAACAAACACCAGGCTGGCTGCTTGTGGTGTCATCAATGATGTGAATGAACAGTGACTCACGAAAATGCGGTGAAAAGACAAAAATAAGCAACAACACTGGTTATTGTTATAATGTGCTTCAGCTGTGAAATCCCTTTTTGTTTGAAGGTACCGGTAGATAAGTTTTGTCCCACTACAGACCAACTCTGTGGACCTACAGACTGCATGTTCCTATCTTATCACTTATTAAGGAAATGTTTTTGCCCATAAATGTCTTCAGTGTTGGATTTGACACAACAACTGTATTCTTCAGTAACTGGTATATTTTGAATCTATAAAATCCTTCAGTACAAACGTCCCTGACATCATTGCAAACACATTTCATCTCCAATCAAAACCTTTGATCACAAGACAGTCAGCGTGCATAAATGAATCGGTGAATCAATAAAGTTCAC
>NW_005187409.1:4363799-4372074 GCF_000239375.1 Pundamilia nyererei | reverse complement strand
GTCTGATGGACTGTGTCCCAGCAGCATCTCCTTCTCCCGGTGCAGACAGGGCCCGCTGATGTGCTGGCTGTGAGAGTGGTAGAGCCGCAGGAAAGCCAGGATGGAGTGAACCAGCCACAGAGCCGTCACAAGCCACAGCGACGCCTGAGAATGAAGAGAGATGCTTACAGTCACGTATCGAAAAAACACTGAACAGACACATGGTGAAGGATAACGATGCAGAAAGCATCCAAGAAGTTTGTGAAATTCCTGTGTTTTATTATTCTGTTACTGAGTAATAATTAGCAGATATCTGTGTCTGTGCTTTGCATCTTTACAGGTTATAAATGCAGCTGCTTCAGTTGCTGAATCCATCTTTTTTTATCCTTATAATGGAACGTGTGGCTCCAAAAGAACTACCATGGCAAAGGTCAAAACACCAGCATGGAAGGTTCAAAAACATGGGCCCAAAAGGCAGCAGATGACTTTTATATTTATGTGTGATCCACAAATGGTCACTTCTGCCTCCGAATGACCAACATGGCTGAGCTAAAGCAACGCGCACAGGGGAAGCAATTCATTCAACCTTTATAGTGAGTGGATGCTTCAGATTCTGGTTGCCTAGGTAACCCTCTAATGTATATAGCACACACTCACATGTCCATCTTCCACTCTCATTTTATGCCATTTTTAACAATACATCAGTGAAACAACAGTTATCATCTCAGTATAACGACTGTCAGCAAATTCTTGGAGGTAGATTGGTGAAACTATGGGACCGGAGCTGAGAGAAATGTACAAACAAGTACCGGTAGAAAAACTGAGTTAAGACCCAGCCTATTGTTTCGATCATTTAAAACTCCAGGACAAAGATTCACAGGAGAAATCTAAAAATCAACAATGTGGCTCCAGGAATGTAGAAGTCCAAAAATCAATTTGTAAAAACATACAGTCTGTGCCTTTAACAAACACCACTTCCTGTGAGACTTTTGATTTCAGGGACGAGTCGATAGTTCACTGTGACGACAGCAGGAGAGACGAGAGGGACGCCGTTTTTAGACGGGACAGATTAGAACTGGAAAAACTGAAAAATGACCGTAGCCGTGTCTCATCAATATGAGTCGGTTTGTTGCGGGAGTGAACCTCGGACACTCGTTTCATTGTTTCCAAAAGACAGATTAGATAAATCCTGCCCAGGACACTGAATGGAGCTGCAGAAGCTGCTAGAACGGAGGCTGACATCAGCTCTTGTGTCGATCAATGATGTTTTGTAACAAAAACACAAAGCACTGACAACATCAAAGAAACTCCTAAATGCATGCTTTTAATTCCTGGATAAATCTGCAAAACAGACAAGCTTCAGACGAACATGATGCCGAACAAAAGTGGTTTCTTCTGACAGAGTAAACCTGCTTTCCTGTTTCACGCGTCTGCTTTCCTAAAATATCAAATCTGTGACAAAAGATCTGTTGCCATTAGAAACAGCTCACACAACATCACTGCAGCTGACATCGAATCAGACAGAAGGGTGGAAAAAACCCCTGAAATGAGTGACTACAGTGATGTGATCAGGAACAATGTTTACATACAAAACATCCTGTATTTAAGCACAAAACGGGGATAAATCTGTAAATACTACTGCAGCTGCTACACTGATGGGAGCTCATGCTGTTATTTTTAAAGGTTCATCTATTAATCAATTACTGTGTTATAGCATTAATGGCCACAGGGGAGGTCTTCATCAGTTGGAAAGTTTTTTAACCTTATGAAAATACAGTTAATTTGGCCATTGGGGTCAGATTAGACTCTTTGCCGGGCTGATTCAGTCCCCTTGGCCTTATGTTTGACACCCCTGTTCTATAATTTCAGATGCCTAATTAGCTTGTTGTGATCATTTTAATGTTACTTAAGTTATCTGTCTGAACTGTTAAATAATTATTTTCTTTTTTCTTCATCGTGCTCTACCTCCTTCAGCCTTTCAGAAAAGCAGACAGCCGAACTGTGAAGCTCTTGTTTCAGAGGCCTGGGAGGAAGTTGGTGTCCCTTTTGCGTTCTGGTGTGCGCAACATTTTGGGTTTGCTTGTATTTGCGCATTCCTACCTGCGCCAGACTGAGCTCTGTGAAGAAAGATGAAGTGTCCACGTCCAGGTAAAGCGGCACAGACTGGGACTCTGCACAGCTGAATTCAAAACAAACAAGAATAGATGAGAAAAGGACCTGAAGATATGCTCAAACAAGATGACAGCCACACACACGCTTTAAAAACACACATTTTAACATCAACCCTGAATCATTTTCTTTTTAAAAATCACACATGGAGCAACAAAAGAAAAGTCTGGAAATGTGCAGGCCTCTCGATGTCAAACTGAGCAGGCATCCATCCACAACGCCAAAGGGGCGTCTGCGTTAGATGTACCTGAATGGCTGTGTGTCGTTTTCTGTCACAACGTCGCACCAGGAGCTGAGTCCTAGTGACAGGATGACACTGGCTCCTCCAGACAGGAAGAACACGCACACGCTCAGCAGGACCGTGAGGAAGGACGAAAACAGAGTGCTGGGCAGAAACAGAGAGAGAGAGATGGCCATCAGACACACAGAGAGCTGAGGCTTAAGACCAACGTTGGAGCAAATGCATGATTAATTTATAATATCAACTGCAGCTACATCCCCTCTTTCTGCTGCTTCAGTTATCACAGTAATGTTTTTATTTCTACAGATTTCCTCAACAGATACAGACGAACAGTATATACAGTACTGCACAAAAGTTTTGAAACACCCCTCATCGCTTTACATTGTACAAGTAAATTGGGAAATGGATAAAGCTATTTATGGAAACATCGGTAAACATACATGGAAATACAGTATATAAGCCAAAAACCCATACAATCTGAACAAGCTTGTAAGTCAACCAGGACAACCTTAACTCTCTTTCAGTAGTCTTAAAATTACATCTGCTGTAAAAGTGACACAGCATTTCAGAAAAGGAACATCATACCAACAGTAAAATACGGTGGTATTGTGGTGGTTTGCAGCTGTTTTGCAACAGAACAATGTTAGCAAAACTCTCTGAACTTAAATCGTAAGAAATAAATGTGTAGTTCTGTTAGCTCCTTGTCCATTTTCCTTTACTGTGGATCCACTGTAAAATTTAATTTAGTAAAATTGAATTGTTTATTACTTATTCACACTGGTCTAGTAACCCAGGGGCTAGGCCTTTATCATTGGGAAAAGCTATAAAACGTATGAAAACAAAGCTAAATGTCCAAAATTTATGCCAAACTTCACATTGTGCAAAGCTGTCCAGAGGGCCATACTGGAGTCTCTGCCTGGCCAAATACCACCCACGGGCCTTATGTTTGACACCCCTGCTATGACTACTGTGATAACTGCAGTTTGTTTTTGTAGGTCATGTGACCCACAGGTTTGGTTTAGAAAGGCCCAGCAGCTGGTTGACATCAGGGGCCTGAGCATGACTCAGAGGTGTGTCAAACCCGCACCTCGGGGGTCAGAACCGGCCGGCAGAAGGTCCACTTTGGCCCACCTGATGAAAAGTGTGAAAGTTGCAGCTGAGACCTTGTTTATTTTTTTCCTTTGACTTAATGTAGGTGATGCTCCCGGTGTGGAGAGGCAGTACCAGCATTTCTATAATGAAACGTTGAGATTTTTTTTCACATGTAGGCAAGCTGATTCATAAAGACCTAAAATACTGTTGTTGTTGTTGTTTAAGTAAACTCGTTATTCTTAAGAGCTCTCAATGTGTTTCTTTCTTCTCCTGTTTCTTTACACTACACTTCTTTTTTTTGGGGGGGGGGGGGGGAGTAAAAAAAAATCACTAGAATAAAGGATGCAGATATATTCAGAACATTTTCTCCTCTCCTTAACATGGCCGACAGCCTTCTGTGCTGGTGGATACGCTGGCTGATCATCCACACCACATGACTGCGTCCGTTTCTGCATGCATCCGTTTATGTATGCCTTCATCTATTTTAATGCGTTTGCAGGATCTCCAAGTACCACCGGACTACTGTGGCACCATGCAGCATTATCTTTCTGCAGAACATAACCAAATGTAGGTCAGTAGTGTTGTACCCGCCCTTCTCTGTGTTTTGAGACGTATGGAGGGGTGGGTGTGTGCTGCAGGGAGACTCACTCGTCATGTTGTCCATGCAGATAGAAGAGGCACCTCCAGCCCTGCGCAGCTCCGTACAGCACCGTGAAAATGCCCACAAAAGTGGCGAACTGGCAGGCTGCCGGCGGCCCCCACTGTTGCACCACCAGGTGATCCACGACTCCCGTCGTGCCCGTCGGCTCCACCTGCTCATCCGTCCTCCAGTATCCACTGGAAAAGAGGGCGCAGCGGCCTTTGAAAGCGGAACCGTTCAGAGCCATCGGGACCACCACCAGCAAGCCCGCCGCTACCGAGAGAGCGTGAGCCGTGCAGTGCGCCAGCAGTAGCCGCCGGTCCAGCTCCATGACGCAGTACGAACACCAGATACACGGTTAGAGTACCCACGCTGAAAGAAGCAGCTCAGCACATCCCACTGTCTGTCTGCTGTACTGACCCCGTTACGGGTATTTAAAGGAGCAGGGCGGGGACCGAGCTGTCGCTCCCACCGTTACACAACCCGCACGTACTGCCAGAGAGGAGGGGGACACACAGAGGGCTCACTCCGCCAAAAAAAATCCAGGAACCAAGCAAGAGAAAACGCATCGCTGTAATCATGCCTGCATTTCAGCACAAACACTGAATGCAAAGCTGCTGCTGTTCTTTCTTATCTTTAAAAAAACTACTTTTTTTTCTTTACTCTTTCTGCCTGTCAATTCCGCTTCGCCATTTTACACACGCACTTGTTCATATAGAAACCTAAATAGCTATAGAGATAGATAGATATAGAGCTCGTCCTGGACAAGCAAAGATGTTTGGCATTTAACTCCTGATTCGGATTCTCGCAAGATCTACTAGACATGACGGGTATTTAAACAATTACACAAAATAAAATTATCAGAAATAAGGAGGCACACGTTATTATCATTTCTACCTCCACGTTTCTATTCTTGGACTCTGCTTTGCATGACTCACTGTTTGACATAGCTCCTATCCTTGATTTAAGGATTTTTGCAGGTTATCTCCTTCAAGTTAGAAAAATATTCAAGCACCATTAGAGTTCTCATCTTTTAGACATGTGTGCTTCTATTTTTGTTATTTATAACTTCTTCTTCTTCTTTTTTTTAAATTGTCAACTTTATTCAGGGGAAATTTATAAAATATTTCAATGGGGAGACTCTTCAAATTCTCATTCAACGTACTCCTCTTTCAACTCTAACTACTTCCACATAAGTGAACCAACAGACACCATTCAAACTTTAAAACTTCATTGGGAAGAATGTCAGGCATTGGTGGAGTTTCAGAAGGGGTTTTAAAGATCTAGAAAATGTGGTTCTTTGCTACATCGGCAATTGTAGTGAGCATCACTGGTGTAAAGTTTGCAACGTTAGTGAGCAGAATTTCAGGTGAATATTTCTCTCTGATCTCCCTCAGGATGCTCTGGGCCACGATCTGATCTCTGATGGAGTGAGAGAAGATGGCCCGGCTTTCCATTGCTGTGATAGTTTTGGAGACTCGATCCAAAGTGGCCTTTGTGACACTGGTGAAGAGTATGCTCATACAGTATGCTTAGGCCGTGTTTAAGAAGAGGCGAGGAGGAAGCTCCCAGAAGCCCTGCAGGATGTGGGGAACTGCCCCTATCACCACATCCTGTGCGGTGAGCAGTTTGAAGCTATGCTCTACCTGCTGGGTTTTCTATGAATAAAGTTATAAGAATGATCTTTTAAACATATATATTGAAAGACTATAGCTGAACTGTCAACAATTGTATGTCAGATGTGACTCACTGAAATTTAGGAGGTTTGGCAGTTTAAGGAGCATCTGGGCTTGAAACTCTATGTCCCTCCTTTTATTAATGACATTCACTGCCCACACCTGAAACAGAAAAGTCATTTACGTTGCAGATTTTTTAAGATGTTACGTGAACATAATGAAAAAAGAAATCTCCAAATTACTACAAGTCTTGTGAGTTTTCTAGTCTTACCAGTGTCAAAAGAGGATTGGCTTCTTTTAAAAATCCTTCAATTCAAACTCCCAAAGCCTTCAAAAGAAAACCAAACAGAGGATTTCTCTCAGCACTTAGACTTCATCACAAACAGACTTAAAGGTGTAGGTGTCACAGTAACTCACTGCTCTGTGAGCGTCTGTCTGCACTTTCACTTATAGGTGAATGATTCGGTGTATTTCAGTTAAATATTTCAGCAATTACAGGATTTCAGCTAAAAGAAATGATCACGTATCAGCATTCACACTGCATTTTATTCAGGAAATGCATTGTTTTAAGTTGTCATTCACTGGAGTAATTGATTTTTAGTTAACCTCGTGTAACATGGTGATCTCATTCAATGTGATCCTGATATCTAAATCTTAAGAGAGATGATTCACCCATTATGTGTATGCTTGTGCACAATGCATTTAGTTTTTTTTGTTTGTGTCTTTGTTTGTTTTTTTACCTTATGCATAGTTTAAAAAGAAAGGAGAAATCAATGGCTCCTTGCTCTCTCTATATTTAATGGCATCTAAAAGCCTGAATCCACAAAAAAATAGACTGACAAAGTTGATCATTTTGGCTGCAGATTACTATAATGAGATAAAAGTACAATTGTGTGACCAATATATGAACCAATATGAACCAGAATTTGAAAACAAACAAATAAACAACAACAACAACAATTGTAAAATAGGTGGGGGATTTCTTTAATAGCAGTATGATTAAACAAAACCTATTACAAATGGGGTAAATAAATAGAATGTACATGACTTAAATTAAATTAAACAAGTAAAAATAAAAGAATAAAAAGAATTAAAGCAAAACAAGCACAATTTAAATACATCTTTTTATTATATCATAAAAAGACTTTAACTTGGCTTTCTTTATGTATTCAAACGGCACAACAGATATCTAATGACATTAAAGTGTCTCAGTAATAACATAGTGCGGTAAACTGGATTAGTGATTTTCTCAGATTACTGATCAATAGGCAGCCTCGATCTAATTATTATAACATAAAGGTTCAAAAAGCAGCAGCCACAGTCGATTTGACAACAGGAGTGAGACATCTAACGGATAAACGATCTGCAAATTTGTGGCTCAGTGACGTAAGAGGGCGACGTCATCCGTTTGATCCCTTTAAATCAGATGGCGAATAAGAGGCTGTAACGATCACCCTGCAGAGGGAATGATCTTTCTGATTTATCTGTCAGATGTGTGATCGATGAGCTCATCGGCGGATATTTCGGGCTCTGCGCAGAAATCCTCATTAAATAACACCACATGTGTGACGATGTAAGTCGTCTTTGAACTTTACTTTAGACTTGTAAATTTGGAGTTTTTATTTTTGCTTTCTGTAGCTCCTGCTGAGTGATTATGTAAGACTAATTAGCTCAAGGGAGATGAACATTTTTCAGTGTTGGAAGTAAGTCATGCCGATTTCATTGCAAACACCACAGGAATGCAATTTACTGCGCATAAAGAAGCTGGTGAGATAAGACAGCAGCGGTGTTGTGGGTTTAGAGAGGGATTCACTGTATCTTACACGTCTTTTAAATGCCCCCACAGGGGTCCAAACTGGATGCTTCAGTCTGGCAGAGGGGAATGTGGGGTGGGGCCGGTGACATTCCTCTCCTCTGTACAAGCCCCGCTGCCTCAGATTGCCGATAAACCAAAGCATATTTTCCTAAAATTATCTCAAGTTATGTCGAGAAGGCTTCAGTTTCACACCAACTAAGAGCAGAAGATTAAAGCAGAACCAAAAACAACTGAGAGAATCTACAAAGAAAAGGCAGGTAACACATTAGATTTTGTTGTTGTCAATTTAATGACTACAAGAGCACCTAAAAAAATAAGGAAGACAAAAACTTAATTCTTGCACTCTTCCAACTTTTACTGCACATCAGCCCATAATTGAAACTGTAAACCGCAAATGCACTAGTATATTGCCTAATATAACTAATTATAATATAATATAATATAATATAATATAATATAATATAATATAATATAATATAATATAACAAATAAACCATCAAAGGAATATCAGAATCAGAATACTTTATTAATCCCGAAGGAAATTAGGGTTACAGCAGGCAGCACGCTAATGGCGCATGCACACTTACAAAGGAACCTTCTGACCAACTTTACACAAACATCACATTGGGGAGACATGTCAGAAAGGTAGGCTGATAGGAGAA
>NW_005187409.1:4360103-4362617 GCF_000239375.1 Pundamilia nyererei | reverse complement strand
ACTATCATGTCGTTTTAAACAATGGTGGTATCAGGCTGCAATTTACCAGTCAGTGCATTCCTGCTGTAAGCACTGGTTTCAGTGCCCTTTATGTTTGCTTCTATAGACCAACATGCTGGATGTGACTTCTTTATCCAGCCTACATGTTCTGTGCCTGATGCTTTGCTGCTGATATAGCTCAGTTGGGAGAGCAGCAAACCTTGCTTCACCCAATCATGTGTCTCCTATCATGTGTCTCATTGAGATCACCTCATCCAAGATGCCAGTGGGGGTCCATGCGCCTAGGAAAGGATTTCAAAACTGCATTGTAGGTGCAGACAGTTGTAAGCCACCCGAAACATCTGCTCATAATGACCCACGCCTTCTCTTCACACCTTGGCTCGTGTGGTGAGGCACATGATCAATAGTGGATCAGCGACTCTCTTAAGGACATCTTATTATTAGCACTTGGGGTTCAATAGGGGCTCTTGGTTTTACAACTGAAGAAGCTTCTTGGATGAGAGGTTTCATTTCCTCTCTCATCCAAGTGACTTCTTCAGTCTCAGCTCCCTGCAAGTTTCCCCACCCTTACAAACTGTACATTTGCATAATGACTGAAGCTTACACCACTGGCGAACAATGGGCTGCATCATTAATATCTAAATTGCCATGACCATGATCCACAACCACTGATAAAAGACCATTTATTAATGACTATTGTTTCAATTGCCATGAGTACCATTTTCAAACCTCCACTCAAACCAGCAGTCCTCCTTGTCCAGGTTTGGGGTTAGGGTTAGTGTGTACATCCTCATCATTGAAAGAGTGGCCACTGGCCCATAGGTGTCCTGGCCTGAAGAGTTAGGTCTTCTGTGTTGTGCCAGACGCGTAGCCAGAGGTTGTTTGATTTCTCTGATGTATAAATAAAAGAAATCCTCCTGGCACTTAACACTATATTAATCTGTTTGTGCTGAGGGACCTGATCGTTGAGGTGGACCAATTTTTGGCACAACATTGGGTTTGGGGTTTGAAAGCCACACAGAGATGCAGTGTTTAGAGAAAATGCATCTTGCCTTTTCCGATTCTCCTGACACATAAAGGATCACTAAAGGTTTTCGCTCAGGCTGCAATTGTCTTTCTTCTGTCCTGGATCCCTTGGAGCATTTTCTAGGTGCCTTCCCAGCTTTGACAAACATCCAGCTGGGATAACCACATTTGCTCAGGGCCTTCTTGATGTGATGTTCTTCTGCTTCCCTGGCCGCTGTGTCTGTGGGGATGGTGTTCGCTCTATATTTTAGTGTCCTGATGATACCCAGTTTGTGCTCCAGTGGATGTTGAGAGTCAAACCTTAAATAATGAACGGTATGCATTGGTTTAAGGTACAGATCAGCTTTTAAATGTCCCCCATTACTGATGGAAATCTCACTGTCACTTGCACTACTTATATCAGTGTAAAGCCGAAATAGCTCAGTAGGGAGAGCGTCAGACTGAAGATCTGAAGGTCCCTGGTTCAATCCTGGGTTTCGGCAATGCTTTCTTTTATGTTGACCCTAAATTACTGCTTGGCATATAACACAACACGTGTGGCAGAAATCCTCAGGCAGCTGAATTCATAGAAAAGAACAAACAAACTTCTAGCTGTTGAAAAGTGAGGACACTGGAAAAGCCTTATACTCGGATTGCATATAAAGCGTCATCTGATGGTCGGGTTTCTCTCTGATATTGTAGGTCTTTACCTTATTAAAGTACCTTGAGGTCACTGTTATTGCAAATCCACTAAGGTACTATTAGGTGACACGAGTATAATAGTAGTACCCTGCCCAAATAGCTAAGTTGGGAGACTTGGTGTAGGTCTAGTGTAGTATTTTTTTTTCTCTAACTACTTCAGACAATCTATAACCCTCTTCCTGTAACCACTTTCTGGGCTCATAAATATTTTCGTCACTGAGCAGTGATATCATTTTCTCATGATAGTCTTTCTGGTTTAGCAAAACCATGCACCTACCTTCAACTGCCGGAAGAATGATAATAGTGTTGTCATTACTAAGCGATGTGAGTGCCTTCCTCTCCTCCATACTAATGTTGGATGTTGGCACCTTTGCATTAGAGAGAAAGGCAGAAACTTCCATCCACAATGTTTCCAACACACAACAAGTGGGTCAAAGTACATTTGTTGCCTGGTCTTAGTCTTTTCAGTGTGTGAATGGGTGGATGACTGAATGTGTAAAGCGCTTTGGGGTCCTTAGGGACTAGAAAAGCGCTATACAAATACAGGCCATTACCATTTTCATGCTGTGCTAGACGAGCCTTCTTATGTGCTGTTTGCACATAAGAAGGTGGGTTAAAGTGGGTTAAAGGGAATCTCACAATGCTAAGGAGTATTTGAGGGTTCAAGTAAACATTAACAATTGCCGAAACCCGGGATTGAACCAGGGACCTTCAGATCTTCAGTCTGACGCTCTCCCAACTGAGCTATTTCGGCCACAATCTACGCCCATAGTGCCACACACTCCAATCAGAGATAAGATTGCAATC
>NW_005187409.1:4358661-4360083 GCF_000239375.1 Pundamilia nyererei | reverse complement strand
CTTCAGTCTGACGCTCTCCCAACTGAGCTATTTCGGCCACAATCTACGCCCATAGTGCCACACACTCCAATCAGAGATAAGATTGCAATCACCCAAGCCAATCAGTCATGCTGGTGTGGGACAATAAAACATACTTTACTTTATTTATATAGCACATTTAATAACAACAAAATGTTGGCCAAAGTGCTGTACAAAGATAAAATATTGTTCTATTACTGGGCTTCACATATAAAATTCATGACATGCCGGCTAGCTGACAGTGTTAATCCCCCTACATGGTTGCAACTGGAGCAGGAAGCTTGTCAGCCTTATTGCATAGGAGTTATACCGGTGTCTCTCTTGCCCACGGATAAGTCTATGTATGACGGCAATGTGGTGATACACAGCACCATATGTATTGTTGAGCAGATTAAACTACACTTTAATTTGAAGTCTTTATCCTCTATCATGCCCATTTCAGGCAATCCATCTTTTAAACCATCTATTTTAGACACTACATTTTGACTTTGGAAACAGGTAGGACTTTGTACAATCAGTAATCTATACTTGGAGGGTGTCTTTGCCATTATCAAGCAGTTACAAGAGATATACAAACTACCAGGGAGAGACTTTCAGACACCAGCAGATAAGAGACTATGTCAGTAAATACGTACAGAGCTTTGAGAGTCTTAACAATTCCTTTCTTGATAAATGTCTCCAACTTTCACCTTTTAGTGAGAAATGTATTTTTTGCATCTATCAGAGTCTAATGTCAATGAGCCCTGTGAACTTGTTCTTTATCAAGTCTAAATGGGAAGAGGAGTTAGGTATTACAATCACTAATATTCAATGGGAAGAAGGTTTGGAGAATCCAGAAATGCAATACAGTGCTTAACTTAATTCAAATCTCTATATCGTCTACACTTCTCAAGAGAAAAGTTAAATAAATTATACCCTGAGGTCTCTCCTATCTGTTTGAAATGCTCCCTAGCTAAAGATAAGTTAAGCCATAGTTTTGTTTTTTGTGACAAGGTTAAAAAATATTGGGCTGACATCTTTGATTCAGTGTCTCAAATTTCTTGATTCAGGTGAGGACATCCCAAAAAGTTGATTCTGTTCCTCTGTAGTGTTTTCAGTGGGAGAAATGTTTTGTCACTCATCCAAGTGACTTTTTCAGTCTCGTTTGACTTCAGTCATATTAGCCCACAAAAAAGCTTTTAAAAATCACCAGCACAAGCATGACCTTGAACATTTGAAGTTAAATAGCCTGTGTGGGGGAAAGCATTGTCATGTTGGAGGACATAGTTTGGTGTCAGATGGTTGCAGAATTTCATCTAAAATCTGGATGACAATCATCAAAGCAAAAATATTGCCGAAACCCGGGATTGAACCAGGGACCTTCAGAGCTTCAGTCTGACGCTCTCCCAACTGAGCTATTTCGGC
>NW_005187409.1:4357083-4358296 GCF_000239375.1 Pundamilia nyererei | reverse complement strand
ACAATCATCAAAGCAAAAATATTGCCGAAACCCGGGATTGAACCAGGGACCTTCAGAGCTTCAGTCTGACGCTCTCCCAACTGAGCTATTTCGGCTATGCTGTGCAATGAAAGGTGGTGCCACTGATGCTAAATATTATTAGCTGGTACTCAAACAGCAGTCAGACGAGCATGTCTGGCATCAAGAACATGCCACTTTCAATCACCTTTCTTCTTTATCTTCAGTTTAAACGCCTCTATGGGGCCAAGCATCTTGGAGGATATAAGTTTGGTGTCAGACTGTGTGGGTTCTTGGTCATCGAGGTGATGGTAGTCTAAGGAGGTTATAAATAAAGCAATTGGACTTGTTGAAGTTTCTTGAAGACATTTCACCTCTCATCCAAGAAGCTTCTTCAGTTGTAAAACCAAAAAGGTGTAGAGTCCCAGGTATTTAACCCCTAGTGGTAGTTGTCCATTCAAAAATGGCGTAGGTCATTATGAGCAGGCATCTTACATGAGGTGATATCAATGAGTCACATGACAGGGTGAAGCAAGTCACATGCAGCATGTGGTTCTATAGAAGCAAACATAATGGACACTGAAACCAGTGTTTACCAGTTTGTCAGACAGGAATGCACTGACTGATAAACTGCAGCCTGATACCAATGTTGTTTAAAATGACATGATAGTGAACACCACTGATATTATTTTGATGATTTATTTGTTTGGGGTTTTTTTCCCTCTTTGTGCCAGGAAAATAAAGACATCAATATATTAGTTATATTAGGCAATATATTCATGTATTAGTACTTTGCAGTTTTATTTATGTACCGATGTGCAGTAAAGTTGGGGAGAGTGCAAAGATGGAAAGAACTGACTGTTAGTTTTAGTACTTTTGTGGTGGTTTTATGGCTTATTTTGTAAGTTGTTTTGTCTTTCTTGATATATTTTAAATGTAGTCACTGAAGTTATTTAATAGATCTCCAATTATGGTACATTTATCGTGTCCTCAGAGAGCTAAAGGAAGATGAAAACAGCCAACACAAACCTATTAAACACCAACAGAACAAGCATGGCAGAGCAGTTCAATACTCTCAGAACAATCCAAACGTGAGCAGCGTCTGTGGGTGAAAGCATTGTCATTTTGGAGGATAGAGTTTGGCATCAGAACTTAAATTTATCTCAATATTACCATCAATGACAGTGATGCCACTTAAAACAACTAAAACCCAGGG
>NW_005187409.1:4355618-4357063 GCF_000239375.1 Pundamilia nyererei | reverse complement strand
AAAACAGCCAACACAAACCTATTAAACACCAACAGAACAAGCATGGCAGAGCAGTTCAATACTCTCAGAACAATCCAAACGTGAGCAGCGTCTGTGGGTGAAAGCATTGTCATTTTGGAGGATAGAGTTTGGCATCAGAACTTAAATTTATCTCAATATTACCATCAATGACAGTGATGCCACTTAAAACAGCTAAAACCCAGGGTTAAACTACAGGCCTTCAGATCTATAGTTTGACGCTCTCCCAGCTGAGCTATTTCGGCTATGAGACACCAGTGATAATAGTGTCTCCGACTACAAACAGTCAGTGGGCTAACTCCTTACTTGCATCACTTGCAGTAACTTGGTGGATTTGCAATAACTGTGACCTTAATTCACTTTTATACGGTAAAGACCATGATCACATTTTGAATGGTTCCTTTTAAATTGCAAAAAGAAAAAGTCTGACTTGCACAGGCACATCTGCTTCAAAAGTTGTTTACCTCTACTTGTGCAAATGTAAGAAAAATGTGATCTGTTTTTAAATATTTTACCCTAAAAACTCTGTGGTCACCTCCCAGAAAACCCACTGTAGTTAAATAAGAAGACAAGCTTTCTTTAATTACATACGTAAACAACTTATGCCTCTATAAAGGTTTCTGCAAGTTTCAACAACATTTCCCAAAATTAGGTCTAAACCTCTAAATGTGTAAATGCTCCGTTTCAGTTTTTTTGTAGTTGCCTTTGTATGATGTCAGTGAGAGAGGATTTCCTTAATATGGTCATGTCCTTGAAACTTTAAATATATCCGGAAGTTGTGGAAATGAAAAACAGCACAGTTCTAATTAACGTTCATGTGATGTGGACCAGTTCATCAGTTGTGTTTTTTTTCTTGGGAGAGCATTAGATTAAAGAGCTAATAAAATCTGTTAAACCTTCAATTGAACTGGCTGCTCCACTTTCTAAAATAACAATGTCATTTTTACTACTGTAATTCTCAGTTTGTTTGCTTATTTTATTATTTATTTTAAAAGCAAACAAACCATAAAGGTGAAATTAGAAACCAATCTGTTTTCTGTACCAGGCATGTTATAAAGCTGAAATTTCGAAATTTTGACTTAAAGACATCAGCAAAAACAAAAAACAAGCAAACAAAAAAGGAATTTATTTATTTTAAGTCCTACATTGTGCAACACCCAAGAGATTTGTATGTACATAAGAATGCAAATAAATAATAATAATCTTTTTTCTAAGTTTCCTTTGACCTCATAAGCAATGTTCCCTCTAATTTTTCATGTGTCTGAGCAAACACACAAACTTCCCTGAGCGGTCCCTTGGACCACTGTGCGCAACAGCAGACGTGTGCACTCTGGTCACAGCAGCATCGAATTCATCTGAGTTACATGGTTTATTAAAATAATCGAATTACAGTATTTACATTTCTTTTAGAATCCTTTTAATTAAGT
>NW_005187409.1:4354450-4355308 GCF_000239375.1 Pundamilia nyererei | reverse complement strand
TATCATTTGTTGATTTGTCAACATGGTACATTTTTCCACCAATAGGAAAGGGTGGAGGTTTTTTGGTTTTTGTCTTTGCTCACAAGCGGAGAGTGCTTTCAAGCGCTTTCCTTAGAAAACACAGTTTTTACAGTTTCTTCCTGCAGTAAATATAAACAATGATAGTTCAGGAATAAACATCGCATATATTTTTTTAATCATAACTCTGGATTTACATGGCCAATCAACATAATTTAAAAACTGGTATATAGTTTGAAGTCCACACTTTCAGACAAAAATGGAAATCATAGTTGTCTTCGGTTGAAATAACATCTTTTTGCAATGTCATCTTAATTTGGTCATGACTACTTTATTCTTCCTCAGCTAATCAGCAGCACATGTGCGATTGTCTCCTCCTCCTAGCTCCAAGCTGAAGACAGGTTCAACCGTCTGTGCGTTGAAACATAGTAACGAGTCCACACCGCATTTTCTTGTTAGTAACAAGGTCAAAGTCAAATTTATTTATATAGCACATTTCAAACAGCCATGCTTAACAATATAAAAATGGCATTAAAAAGCAACAATGTAATACAATAATAACAATATAAAACAGCGTTGTAAGGATTGAAATGGTAATTATTCAGACTACTAGTTACTGAAAAGAGTAACGGCCGTTATTCCCATCTCTGATAATGACACAATTATTTGTATTTCTACTACTCATAAACTAGTGACAGTATTTATTGATCAGTATCCACAAATTACAATTGTAAATAAATGACACTAGCTGTGCAAAAATCTGAATTAGACCCTAAACTTTACTTTAAATTTTTCGGCTTCGCTACTTCGACTACGCTACTACTATATATATATATATAT
>NW_005187409.1:4348596-4354139 GCF_000239375.1 Pundamilia nyererei | reverse complement strand
ATTTCATTGCAATGTTGACCCTGTGCTAACTTGCATATGACAAATAAAACTGAAAACTGATATACAAATGTGAATCTTGTCATTGGCTGGAGCCGCCAGTCACCGGTCACTCACTGACTCACACTGCAAAACAGCACAGAATGACTTGTTATGTGTATATTTTAATTTGAATTCAGGTTGGAATTCTTTGTGCGTAGACCGTGTCACGCAGCTTAGAGGGAACAGTGCTCATAATGCTTTCCATGGTCAGGAAGAGGCGCAGACCCTGTCGTGGCTCTTGATTGGGACGTTGCTGGATGACGTAATTGTTCTTGCCACACTGAGCGCGGAGGCTGCTGGGTAGAAAGGTCAAGAATCGATGGCCGCGCCGGACGCGGTGGGCTGTGTTCAGGGAACTGTTGGCTTTATGGGGCCGATGGAAACTCACGAAAGGACCACACGGCGGCTTTAACGGAGAGCCGCGCTGGGCGTCGCTTATATTCCGGGGAAACGCTGAGCTCGTCGTGCTTTGATTTCCTGACTCTCTGCCTCCCTAACAGACTCATTGTTGTTGTTTTGGCTTCATCCGTCGGACACACACACGCTGCTCCCCGAGATCCTCCCCCGTCTGAGACCGGAGTCCAGACTGCCAGAGTGATGGTCTGCTGTCCGTCCCTGGAAGATGGATGAGAAATCCAGCAGCAGCAGCCACCACAGGCTTCTGATCGTCCTGCTCATGGTTATGCTCTTTGGCGTAATTATGGTCCAGTATGTGTGCCCGAGCAGGTCTGAGTGCCAGGCGCTGCACCGGCTGGGATCCTGGTTTAACAGCGGCAAAGCGACTGGGACCCGGGTAGGGGACAGCGAACTCCCGGACGGGTTTCAGAAGGATCCGTACATTGCGGAAGACGGCGCTATGGCCCGGTTTGTCCCTCGTTTTAACTTCACCAAAGAAGACTTAAATCGCGTCGTAGACTTCAATATCAAAGGGGACGATGTCATAGTGTTTCTGCACATTCAGAAGACAGGGGGGACGACCTTTGGGCGACATCTGGTGAGAAATATCCAGCTAGAGAGACCCTGCGAGTGTCACGCAGGTCAGAAGAAGTGTACCTGTTTCCGTCCAGGTAAAAAGGAAACCTGGCTCTTCTCCCGTTTCTCCACCGGATGGAGCTGCGGCCTCCACGCAGACTGGACTGAGCTGACTAGCTGTGTCCCATCACGCATGGACTCCCGAGAGGCTCCGAGGAGTCTGCCCAGGTTGGTAAAAAAAGGGGGGCTCAGTGGGTCTGGTGCCTTTCACCAGAGGTTTCCCCCCAGTCTTAATGGGGTAATCACTTCGTAATTAAGCTTGTCTGTTGCTTTATTTAAGATAATTGCGCATTTTCCTGTCAGCTTTGTAAACAAAAGATTGTTTTATGCTTGAGTAAATTAAACAACACTTAAAAATAGTTGGAAAAACTTTTTAACACTTTTTAAATCAGAGCTCGTGATTGTATGCAGGAAAAAAACGTATTCATTCACTATAGTACAGTTTTTCCACCAATTGCACAGTCTAGTTGTTTATTCACTATAATAGTGAGATTACTATACAAGTAATCCTAAATGGTCAATATCCAAGAGGAAAAAAAACTCCTAATGCAAGGTTTTCTCATTCAAAATGGGTTTATGGGTTTTGGGGGGAGATTTTCCAACATATGGTGAAGGCTAGTGCTGTGGCACAGTGCAAAGCTTCTTATCGATATGGTACCAAGTAAATACAGAGCTGATATTTTTTACACTGTCCCAAAAGGTTGATTCTTGTCATCTGGACGAAGCGTTTTCATTGGGAGAAATGTTTTGTCACATATCCAAGTGGCTCCTTCAGTCTCACTTTACTGCAGGTTTCCCCAACCTTATAAACAATACATTTACACAATAACTGAACCTAGTCCACTGAATAAACAATGGGCTGAGAGGTCAGTTCCTTGATTATTAATATGCAAATATTCATGCCCATATTAACGATGAGGACGACCTCGTTAGTAAGGGGCTGGTTTTTCCTATGTTTCGTTGGTAAAATGATTGCTGTAGAGGGAAAATTGTGGGTTTACTGGCAAGTTGAAAAGGATGTTTTTAGATATAAATTTCTTCTTCCACTCTATCATTTAGTCTCTCCACTTTAGCTTTGAACAGACCATCCAATGACATTAATTAGTATTATTTTTCCTTTTTGGCGAAAAACAAATAAGTCAAAACGATAACATATTTGTCAAAATGTATATAAGTACAATTGCACAATAAAGCTGGTCATTTTGGCATTTAACAGTATTTCTGTGGCAAGTGGTGTGGGAGTTGTTAGGTCCAAACGTTCTGGGAAAGTGTTTATCGCACAAAAACATAGTTTGCTTTACAACAATCCCAACAAAAGTGTATTTAAAGTTTGAGTAAATTAAACACCACTTAAAAAAATTACTTATGTATGCAGGAAAACCTTTGTAATGCCACAGCAATTTGTTGTAATTGTTCTATGTTTAGCCATGATTGCTTGTACATTCCAGGTATGCAAAGTGCATGGTGCTGCAGTACATGGAAATGTAAAAAACAGAAAGACGGGTCAGTATGTTTGCTGAGCATGATGCATTTCAACTTCAAGGTGACTGAGAAGCGATGCATGAGTTGTTTTTAAAGGAACTAATTCACTGGTGTGGCAGGGATAATGGAAAGTTGCCAGGGGTCAATTATGTGCTTTGATTTTATTTTAGTTTTCCACTTCTAATCCCTGTGTTGTAATGTTTTGCAGCGAAACAAGACTAATAGATTTAGATTCAGAAATATCCTGAAGTACAAACAGAACAGACGGGCACGCCATGGACAAACTTCCTGCTTTCTAGGGAAAAGTGGCTAATGTTTGCATTTCTACTCAAATCTTATATGTATTATCAATATATCCCTTGTACTGACCTGTGTGAATGAACATTTAGCAGCTTTAGAGGCAGGTGGAGTTTGAGGTAACTCATCCCCTATAAACCAGCCAAGTATGGCAAAAAGATCTGGTGAGACTGTGATGCCAAAACTCAAAGAAAGTTTAAAAACCACAACTAAATTATAGTAGAACATTTTAAAATATCTCTCATTGATAAAGGAAACAGCACCGGTATGATAGAAGCGCATAGAGACAATACAGAAGTATCCTGTGTAAAATATAACGGGGTCATAAATGGTCGCTTTAGGTTTAAAGATGGTTTCTTGCATTTATCAGCATCTTCTTTACTGCTCACCCCTCTCACCTTCTCCAAACATTATGAAGCAGTTTTTTTGTTTTGTTTTGATAAAGTTTTTTGGCACCAACCAAACGGGTTTAGACCTTCCACTGAAGGAAAACTCTGATACTGTCAGTGTTCAACTTTAGATCATAATAGCCATAAAACAGCAGGAAAATGCACAGACTTCCGTTGAGTAAAGGTAACACACACCCATTGATTAAACTGTATACAAACCCACTGTGAGCCAGGGAAAACTGTATGAACGAAAGTAAAATCAAATACTTCAGCTCTAAATGAAATAAAAAATCAGAACATTGTTAGTTACAACTTTATTACTGATCTAATTGTGTCTGTTTCTCTCCAGCAGGAACTATTATTATATCACCATCTTAAGAGACCCTGTATCACGCTACTTGAGTGAGTGGCGTCACGTACAGCGCGGCGCCACGTGGAAGGCCTCATTACATGTGTGTGATGGACGTTCACCAACGCTGTCAGAGCTGCCAAGCTGCTATTCAGGAGATGACTGGTCAGGCTGCTCCCTGCAGGAGTTCATGGACTGTCCCTACAACCTAGCCAACAACCGGCAGACCCGCATGCTGGCTGACCTCAGCCTGGTTGGCTGCTACAACGTTTCCACCATGAGCGAGGAGGAGCGCTGGGCAGTGCTTTTGGAGAGCGCCAAACGCAACCTGCGGGGCATGGCCTTCTTTGGACTGACCGAGTACCAGCGTAAGACCCAGTACCTGTTCGAGCGCACCTTCAACTTGGAGTTCATCGCGCCCTTCACGCAGCTCAACGGCACACGCGCCTCCAGCGTGGAGGTACCTCCAGAGACGCAGCGCAGAATCCGCCAGCTGAACCGATGGGACGTAGAGCTATACGAGTACGCCCGCGACCTTTTCCTGCAGCGTTTCCAGTTGGCGAGGCAGCAGGAGCGCAGGCAGGCCAGGGAGAGGCGACAACAGGAGAGGAGGCGGCTCCGTGGTGGGCTCAGAACAAACCAAGGGAGGCAGCTGAAGCCCACAGAAACGCCGCGTCCCGCCAACAGCCGCTCTGTTGTAACCGAGGAGCGGCGGAGAGAAAAGCCTGCTGAGGACAGCGTGGCGTCTGAAGTGCCACTCCCAGACTGGTGGGATCTGGATGAGAATAGCACTTTAGAGGACTATTTAGACAATGTGGAACAGTGGTAGCGATGGGTACGAGCAGTGGGGTGTCTTAATGCTAAGTGTGCCAACTTCTGCCTTGTCTGTTTTCATATATCCAAGTTATTTTTAGCATATACCTTCCACAGATGTCCTATTGAACAGTCTTAAACGACACATTATTTATATTGATTATATTTCTTTCCCACATGGACTCACAGAAAGGCAAGCTATATCGGTCTCAGTGATGGTACTTAACCTTCAACACTACATATTGAACCTACCTGAACTTCTAATATAATGTAGCTAAAACAACAAATTGTTGTTTTATTCCTCTTTGTTGCAAAGGTACACTTTAATATGTTTTTCTATTTAAGAAAACAAACACTGTTTCTTGTGATTAATAATCTATATGTTTGCCAAATCATTGTCTGGTCTGCGGTGTGTACATTTCGAAATGTACCTGTGATCTCAAGTGTCTTTTTAGTAACAGAAAATGAGAATGGAGTTTTTTTTAGATACCTCAATGTATAACATTAGCTGCTAAAGTTGTACAATTACTGAATGTGTCTGTTTTGCTTTTTGTTTTTAATATAAAACAAATGCTGTTGCATCTGCTGAATTGCTCTTCTGTTCTTCCCAAATGGAGATGTCTCCTTTTTCCTCGCTGATATCCTTTTGTCTGCGAATGCAACACAAAAGAGTGCACGCTTTTGTGTTGCACGTGCAGACCTTTGAAAAACCAGCAGGGAGCGCTGAAGCAACCTTAATGAAACAGCAACTTCCTGATACTCACGGAGGTAATAGCTTTTTCTTGAATTCGGTTGGGTAGTATTAAGATCATCATTAAAAGCACCTCGGGAAATTTGATGTGTATAAAATATTAAATAAATGTTTAGCACAGCAAATGGAAAATTATTATTTGGAGTTTACCAGATTGTGAAAAGTTATTGGCTACTCTTTGATTTAATACTAGTAACTTTTAGAAATGTATAAGGTTGTTGACAGGAATCTAAAATCCTGATAAGCAGGCGTATATTACTCCAGTGTACCTTGTTTGAATGCTAGTTTAACTCAAAATGAGCACACTTGCAGATAATTAGGCTAAACAACAAATCATTTTAGGTATTTTTAAGGAACTAACATTTTAACACACTTTTTTAAAAGTGTATTA
>NW_005187409.1:4347035-4347940 GCF_000239375.1 Pundamilia nyererei | reverse complement strand
GGAAAAGGGGAGAAACAGCTTGCGATCTGAAGCGTGGCATATCACATGTCAAACATGGTGGAGGTGATATTATGGTATGGGAACGTATGGCTGCTAGTCAAAGCCTGTCAATGATATTTACTGATGATGTGACTGCTGATAGAAGCAGCTTTAAGTTGTGAAGTGTACTTCAGGGCTCAGCTAAATGCTGCAAAAATGATCACAGTGCAAATGGATAATGACCCAAAGCAAAAGCAACCCAAGAGGCAAACAAATGGGATATTCTTCAAAGGCCAAGTCAGTCACCTGATCTCAACCCAACAGAGCAGCTTTTCAGTTATTTAGTACAAAACTGAATGCAGAAAAACAACTGAAGGTGACTGCAGTCAAGGCCTGGCAGAACACAGCATCTGGTGATGTCCATGGGTTCTAGACTTCAGACAGACTTTGACTGTAAAGGTTTTTCATTCAAATATTAAAAACAAAACCTATATTTATAATTATAGTAGTTTGTCCACTTAATTTTTAGATGGTATTTGACAGTCATGTCCTTAAGAAATCCAGCAAAGGCTAAAGTACACAAGAACTAGAATGAAAATCAAAGGATAGAAACACACAAAAGAACAATGTAAATTATGGATAGCTCCACTCAGAGCCCGAACCTCAGCATTATTAAAGCAGTGTAAGATCATTTTGACAGAGAACAGAAGACAAGACAGCCAACACCCCAAGAATAAGCCTTCAAAACGCCTGGAGAACTATTTGTAGAGACTGCTTAAAGAAATTAGGAGAAAGCTTGCCTAAGAGAGTTCAGGATGTGTTAAAGAATAAAGGTGGTCACACCAGATATTGACTCCTAAACTCCTCAGAATTGGGAAAAATAGTTTTTGGCCGTAAACACAGTATTTCCCATCTTCTAGCAAAAA
>NW_005187409.1:4321918-4345118 GCF_000239375.1 Pundamilia nyererei | reverse complement strand
AATCAATCACCTGCTCATTGAGGTTGTCCTGGTGTGCACTCCTATAAAAAAAAAGCTGTCTGTTTGCTGGGTTGTAACCTGCAGATAAGTGATGTGCTTTCACAGCTTTGGTATTTTGTTTCATAACTACCTGTGCCCTCTAGAAGTAGAAATCACCAGGCTTTGGGGGAATGAGGAAACTCCAGATTAAACAAAAAAACTCCCACAGGAAACTCAGAGATTCTCGTGTGAAACCAAAACATTTTTTCCAGGGTACAGTTTTAAAAATCCCACACGGTCTTCCCCCGGTTGGTTAAAGGCCATTTTTGCTCAATCTAACATTAATATATGATCAGATGTAGGAAGTTCACCCACTCTGCTTTTATTATTCTATTGTTGTTTCTGTCAACACGCAGCATTAACCAGTAACACTCAGCTTTTAACGACTGAAAATAAACACAAAACAGCAGAGAAAGGTCAGTTTTAAGCCACTCAAATTGGACCGCTGGGGAAAACACTAAAATGCTCCATTATGCAAAAGAAACACTGGATTGTTTTTTCTGTATCTCGTACATTTTTATTGGTATTAGGCTACCTGCTAGTGTGCCTGTCGAGGCGACAGCTGGCCCACAGGCCAGACATAATGCAGACGTCAGAGCTCCGGTGAAGGTTACGCTGTCGGTGCACCCTGTTTGATGACGGACGCAGTGCGCTGGTGTCTACAGCAGCCAGCGTCAGTCCTCCCCCATCCGTAAGCCACCTACGTGTTGACCCCCACCTGCTGACTCCTTGAGCCCCTCTGCTCGCTGCAGAAACCTGGAGGACAGGCAGCGGTTTAATCACTGTTATAACTAGGGCAGTCTGTATTTATTCACCGTGCTGCATCCCTGTAATCACCTGTTTGTGCCACATCAGCTGAGATTATTTATGTAAAAAAAAAATGTACACTCGTTTGTACAGCTCGACTTTAACTAAGCAGGAATGCAGATCATCAGTTTTCTAATTAGAAAGTAATCGTGGCTCGTCTCTGTAGCCCTGGTTGCGCAGGTGACCCCACACACTGACGACTGTAGTCCTCATTGTAGTGGGCTCATCCTCTACCCCATATCTTATGTAAAAGTCTAAAATGCGCATCCCAAAACATAAATAAAAGTAAGTTGTTGCCAGAAAACTAATCAGCAGCTTTTTTTTTTTGTATTGATCAATATTTTTTAAGCAAAAGTGCAAAATGATGTCAATGTTCTGGTTCCCACTACAGATGATATAGTATTAGATTTCCCCCTTAAGAGTTATCTAAAAAAAGCCCTTAATCATTATGTTGTTTGACTCTTTGTGACCTTGCAGTGGTGTCCACAAACTCACGCAGTCTTATTTGCCACTTATTCTGACGGGCCTTAGCAGACTTGCAGAAGCTTAAACGTGCCTGCTGCTTTTGCAGATTCCCAGCAGAGCTGCTTAGAAGACTTTAGTTTCTCTTTTCACAAGTCTAAAAATGTTGAAGTTGTTTTCCTTTGTTCACCTGCATGCGGTTTCTTTGCTTGCTAACAAGCAAAATAAGTGAATCCAACATTCCCACAATGGTGAAAAAGCCATTGTTGATTATGAATTGACCTATAAAGAATTGCTTGCCTCCAAATGAACTTTAGTCACAACATGAGTGAAAAGATGAAGACAAAAAGTATCTGGAAATCATTAATTAATCAGAGGATCAAGGAAGTGTATTTTAAGAAAGTTAGTTTCATTAGTTAAAATCAGTTTATCTGTCAACCAGATTTAAGGTAGATTACCTCCAGCTCTTGGTGTGTCAGCATGGCCATAACCTACTTTTTATAAGCATGATATTCATGCTTTAGTCTTTAAACAGTAAGTCATTGTATCCCAACATTGCAAATGGGATTATTTGTCAATGTAATTGTGCATATATACACTTCATTAAGACATTATTATTTTAATATACACATTATAAACCCTTTCCTGGATATATTATGTTTAATCACTGAACAGCACTTTGTTATCTGTGGTGTTTGAGCAGATAATTAACATTAATAAAACTAAAGTATGCAGTATCACACCCATGTTTCCTGATCAGCATTTAGGTGTAAGAACCTTTGAAGCCAAATTCTTTCTCTTTCATTTTTTCTTAGTCGACCCTTTCACTCTGTCTGCTTCTTCATTCCGTGCTCACTGGCTTTTTGTTCGACTCGTGTGCCTTGTGGTCTCCTCCTGTCAGATCTATTGTGGTAGGTCGGGTTTTGCAACAAAGCAGCTTAGCAGTAGATGTCAATTCTAGACTGTGTTTAAAAACATATTGAGACTGTTGATATGTCAATGTCTTATTAGCCTGAACTATTTTTAACAGAGATTACAGTTTTTCAGCTGCAGTAGTATGTTAATGAGTCCTGGTTGACCAGTTTACACCGTTTCAAGTGTTTTCATGGTGTTTTAGAGCTATATATGAAGAGGAAAGGTGTGGGTCTGACAAAGAAACCACTTACAGTGCATGCTCATTCCAGTGATCGTGGTGCGTCCTGGATTATCCTCCTCTCCGACTCTAATAATCTGACTATAATACACAAAGTCTCTTTCTGTCTGACTGTGTGTTTGTTTCCTTGTCTGCAAAGTCTTTCTACGCTATCAGGAGTTGGGCAACGAAACTTAGAAAACAGATAAGTCTTAGGCCCCTGAAGGCTCTTAGCCAAGGGTGGGCAATTGATTTTCCTTAAGGGAACCACATATGAAACTGGCACTGTTGTAGAGGGCCGCATCAATAAGCTTATAAAGAACTAAAATTAACACTGAGCGGAATTAAATTCAAATTATAGGTGTGGCCCTCCACGAGAATCTCAGCTTTGTCATGTGGCCTCTTGGGAAGATGTATTGCCAGCCCCTGTTCTTGGCTATGTCCTATATTATGTCATCATCATGTTGCTTAACAACCTCCTAGCAACAGGCTAAAATGACCTGATATTTGGCATTTACGCGTCTGTAAAACCTCATAGAAATACCCCATCCATTTTATTTCACAATAACGTTTACTATACAAAAGATAAATTGTGCTTAATACCTTATGATGCCATCACATTGCCTAGCAACCACCTTGCAGTGGGATAACGCGTGACCCCTTTTTAGCATATACATAACATCTACCAGTCTTATTTATTTATTTATTTTACTTTTTTTTACATAAAGGACATCAGTTTACCAACAGCAACAGGCCAACGAATGCTGAGGTGTGTTGTTGTGATTATAATTTACAGTTCAGCTCATAAATTCAGTGTTTTTCAATTCGATTTTATTTATATAGCAACAATAATCGCCTCAATGCACTTTATATTAAAAGGTAAAGACCCTACAAAATACAGAGAAAACCCCAACAATCAGTTGACCTCCTATGAGTGACGATAGTTGAAAGGAAAAACTCCCTTTTAACAGGAAGAAACATCTGGAAGAAGCAAGCTCAGGGAGAGGCGGCCCTCGGCCATGACCGGTTGGGGTGAGGTCAGGAGGACAGGACAAAAGACATGCTGTGGAAGAGAGCCAAAGATTAATAATAACTAATTATTAAATGACAAGAGCTCTATTAACACATAGTCAGTGAAAAAGAAACAGTGCATCATGGGAAATCCCCAGCAGCCTAGACCTATTGCAGTGTAACTAAGGGAGAATTCAAGGTCACCTGATCGGGGTCAGCTGAGGGACTATGTGCTTTATCACAAAGGAAAGTTTTAAGCCTAATCTTAAAAGTAGAGAGGATGTCTCCCAAATCCAAACTGGGAGCTGGTTCCACAAAAGAGGGATCTGAAAGCTGAAGGCTCTGCCTCCCGATCTACTTTTAAGTACTCTAGGAACAAGTAAGCCTGGAGTCTGAGAATGAAAAGCTCTACTGGGGTGATATGGTACTATGAGGTCTTTGAGGTAAAACGGGACCTTGCATGTGATGAGATGGATTTTAAATTCAAAATTTTATTCAATAAAGTCAATAGGAAAGTGTTTACTGAGGACATAGATCAAGTTGGCCAGGCACTTTTTTTCTCATAGGCTTCTACACAACCAGAAGTCTTTTTATAACCAGAGAGGTTGTCCCCTATGGACCATTAAAAATAATGCAGGTTTCGGGCACTTCTTACATTAGCTTCACTTTTCAGACTTGATCCACCTTTTGTCCTCTCTCTAGTATCCATCCATTCATCCAGCTTTCTTATCTAATTCAAGGCCGTGAAGTGGTTGGAGCTTATTACAAGAAAGCTACCCATCACAGGGCAACAAAGAAGTAGCTTAACACTTATTGGAATGAATGCCATGAAATTTCTGCAAAGAAATGTGTGGTTTCTGATGAAGATGACATTTTAAAATTTCCAACAGTATTAATGAGCAGGTACATGTTTGCTTACTATAGTCCCCTACCATATGTTTTGCCAGGATACTGGGCAGTGGTGCCTAGTAAGTTAACATGCACAGCCGTGCACTAACCTACAGTGTTAAAGTATGTACTAGTTTGTTAGGGTTATATGGGAATTTTGCAGTATTTTGCATGTAGCTCACAGTATTAGCGTGCAAGAAGAGCGTCACACATATCCACTAGGAAAGGAAAGGATTGTCAGTTCATTCAGAGTACTTCTGAATAATTTGATACTCTTAGGTTGCAGTAAAAGTCATCTGTTCTTTTCCATTTAGCTACATTTACATGCTCGGTGATGTAGGAGCAGCTCCCACTTATAAGTAACTAATTAATAAAAGTTACTTTATCACTTGCAAAATGTCAGGTCTGCTAACTCAGGCGCTCACTGGTCTGTTTATGACCATGCTGTAAAAAAACAAACAAACCAACACCCCCAAGTGGCCATGTCACATTTAACCCACTTACACATTATTCCATGGCTTTAATTCTCTGTTTTTAACTGTTTCCTTTGTCTTGCTGTATCCATAAAGGCCTCAATAGAGGCAAGAGGCAAACTGAGGAAAGCAGAGTCCCAGCAGCTTGTATGAGGAAGTAAAAAATTGTTCCTGTGTATATTCAAAGTTGCCCAGTGCAGTGTAAACTAGGCTGACATTGGAGGAGAGCCAGTTTTTCAATGCAGCTTTCCAAGAATGGTTGTAATGGCAACTGTGCGCCATTTGGTGTCTGGTGTGGCGAGCGCGAGGAGTGTTGCTGAGGAGCATTTTGATGATGTGTGTTGCATATTGCTGAGCTGCATCGTCAGGATGTGCGTAAGCAGAGGCGTTTGACACTGATGTGGACCTGAATGAAGGACAGGCAGAGCTGCAGGAGGAGGAGGTGCTTGCCTTGTGCCCCTGAGAAAAGTTTCTATCGATCTATAGGTAGGCTGAGAGGAGAGAAGAGGCACAGACAAGCAGAGTGGTTAAAGCAAGCAAAGCAATTGCTGTACCTGCTCATCTCTCATTCCTCTTTTTTTGGCTGGGATGTGTCTTTGTTCTTGTGTTTGAAGGTGGGTGTATCAATTCAGTTCCCACCTCCCCCTTATCCCTCCGTCTCCCACTCTGCTGCAGTGTTCTCCTTCTGGGCTGTGTAGCTGCATGCTCACACACACACACACACACACACACACACACTCGTTCCCTCACATTCTCCCCCCCCCCCTCGTCGCTTCCTCCGTCTGTGTCTGCCGCCATCAGACGCAGGGACTGATAATATCTGCTCCAACGCCCTGTCCTCCTTCCCCTGTTTTGTTTTTTTATTTTGCACTCCTTCTCTCCTGCATCTCTTCTGTTCTTAATTAATTGGACATGCACTCAGGTTTTAAACAGCATAGTCTTCTTTCTCTTCAATTTACAATTTAAAAAGTCCCCCCCAAAATGCAGTCTGGACCTCCTCTTCCCTTGAGAAGCTGCTAGTTTCTTCTGTGTGCATGTATCACCTCTCTGATCAGTATCTGTATTCACTTAGTGTCTGGACACGTCACTCTGCTCCTTCAGAGTGAGCAGCACAACAGGCTGCATGCATCATCCTTGCATCATGCTGCAGCAGAGTGCACAGTTTGGATAACTCCTCCACATCTGTGAGAAGACTGAGCTGTCTGGCTTCAGCTCAGGGCTCTTGTACAGCGTGGATATTAGCATGTGGCTCAGCCATGCCTGCCATGACTGTGCTTGTACCAGTGAGGAGGGGTGGGGGAATCAGAGAGGAACAAGGACAGGCTGTGTGAAGGGAGGAGCTCAGCTTTAAACTGCTCTGTCATTGGTTAGTCACGTGCCCTGCCTGCCTGTAAGAGTCTGCCTGATTGGCTGCTGCTCTGCATTGAGCACAGCAGCTGCAGTTGTGATGAACTACCCCTTCTCTCTCTGCCCTGGCTCTGCTTTTCCTGTCTCTACCCCTCGCATTAATAACTGTCTGGCACTCATCTGTGTGGACCAGCGTGCCACCCTGTGCCACTTCAAGGACACCTCTATCCGCTGTGTGTTTCTGCGTGAATCATGTCAAGTTAGTCAATTACTTTCTGCTCCATGGAGCTCACCGGAGTTAAAGTGACGTCTCCACTGCCTGCAATCTCCCTCCCTCCATCCTCTCCCTCTCTCTCCCTCTCTTGTATCACTTAATCAAGACATACTGTAGCTTGCCCTTTCCTGTTCACCGCTGCCTCCCTCCCTGCTACCCTATTTGTTTGCCCTCGTCTTCTCCTCTTTGGCTGTTTCGCGTCCACCCTCCCTGCCTCGTGATCCTCGTCGCCCTCCGTTTAAGCAAACTCCACACCAGGTTGTAGCTCTACAGTCACGTTCTCTCCTCAACAGGCTGGTGTTTTGTTAACGCTCCTCTGTTTTTGTAATCCACAGCAAGGCAGCAAGCAAGGACATGCAGCAGAGAGGTCAGTGAGGAGGAGGAGGAGGATGACAGCAGAAGAATAGGAAACGGACAAGGAGGGATGAGAAAGAGACTGAAGTAAGAGGAGGAAGTGGAACTCCAAAGTGCCTACTGCGAGGGTACGTCTGCCGAGTCTGCTGGATTACAGCGGGACGGTGTGTGTCTGGCCTTGAATGGAGGCTGTATTTTATCCTGACAGCCACAGAGTCATCCATCCCACATTGCTGAGCTGCAGTCCCAGCATACCCTGAGCTGAGCAGCCACTTCGTCTCATCATTACAAGGACATCTCCGTGTAAGACTGTCTGTCTTTTTTTTTGTTTTATTTTTGTTTTGTTCTTGTTTTTTGTTTTGCTCTAAAGAAATCTTTAGTTTCCTTGTCAGGCTGCCCAAATATAACTAAAGTAGAACTACAGTGAATGCCCCAGCCTGGCCATGTTGACGTGAATGTAGTGGTGATTTACAGCGGGCTGATACAGGTGAATGCACACACTCGGCGACTCTGCGATCCAAGCGACATGCCAGAGTGATGCCCTCAGATTAGTTTCCTTTTTTTCTTCCTTTTATTTTTGAGACAGAGCTGGCCTCTGCTCGCAGTCAAGCCCCTCTATATATCTCACTGCAGTGAGACTTCAGCTGCCACTTTTCCCAGGAAGAACTAATAAACATCCCCCAAAATACACCAACCAAAAGGACTCGCTGCCTATTTGCACTGAGGAGAAACCGAAAATATTTTTGCTTCTGTTTCCTCTGTGTTGTGCTGGGGGATTTTTTGTCTTGAATCACCATTAGTCACCCTTGCTCTCATCAGACAGTTTTCCGTCAGTTTGCCCACCGCCGCTGCACAGCGTCTGCGAGCGTCTCTGATGGCTGTCAGCATGACCATGGGACGAGACACCAAATGGCTGACCTTGGAAGTGTGTCGTGAGTTTCAGAGAGGCACCTGCTCGCGGTCTGACGCTGAGTGTAAGTTTGCACATCCCTCACGGAGCTGCCATGTGGAGAACGGCCGAGTCATCGCCTGCTTTGATTCGCTCAAGGTAACTGTGCTACAGACACGCTGCTCTAATACAGCTTGTTTGTTTCGACACATTCATTGTGCTTCATGTCAAGCTAGTCAATGGCTTTTGGCTCTGTGAAGTATTATATAGCTGAATGACATATAAACACATCCTGACGTACACACAAACCAGGATTTTGTGCAGTGTTTCAAATGAGTTTGCTCGTCTTTAGCAGGAAAAACACATCACGTAGCGATACGTTAGGATTTGCGTGGTCCACCCCTTAAACCTATTAAACTATGTCAGTTGGTCATAACTTTACTTAACAATATATTCTAATTTTATCTTTATAGTGTACATCTCTGTGATTCTGGGCCTGGAAAGTATAGGGATGTGTGTTATTTCAAGTCTTAGTAACATTTTTCTGTAGTTTTTAAAAAAATTGTATAATGAAGGAAAAGTGTGTTCTTTTCACGTCCCACAATGGCCTTTTTAATTCATGAGAAAAACAGCTGTAAATGACATATTTTATTTTGTCACCATTTAGCTAAGATAAGAACACGTCATCATGGTTTACTGCCTGTAAAGAGCGTCTGGCCTCCCCCTAAGGGGAAAATCACCAAGACTGTAATAAAATTCTTTTGAGCTATTTAAGTTGGGAGTTATTTACTTAACTGTAAAGTATGTCTTCGTCTATCGAATTGCCGGAAATAACAGCATAGTGCATAAACTTAATGTAAGTAAGGTAACAAAGACTCTTTCCTTTCACTGTTTGTGACAAGTTGTGGCCAAAGGCCTATTTTGAGGTACAAAAAAACCCTGTTCAGATATATATATATATATATATAAGAAAGAAAATTCAGGGCCACCAAAAGGATTTTGGCCTTTCCCCCAAAAAGGAAAACCACCGAGACTGCGATACAGAATATTTTTAACCAGTTATTCTGAGTGGCGGTTTCATTTACTCAAGACTAAAATATATTTTTATTTCACAAATGCCAAAAATATTCTGTTAAGTGAAGTAACACTGACTCAGTTTCTTATCTATTTGTACTTAACATTAGTTAGTCTCCAAAAGGCCTGGGAAGCCAGGAAAAACCTGTGATAGTGAAACACCCTGTAGTTTAGATAGTCTACTGTATGATAAAGAGGAACTGCTGACAATCATTTCCATACCTGTAATAGATTAGAGCCCAGCTGATACATTCTGCATATCTGTCTGTCTGTCAGCTTCTTGGCTGATGTTGAGCGATTACAGATGTATTAGAGACACCATATTTACCTTTTCCTACATGCTCCATTTTATATGATAACTTTATGATAATTTTTTCCCAAAGAACATAATAGAGAAAATATGCTTGGAGTAATTTAGAAATAGTCTTATTAGTGTTTGCAGCACATGCAGCAGAGTAGCATGAACAGACCGTTGTGCAGTCAGGCGGTGTCTTCACATTGAATTGCTTGTGAAAGATGTGGTAGTTTGTGAAGGATAGATCGTTTTTTAATAAAAACCCCAGCATTTACACTTTTTATCATAGCTGTGCAATTTTATACCTGTGTATTTATAAAATATCATTCAGTATTAATATCAGAATTGTTTTAATTAATAGAAATTGTCATCAGCTGCAAAACTATAATCTTGCACTAGTGATTTCCTCTGTGGCTCAGATGTCAGGGTTAATATATCTTAATATAGTTGCAATTCTTGCTTTAATATCAAAAAACAAAAAACAGTTTGTGTGTTATTGGGTTTTTTGGCTTTTTTACTTGGATACTTTTTTGGCTTTTCTTGAACTAATATCAAAGTTTAAAGTAGCAAGAGCTGAATTTTTTCGTATAATGTGGCGTTATACCTCTTTCATTCAATTTTAGGTGTAGCCTAGATTTTCACAATGAAAGCTCTGTTATGTCTGGTGACATTTGATAGTAGCTTTATATTTTAAACTGAAAATCACAAAGTAAAGGTTTTTTTTTAATTATTATTTCTGATTATGAATTACTATGTATCATTTGGCTGCCTCAAATATCACCCCCCAAATAGGCACATTAGCTAATTAGCCGTTTTACTGTCTCCATGTAAAATACTGTCTTTTTAAAAAAAAAACTTATAGTTTAATGTTACCATATTGATTTAGAGGTGAAAAAACATGTGTCTGGTTACTGTCTGGGTCATAAACCTTTCAGCCAGATTTTTTTTGGCCATGGTATAACTGGTATAACCAGGCATGATTCTTAATAACTAAATACAGATTCTGTGTTTATTTGTAGCTAGATAAACCAGGGAATGACATCTGGTTTTCCAGATATTTATTGTTTCCGCTCGGACGAGGCATAATTTCTCGTAAAGCGGCTCAGCTGATGCTCTCTGTTCCTCCACCACCTCTGATGTGGGCTAGTCGGTTGTACTGCTCCAGCATCTCTGCCGCTGCTTTCCAAACCCCCTCTCGCTCCTCTACCACAGAATCACAACACTAGCGCTGCTCGCACGCTGTGTAAAAACAGTCTGAAACGTGGTGCATTTTAGAGGAGCTACATCTCTCAATGGCCAATTATGCTAAAATCCAGAATACACTGTTGCTCCACTCGTGCGCGTGCATTCGTGTTGATCTATGCATGTTTGTCCACCAGCTTTGCCTCAGTGAAAAAGTGAGACTCGGACAAGGGGCTTTCTGTCTGAGTGCAGCTGCTGTCTCCTCGTTTATTGAGTTAGAATTTATTATTCAGCCATTTTTCTGTGTTATGTCCTCCAGAGAAGGGGGGAGTTGGAGAGGAGAGAGAGAGCGAAAGAGAGAGGGGGCCTAGCAACAGCACAGGAGTGCATACCCATTGGATAGTTTGATCTTCCTGAGTGGCACGGCTGTTTTTAACACCGAGCAACAGCCTGGCCCTGTACTGGTCTCACTGACAGGAAGAAGAGGCTGTTTGAAGCTCCAGGGTCATGTTGATAGTCTGAGGGAGAGCTGAAGCTGGTGACGAAGGTCAGATCAGATGGTTTTAACATGCAGTGCCGCCACAGAGTGTGAAACCATCTTTTCTATGCCAGTGTTTCTGTCTTCGTTGTTGTTCGGGATTGTGCTCAGCTGACAGTTGTTGCTTTCAGTCGACTGACTAGAAAAAACAAGGAAGCGTCACGCGCTGTCCCAGGCAGAGCCGCTCTACAGCATCGCTCCTTCCTCCTGCTCCCCGCCCACCCCTCCCTCCTTTGTTAATTTCATTTCTAATGGCTTCCCTCCTCATCATCCCTCCCATATCTGGCATCTCCATGCCGGCCCAAGCCGACCGCTGTCATTCTCTGTTGCTCCTCCATTAGCTCTGTCTGGTTGGTCTGAACCCACCGCCTAGTTCTTTTTACCTTGTTAACTGAAGTGCTGCTGTCATCTCAAATGATTAATGTAGGCACTGCATCTACCCACCATGCTACTTTTCAACCTAAAGATGATTCAATAGCAGTGTCACCTTTGAATGACATCATCGAAGGACTGCAGCTAACAACATTTTATGCAATTTAGATTTAGGAACTAATCTTTGTGGTCAACTAACCTAATGTGAAGCGCATGAAAATATCCAAGTTTAAAAGCCAAATTCTTCTTTGAAATCGATTTATTTTGTCCAAAAAAACCAACAATACCCCAAAATATTTGGGTGCTGCTAACACCCTTTTTATGTGTCTGAGCCAAGGTTCATGGTTCAATCAGACCCAATATAAAAGATGGACATTACCTCCTGATCTGAAAAGCAAAGCCAGTAAGGAAATTTCTTAAACTGACATTAAACTTTTTGACGGCCACCAGGTGGCCATATATATGGTTGAACAGTTCTGGGAATATTTCCCGAGGATTTCATGGGCTCAGTCACTCATTTCAGGCCACACTGAATAAAATATTAATTTCATTTTGTAAATTTTGGTCATTCTAAGTTTCACAAAGGAGGATTATCCAGGTATCCTAATCAGTTAATAAGTTGTCAATCACGAGTGTGGTTTCACTTCACTGTTATGAATTTGGATTGTAGGACTGGTGAGGACTGAGGCAGGATAACAGGAGGCAGACCAAAAGCCATTTGTTTAAGCTGATATACCAAAATTTAAATCTATGGTGAACACGCAGGAAAATTAAGAGTCACCAGGACATAGACTAAGGAGAAGGACTGGACTATTTATATACATGAGATAATAAGGGAAGTACACAACTCATAAACAAAGTAGCAAAGTCAAAAAGTCATGCAGGAGTACACAATGGTGACTGCAAAGGAAGATCAACAGACAGCAAGACAAAGACTAAAGTAAAGGATTGGACTTTTCATACACTTGAGGTAACAAGAGAGCTGAATGAAAGAGGGTAACAACACAAGAGTGATCACACAGGTGAAGCCAATCAACGACAATGGGTCAGGAGGGGAAGTTAAACTAAAAGTTTAACACAGGAAAGAGATGATCACCAAAGTAAAACAGAAAATGAATAACAGTGAAACAGGGAAATGCCAACACTGAAACACCGAGGGGACTAATAAAATATCATAAATACAAACTACAAAACTAGAATTAAAATATCACCAGAAGTGTTTCCTTACAATCCGAAGGAATGACTGAAAATTAAAGTTTAGCAATAAACAAAATAAAGAATGAAAAAACCCTGGAATGATCAAACTGAGAGTACCTCCAAAAACAAGCAAGGATCCTAAACTTAAAAATTACTCAAAACCCTGAGACCAGCTGAAAAGACCGGCCCGGGGGGTAACGACATTCGTGGTAGATATGTCCAGCTGTTTCTATTCTTTCATTTGCATGATGTTAGTGAGAACTTACACAACAAAGTAAGTAAAAACGTAAGACCAGGCCCTCATCGCATCAATGTTACCAAATACCACTATGAATGCTACACTGATATTCTAAACATAAACATAATCTAATAACGATGTCATAGTTACATCAGTAAAATGCATAGTATTTATGTTTGGTATTAATGCAGAAAAGTCTCCATGTACTCTGGTTATTCTGCAGTTACAGAGCAGTATTATTGCAGTCTTACCAGACTTAGCAAGAAACGCAATGTTGGCATTACATATGTGTTTGTATCACTGCGATATCCCTAATATTGTTATGTTGGGCCACATGAGGGACAGCTCCACCTATCTGGTGTTCTAACCTTGTGTTTATGAAGGGCAGCCAATCAGAAGACGGATTATGTTGAACTGGCAACCAATGCAAAGGCCACTCTAGCTGAGTCCAAGAATAAAAAAAAGTGGTGGAAATGAGCGTAACAGGTCGTCTTTAACTGAAAGAAAGCATCAGTTGTGTTTCATGTTAATATTGTTTACAGTGCAGTTCTGTCATTGTGTGCCACAGAGTAGAGCTGCGCTGTGATCTTTTTTTTATCGACGTACTAGCTCTCTCTTCTCTCTGCGCATCAGCAGCACACTACTGTACAAACAGGGACTTTCTCTGTGTTGTGTAGTGTGTTGCCATGGCTACCAAAAGGAGATTCCTGACCTAGTACTCTCCTCAGCACCGCTATTCATTGGCCTCTTTCTCTAACCCAGATGTCACAGCTTTCATAAAGGTTTTGTATCAAAGTTTTCTTTATTTCTTTGTGTTTCTGTCTGGATCGTGCAATGCATAACGTCAATGCACCATTAGATTCATTAATAGATACTTTTCTTTCCCTCTGAGTTGGAGCAGGCATGCTGTGCTCATGGGACTCTCTCTTCATTACAGTCTCATCCCTAAACACACAGCTCGCTGACGCAAAGCTTGCTCCGGTGTAGGCGAGAGTGTTTTTATATGCCTGTGTACCATCACGACCGGTTTTCAGGCGGCTGCGTTGCTGTGTGCTCTCGTGCTTTTTTGTCTGCTGTGTGAGGTTGTGTGAGTGGATGCTGGTGAAGAGACACTGCGGCTTCCCCCTATTTTTATAGAGTTATCCTGCTGCTAACACCCTTTTTATGTGCCCTCATCTCAGCATGTTATCCATCACAATCAGAGCCTCTGCACCATGACGTCAGCTTGTCTTCAGATTGTATTATTGTCCTCTGCTTTAGTGCTCTTGGTTTGCTCGTGATCACCTAACGCGAGGGACTTTCTGTGGGTGTGGTTTGATGACAGAGCATGTTGCCGAGGCTCAGCGGAGGTAGTTTAGCGGGTTAACGACTCATCTGCAGGAGCAGACAGATGCTGTCAGCCCAGGGGTTTAATGAAGACTGCAGTTTCTCCTCTGAGTGTGCGTTGACCTGCAGTGTTCCTGCAGCACCATCTTCACCTTCCCCACAGTCTGCCAGGGAGCAAGGACACTGCTTTAACGGCATTCTGGGCCAAATTGATTGCTTTTAGATAAATGGATCCAAATCTGATTTAGAGTTTGTCAAAAAGCCAGAAATGACAAGTAAAAAGGAGCATGAAGAATGACTTCTGATCAAAACGGGTTTTGGCCACGGCTGCTGATGCAGGATAAGATTCGCTGGTAATTTATGACTTTAATTTTTCCCAGTTTTCTGAGATGATAAATTCAAAATATCCACGTATTGTGCAGTAATGAGATTATCCTCAGTTGCATCTGTAAATCCATGGCATTGATTACAGAGTGTAGCTAGAACCAGCTGAGTTGTAGTCTCATTAGATGATCAGATTTTTAAAAAAAGAACTGGAGCTGGCATTTCGGTGTCCTGCGATGTTTATCCAATTTAATAATCTTTTAATTTCTATTCCATGATAATGCAGAGCTGTATGATATTTGGAAATGTTTGTTTTAATATAATCAACAGAAATTTTCATTTCTGTTGATTAGAAATGGCACATTAAAGAAGAAAAGTTGTGAAAATATCCAGTCACACTCTGAAAATTATGGATAAAAAGCCAGTTGTGACATCATTGTAGTATTGTAAAGAAATGAATCGAGTTTCATTCATTTATGTTTCCTTAATGACTGACTTCAAAGATTCTTTCTAGAGGCATCACAAGCAATACCACATCGCGCATCTAAATTTGGACAATTAGCATAAAAGATTATAATCTGTGAAGCACATTTACAGATATAAAATGTTTAACATAAAGGTCAAGAGTGGATTAGTGGTAAATCAGAGCTGTAGTCATTTTAAATAACTATATTATAATTTTATAATTATCAGTACTTTTGGAAATTATATTAATTCTTTGTTTTTCTACACTATATTTTACACTATGTATTTATAGTTTATTGTGGTTTTATATATGTTGATTTATGTTATGAATGTTGTAAAATGTGAATGTAAAAGCCCAACAAGGGACAAGGGTCGTGAATTAGCAACAGTTATAAACCCATCGTGCAGCACATTGGTTTCATGTGCCGTAGTGGAACTACGTTAAACTGCATTTTAATTAAATAAATAGAATTAGAATTAACCCAATATAAAGCCTTTTTAAGTTTACTTAGAGCTAAATCAACTTAGATGAAGAAGATCAATCAAAGTGCTTGTCAGATTTTAGATCATTCAGATCAGCTTATCAATTGTAAATGCTTGTTTTAAAGCAATGCATTATTTGACTTATTTACTCCTTATACAAAGCAATCTGTTGAAGTACCACTGCAGCAGTTTCAGTGAAAACCAGTGCAAAGAGTACTGGATGGTGATTCTGCACAGGAAAACAGGCTGCTTTTTCTTTATGTGCTGGCTGATCTTTGCTTTTGTAACCTACACTGCTTCTGGTGATGGCACAGGCTTGGCAAAAGCAACCCTCCCGGTAACAGTTTCTGTCCCTGGTAGGTTTGTGCCTTTTCAGGTGCTGTGGTCAGGTGTACTTGGTTTAAATCTATACACAGTGTTCTTTTTGACTGGCAGTTCGTGGTTGATTTACAATAACATGGTTCACAACATCGCTGGAAACATTGTTACCTTGAAAGAATTTTTTCATTTCTCTCACTTTAAAAATGGTATTTTCACTTCCCTTTGTTCTTATTACTAAAAGACTGATATAAAACAACTCTGGTACAGACCTACATTGCTAGAAACCCCAACGTGAACGTCCAGGTGACGTTCAATAAACTCACCCAGCAAATTTTGCAGCTTTTTTCTTAACCAAGGCTAGAATTCAAGAATAGGAAATCAGTTACAAATAAAGATGCTTATTACATAAGCTCACGTACTGATGGATGTGTCTCTGTGTTCAGTAGATTATCGTATCTATGATTTTTCTTTTTTTAAACATTTTTTTAATATATTATTAGAAAGAAAAGAAAAATCACAAACAGGAATTAATAATTAGTAAGGACTGGTTCCCAACTTTACTTTATAAATCTAGTCTGCATATATGAATTATAGGCCTATGTACAGTTAACTCATAGTTGAAATGCTTCTTGAAGATATCATGATTCTTTGCAGACCAGCTTTTTTTTGGCTGATGCTGTTCTGTATCAATTCATCTGTTATATCAAAGCCACTTTCGGCTGCTTCCTTGTCACAAGAGCTCACCACAGCAGGTAGCTCCACATGTTTGATTTGGCAGATTTTTATGCCGGATACCCTTCCTGGCACAACCCCCGGGGGACTCATATCTCTTTCCCTCTGTTATGTCAAAATGTACAAATTTGGCTTGTGAGTTTATTTTTTCCAGTAATGACTGCTTTTGCTTTTTCACTCATGCACTGCAATGTTTTTCCCTTATTTCAGAAAATAGGTTATTTTATTTTATTTTTGAGCTGATATCTTCCCGATGGAGATACTGACTCTGTCATAGAGGACGGTGAGAGTTAAGCATGTGTTATCAGCCTCCAGCTTTATCGCTTGTCACTTTAGTTTATTTTTCTGCTATGGAAAAATCCAAAGCTGGCTCAAATACAACACCTGTCGTTTCACATTGCCTCAAAAAATGACTTAATGACAAAATGAAATGATTATATCCTGAGAAATTAAAAAAAAACACCTTTGAATATTCGTCAGAACTCTTTTACAAAGCAGTTGCATTTTTCTCATGAATTATGCAGCAGAAGCTCTTCTGGGGCTTCATTAGTACTTTATTCACCAAAATTTATAAGGCATAGTCATTAGGACTCCTCTGAAAGCACACTAGATCCTTGATGTTTAGTGTAACAAATTACACTTGATTATATGGATGACTCCTCTGCTAAACTTGAATCAGTTGCTCTGATAAGAGGTGATTTTTATTTATTTAATTATTTTTGAGTGGGAGTGAGTTTTTGTTGCCTGCTTAAAGCTTCTATGCTCATCCTTCCTGTCTCCGCTCTCCTCTTCAGGGGCGTTGCACACGCGAGAACTGCAAATACCTGCACCCACCTCCGCACCTGAAAACCCAGCTGGAAATCAATGGGAGGAACAACCTGATCCAGCAGAAGGCCGCGGCAGCCATGTTGGCTCAGCAGATGCAGTTCATGCTGCCTGGAACACAACTGCAGCCCATAGTGAGCAGCCCATCCTAAACTATGACTCTACACTAATGCAGTCATCAAAACACCGTGCCGTGTGCAAGATGTGCGCTAAACAGACAACAAGGAGTAGAATAATATTTCACTCTATCAATGCTGGTTATTTCTGTCCTCTTACATACATGAAATAGGGAATAAAAAGAGCCTTTTTGTTTTTAAAAAGTGTTTGAAAGCCAAAGTTTCTTACTGTACAAGGAAAAATTTGCAGAATCTCAAGTGACATTGAAAGTCTTTTATGTATTCTGCCTGCTCAGCTTTTTTTTCATGCTTGTAGAAGTTGTTTAGGCAGCTGCATTGTTCTTATTCCTGTAAAAAGCAGTGCTGGCAGTCAAGCACTTCAAGCCTCCTATTGAAAGCTCTGCCATAAATTGTCTCTTTCTTGTTCTCTTTCTTTCAGACAACATTCCCAGTGACACCCTCTCTGGCAACGAGTCCCAGCATGGCATTCAGTCCATATCTGAGCCACATGGGCCCAGCGATGGGTTTGATGCCTGAGCTGCTGCCCAGCACTCCCCTGCTCGTCCCCGGGAGTCCTACCGGTCTGGCAGCCATGGGAAATGGCACCTCCGCACAAAAACATGTGCGCACAGACAAGCTGGAGGTATGCAGCCAGCGTGCAGTTGTTGTGTTTCTATGTTTTGTGGAAAAACGCTGAAAGGTGATTGTTGATCGGTGCTCCCACCTGCCCCGCCAGGTTTGCAGAGAATTCCAGCGCGGGAACTGCACGCGAGGTGAGAACGACTGCCGCTACGCTCACCCCCTGGAGGCGGGCATGGTGGACTGCAACGAGAACTCGGTCATTGTCTGCATGGACTATATTAAAGGCCGCTGCAGCCGAGACAAGTGCAAGTACTTCCACCCTCCAGCTCACCTGCAGGCCAGAATCAAGGCTGCACAGCACCAAGCCGGTCAAAACACCCCGTCCTCAGGCTTGGTGAGTCGTCCTCGACACTGTGTCTCTGTACTTTTTAACAAAAATAAGCATTAAAATATTCTCATGTTTTTCAGAAGAAAAACATGCGTGTAAGCCAACTGTAAAGCAAGCCAACCTCTGCCATACAGCTAAATCCATAATTTGTTGGACACGGATACAGTTTTTGTTTTGTTGCTCTGTTTAATTAATAGCACTGCTGGGTTGAATCAAGATGTAATTGAAGTTTGGACTTACAGCTTTCATTTCTAGGGGTTATACAAAAAAATTGCATCAGCTCTTTGAGAATTACAGTTTTCAGCTTTGCCACCTCCATGCTGGCCTCCTGTCTTTTTGTCAGTGCCATCGTCTCCAAACCAAAGATCATATCCGGTCTCACTATCATCTCATAAACCTCCCTTTTCACTGTTGCTGCCACAAATCACCCTGACACTCATCTCCACCCACTCCACTCTGCCTGCGCTCTCTTCTTCACATCTTTTGTGTGTTTGCTGCTTGGGATGGTTGACCCCAGGTATTTAAACTCATCCACATTCACTACCTCTGCTCCTGGCAGCTTTATCTATTCCCCCCACAAAATAAAACTTCTAGAACTTTGCAGACTTTTTTGGGCCTTTTTGTTCTTTAGTGTAACCAGTGGTTTGCATTCTCTTGATTGTACACCTTGACAGTGATACGTCTATCTTTCCGAGCAAGTTCATGACTTTGATAAATGTTGGGAAGCTGTTTTTCTTAATCGTGGAAATCATTCTGTTATCATTTGGTGTTGCTGAGCTGGCCACTGTATTCCTTCTTTTTAAGAATGGATCAGGTTGTTGATTTTTCCAGTTTTTTTTCTACGTCTCTTTGGGTCTCATATTTAAAATTAAAGTGAAGTTTTTTATGAAGTAACAAGGAAACAGGCCTCACCTGCTGATGACTGGGCTGGATTGGTACCAATCTGTTGTGGTCGAGAGAACTGAGCATAAAAACGTAGCTGTGGATTTACCGGTCTGTCTATGTTCCTGCACTCACCTGTGGTCACCTATGGTCACGAGCTCTGGGTAGGGACCAGACGAATGAGGTCAGAGATACAAGTGTCGGAAATGAGTTTCCTTTTGAAGGATGACTGGGCTCTCCTTTAGAGATAAGATAAAGAGCTGAGTCATTCGAGATGATCTCAGAGTAGAAGTGTTGCTCCTCCACCTCGAAAGGAGTCAGTTGAGGAGGTTTGGGTATCTGACTAGGATGCCTCCTTTTGAATGATTTAATGTCCTACCAGAAGGAGGCCCGGGGCAGACCGAGGACCCGCTGGAGATATTACATATCTCGGCTGGCTTGGGAAAGACTTAGTGTCCCCCTGGATGAGCTGGAAGTGTTGCCTAGGGTAATGGAAGTCCAGGTTTGTCTGTTTAGACTCCTACCCCCGTGACGTGAACCCAGATAAGCAGTATAAAATGGATGGATGGTATCTGATCTTCAATCACATCTCGATTGTTTGATTTAAAATCGACTGTAGTTGTTTATACAAAACTACAAATTATGGACCCAACTGTATCTGCTGTTTAACAGCATTTCACAAAATAGTTTGTTATTCTATGTTATTCTCTTGATTTGTGTTGCTGAAGCTACAATTTTCAGTTTATCAGGTTCTTGAAGATTATTTGAGTACAACAGTTGCTGCTTCTTCTAAAGCGTCCCTGCCAAAGATTCTTGACAGCATATGTGCTCCACACACAAAACACTTATCACTGAAATTAGTGTCCAAGTTGCAGTAAAAAACAGGACAATTCATGTCACGTCAAGTCCAGGCTGTATTACCAGCAGCAGATTTTCCTTTCCGGTGCTATATTGTTCAATGATACAATGTAAGATCATAATATCCTGCTTCAGATCGAACTGCTTCTACCATATCGTTCACTATTTTGAGTGAAGCTGCCTGTAATGACTAACGCCATCGATGTGAGTAATCTATAGTTACTGAAAGAAGATACAAATCATAAAAGTGAAAGGACTTAGAAAGATCATTTCTAGGTAATTTGGTTTTGTTTTTAGCTTGTAACATTGTTTTAACTTCAGTAAAGAAGGGGATTGCTGCTGTGTTACTTCTGTAGATCAGGTGGGGTCATTCAAACATACTCCTGCTTCAGCCACATCCCACATTAATGGCCTGTGTGTTAAGGTTTTATACCTATATATCCTGGTTATCTTCCATAGCATTTTGATGGTTCAGCACCGGCCCCATTAGAAGATGAAATGATAGAAGCCCCATTTTGCTCTTGGCCTGACCTCTGGGCTGTCCTTACATCACTTCAGTTAATCTTAGATACTGCAGTGCCCTCTTGTGGTGGTAAAAAGCATCCATGTAATCTTAATGGTAAAGTTTATATTCACCCTGAGATGACACCAGATTAATCTACTTTTGTTTTTTTTGTTCCAGGGAGAGTGTTTTCTGTACACCCATCACTACCTGTGTTGAAAGATAACCACTGCTTTCATTCATATCCTTCTCTTCATGGCCAGGGTCTGCCCCCGGGGGCTGTGCAGCCGCTACCAAAGAGGCCTGTCTTAGAGAAGAGCAACGGAGCTGCTGCCACCGTCTTCAATCCCAGCATGTTCCACTACCAGCAAGCCCTGGCTAACATGCAGCTCCAGCAACCAGCCTTTATCCCCACTGGTGAGTCTCTGGAAACCTTAGCAACACCAGTAGGAGGTCCCTTGAATTCATACACCCTCAAACCTTGAATCCAAGAAGTGGCCTGTGCACACAAACACAAAGGTGGAGAACTGTAGGACGAAGGAGTTGCTGTGTCTGTTCAGGGCTTCTGTGCTGTGTGACGCTTCTCTTCTGTTCCACTGTCTGTTGTGTTGCTTGATTCGGATTCACTCTTGCTTGGCTTGTGATGAGGCCATAGAGTCAGAGGACACAGCTTAAAGAGACAAACACATTAAAGGCCTAAACCACAAAGCCGGATTAGGTTTTTAGCAAGGTTCAGGTTTAACTTAGAGTTTTGAGTCACAAAGGTGGTTCATTAGTCACTATGGCAGCTAAAGCTGCAAACCTAACCTGCACGTAGGAAACAACCGCCTAGTCACTAACCAATTCTCAGGAAAATGCCATCATCAGTCCTGGAAAAACAGGTGGACCTTAATATCCAGGTAGGAGAAGGCCGTGCTTTAGAGAAATATAGATCCTTAAGAGCAACGTTAATGCTCATTTTTATCTAGCAAGCCGTTTTAAAGCCATTTTATTTATTTTCATTTGTTCTGCAAGGCTTAAAATCATGTCTGATCCTAAAACTGAACACTTAATACTCGTTATTACTGACTGTTCATAAAATCTGCACACCTACTGGTTTCAATTCAGTTTTTTAATTGTTCTGTCCTTGCTCTCAGACGGTTTTACACAGCCGGGGCTGCAGCTCAAAGAATAAGGTTACAAGTGTCTTGTGCAGATTTCTGAATATGTCAGATCCTCTTGAGCCTTAATGATTGAGCTTTGATAATGACAAGTCAGTTAACCTAAACATTTTCTATTGTAGCATTTTTTCCAGTCTTTTGTAGCTTTGTCTTCCTTTGTAAAATCAGCTGTTCTGCTGCCATGTTTGTGATTGGTCAGATGCTGCCAACACCACCTCTTTCATGTGAACCGGCTCCAAGATAGATTGAAGACACCTCGGGTTTACTGGTGGAGTTGATAATCACCTTCAGCTTGACTGCTGATTGTTACGTTCTCCAGGAAGTCTGGAGGGAATGCGGGGAAGTAAAAATAAAAGTGTCTGCACCAAGGAAGCAAATTTGGCACTAAAATAAAGGTTTTTAATTACAATTAAACTGAGACGACAAAGCTACTATCACCAACTAAACAGAGAAGCATAGCAAAACCTAGACGTTTGACCAATAGGATAGTACATGTGCACATACACACTTGGCATGCAGTTTTTATTCCTCGATACTTGAATGCCATTTTCTTCACTACAGCATTTAGAGATTTGAGGTGTTTGCACTTTCACTTTACCAGCAGCTTGCATCAGTGTGTTTTTGTGCGCCGGTACACATTGTGCACTAACTCCATGCTGCTTGCTTGTGCTACGTGCTCTAACCTGAACCTGTGGGCACACCTTTGTCTGCTCTCTCGTCTTAACTTTCGCTGTCATCTGTTTCTTGTTTTATGTACGTGTTTGTAAAAATGTTACCAGCCGTAGGATTGGTGTGTTAATCAGAGGCCTGCGCGACCATACAGGTGACCATGTTTCGCCCAGTTAACTATAAATTGTGTAGTTCGTACATGTGCAGTAGAATTGATTAGCAGGGATTCAAGTTCATACTTCTTGTGTTTTATGTGAAACGGTTTTCCTTTAGGGGAATGAAATTTCAAAAGCAGACAGACCTAAACCTGGAAGTGTTACATGGACGATGACTTTCTATTTGCAGCATAGTTCATGGACTATGCGTTATTTAATCAAAACCAAACTACTGGATGACCTGACAATGAGAACCGACTATTCTCCGTTGCTGAAGTCGAACACTGATTTTCTCCATCCAGTTTAACAAACAAGTCTTAAGTGCAAGTGTTTAATCATTTAAGCATTTGGATTTACATGAACTGTGCCAGCTCCGGTAGCTCAGACTGCTGGGAAAGCAGGGAGTGGAAAAAAAACCTCATCAGCTTCCTGTCAGTGTCTGTACTCACAGATTAAGGGACCTCCTTTTTTTGCTCACCACACAAGGACCCCACCTGCACCACCCTCTTTAGAGCTTCCAGAAGCTCACTTCAGTGCTGAAGTGAAGTGCCAGCTGGTTTAGAGGAAAGTTTTACAGATTTTCTTTTAAATGCACGAAACAAATGTTCACTAAACTGATGTCGGAAATATCAGAATATTGTAGTTTAACCATGGAGGATTAGACTATGTCTGAGGTCAATGCTGTTCAGGATTACATAACCGTGGAACAGCAGCAGACTGATGCAGGGTTTCTATTCAGATAGTTTAGGGATACCAACAGTGATGAGAAGCACAGACACACGATTCACTCGGTCAGTCCATCTGAACTGAAAATCTGGTAGATTAGAATCACAAAAAGTT
>NW_005187409.1:4292011-4321843 GCF_000239375.1 Pundamilia nyererei | reverse complement strand
AACTTCAGTTCCACCTTTATTACATTTCCCAGTGCTACATACTGATATTAGGACGTAAATTTAATACATTTGGAGAATAATTTTGACATAAAAGAAAAAAAGAAGCAAAATATTTTCATGTGTCTTTGCTGTTATAAATTGCAGTAAAATACTTTTTCAGGATGGTCCGAGTCCCTCTCTGGTTTTGTTTTTGGGGTTTTTTGCTGAATTTTGTCCACTTTAGTCTCCAGCCTGAAGCAGACTGCATTTCTATAACGGTGGGAAACTTTGTTTGTGGTTTTGCTTACCTCACTTGAAAATATAAAAAAAAAAATTAAGCAGAAGAGGTAGTCTCACTTTAGTGCAATATATGGGTCAATACATGGGTATGGTTGCATGAAAAATTAATCAGAGCCTTCCACACGATCCCCTCAGAATGAGCTGGGGGGTTTTCTTTACATGCAGTAAAGATATCGAGATTTTGGTTTGGATATCAGATTGATTTGATGCCCTTTTTAACAATGCTTAAATGTCCTAAAAATGTTGTAGTGCCAAGCTCAGGGAAGCATGGGGAAATGGAATGAATTAAAAAGGGTCATATTTCAACCTGCACAGCATAGCTCTTTAATGGCTTTAAAAAACAATAATTTGTTGCACAAGTTTGAATTTATTGGGGATTTGCTCTAATCCACACAGGTAAACAAACACTCTCAGTTATATACACATAACAAACCCGCTAATATTTTGGTTAAATATTCCTTAACAGATTCCACCTCAACCAAATGCTTTTAGCAGTCATCAACAAGCAGGTGTAGCTCTGTGTTGGGCAATCCAGTGAGTGAGCAAAGAGAAGCTACCAGCCCAAAATGACCACAATGATGAGTGTATGAAAACTTCTGACTACTACATTTCTCACAATGCAACCAAAAAAACATAATTTCATTATATCCTTCCTACTTGCTAAATGTACAAATAGAACATAAAAGCAATAACAGTGTTTGGTGTCCCTACTCTTCATGTATGACGACATTAATCCCAGTGTATACATCCTCACAGTCCTCAGTCGAGCTATAATTAAGAAGCTGGGGTGAAAACACCAGTTTGAGTGTCACAGTGCCGATCTATTGTATAATGAATCCACAAGTGGATGTTGTCACTGTCCTGCATCCTGCCATAGATTACAGAAGTGCACATCCTGTCCAGGGTGACAGGTCAAGGAAAACACAACAATCAAGTAACTGATCATGCCGGAGACAATACAAAGTCAATATAAAAAACCCCTTTTAAAGTTACATTGATAAAAGTGCAATTAAAAGCAACATATTAGATTAAATGTGACAATTTCAGTTCTTGTTTATGCTGAAAAGCTCCAGCTCAAGGTATGAATCAACTATATGTTTCTGTGGAGCAGTGAGACGATGACCTTATCGCCTCTGGGTGTGAGAGATGCTTTCTAATGTTGCTGCAGAGCCACAGCTGTGCTGTGTATGATGATGGACAATAGCACAGTGCATGTTTTGTGTACATATTTCAGGCTTATGTTCATATATGTGAGTTTGGTTGGTCTGACACACACCAATTGAGAATCTTAATAGTATTATACATCTTAGACAGCATGTGTGCTGTTTTCAGACTTGTTGGTCTTTGCAAGTAGTCAACTAAACTTTGATTTGTTCCACTGCCTTTTGTTTAGTTAGTAATAATAATAATAATAATGATAATAATAATAATAAAAAGCGACTCAAGTGAGGATAAAAATGGACCAGTACTTTCAGTCTTTAGCACCTTCAGCTCAGGACTTCAGAGCAACGATAAAATATGATTGCCATTAAATTACTAAATTCTCAGGATTTCTCTTACATTGTAATCGAAAGGAATAAAAGTATTTCTTATGGATCATTTGCTCTTTCCATACACATGCTCCGTCCATTCAATACAATTATCAGATACTCCAGTCTGATTAGATTGTATGACTGTGTATTGCTTTGTTTGTTTAACTGCCATTTTGTTGGTGAGCAATTAATTTTTTTTAATTTTGTATCCTGTCAGCTATTTAAATATGTATTTTTTTCCCCTTTTATCTCTGATTTTGTTTGCATGTGTCCTGGTACTTGTTCAAATTCATCCTGGCAATATCACTTGACTTGTGCCATGACTTTTGATCCTACACATTTTGCCATGGTAACCATATCATTCCTGTTCCCCCTCCCTTCCCCTCCCCTTCCCTCCTCCCCGCCCATATCCTCGTCCTCTGTCTTTCGTCTGACTCGCCCGAATAAAAGTTCCCATGATGCACGGTGCCACCACCTCCACTGTTTCGTCGGCCTCGACCCCAGTCACCAATGTTCCTTTCGCTGAATCTGCCGCCTCGAATCAGGTTTGCTCTTTCATTTCAGTCCTCTTTTGATTTTAGCTCTGTAGGATCTCAGTCCTGTTCACTGTCTAGTGTCACGTGTTATCTTCACATTTCATCTCTCCTCACGTTTCTGTTTCTTATGATGCGAGCAAATGAAAACAACTCGTTTTGAGAGGAATCTTGAAATTGACAACTGTTTTCATCTGAGTGTCTTTGTTTGGTGTTGAATCACATCATGTCTGTCTCAGTCGTTACTGTGTGCAGTATGTGGCCTGGCATTAAAGCATGCCAGCTCTCATCTCTGTTAAAAAATATATATCATATAAAAATTAATGTTTGCAGCCAAACAGTAACTTAATTTGCTTGGATACAACCTACCAGTCAAATGATTTAGGGCACCCTCATTATTTAAATTTCTAATAAACTTGAATGGTACGAAGGTCAGCAGGTCACCAGCAAAGGAAAAAGGAAAAGAAAAATGTGTAAATTTATTAAAAAATAAGTCTAAGTTTAAGAAAACTGGTTGAACTACAGCTTTCCTGCAGCTCTGGAAGTTAATAAATTCACCTGTAAGTGTCCCAACTTTTCTCAAATACTAGAAACCCTTGGTCTGTACAGGAACAATCTACACCCTCTGATGCACCGTTGGCCCAGAAAAGCCTGAAAATGGCCAGAAATGTTTTATTCTCTTTGAAACTGGAGCGTTTATTGAACCTTCTGACAAATTAAAAAAGAAAATAAATATCAATTTGCTATATGTGGTATGTTTTATTGCTTAAAACATTTTGTTTTTGAGAGGGAATAAAACAACACTGACGATGCAGACATTTCAAAAACTCACAAAAACTTGTGTATCAAATATAATACAGGGTTGAAGCAATCTGGGTCTGCAGTTTATCCCACAGCGGCACAGAGACCTGAAATTTCTGAAGAAACAAACTGGACAGAGAGTTTAACTTCGATTAACCAGACAGGTCAACCCGCAAGTGCATTGATGTGTGCGCCACTGTGGAAAGACCGGTACAACACAGACGTTACAAGAGATATGTGACAAAAAAAATCCACAACACAAAAAGATGAAAAATGCTTGTTAAACCTTAATTTTGGCACAAAATTTTAAGCAGTTTTTTATCAAATTTGCCTCTTCATTCTTTATGTGTGTTTTCTTTTATGTCCCAGTGATCACTGAAATTAAAGCCCAGAGCCCACCTAACAAGTGAAGGAGTCCCGGTTTGATCCCAGGAGGAGATCCAGATCCCTTTGGGGCTGCATCAGTAAGGGGATCCAGAGTAGAAAATCTGCCAAATTAAAGCTACCTGCTGTGGTGACCTCTCGTGAATAAGGAAACAACTGAAAGTGGCCACAGTGCTTCACAAATTTGTTAGACCACCTGACAAAACACCAAAAAAAGCACAAATGTTTTAGAAATCTGTCAAAAACTTGCTTAAAACTAAAAATTATGTTTTTATTTATTTGGCAAACAACAAACTGAATTCACGTTTTTATTCCCGAATTTGAGCCAGCACACTTAATCAAGCGTTAGATAGCATTCAACCACCAAAACTAGTAAATAGCTGTAATTTACCATCTCGATCAAAAAATAATAATGTGCTTTACTAATTCTTTCTGCTTTTTTGTAAAGCAGTAAATTTGATATTTTAGCAATAAAAATATCACTTTGATTTAAGAGCTTGCACAAACTGAAGGATTAACCATTACCATTATGCACTGAGATATTACACAATGTAATATGTATAAAAATGAGAGCGCTCTAAAATCCTTTGACTGGTGGTGTTTGCTGCTTTTTGTTGTTTACTTACAGCTAAAACAGAAGTCCGTTTGCTTTGATTTTTACGAAACATGATGGGGATTTTGATTGTCAAAACCAGCAGGAAAAAATGTTTCACATTTAAGATGAAATCACATGTGGCTCGACTCTACTATGCAGCTTTAATGGAATTTACCTGAAATGAACTAAATTTGCATTCTTTCGGTTTACCAGCATCATACCAGTCCATGATTTTGAACTAACCTGCTGCTACTATGGATGAGTGCATAACTAGTCGACTAGGTATCACAGATTTTGTAAACTTTCGTTCCTGAGATGTTACACCCAACCCTCTCTCTTTTTGATGTGAAGATTCAAACAAGCAAAGGTGTAAAGTGAGGTGATAACACGCATTCGGCATTAACATCTATAAAAACAACTTCAGTGCTAACTTGACTATTTGCTTTGCCCATAATTTTAAAAGACCATTATAATTAAGCACAGATATCAGTATAAAATAATCTGCTACAGAGGTTTGCCTGCATATGTTTGTGTCTGTAAGAACTCACAGCTCCTCCTCCTCCTCTTCCCCCCCCCCTCTCTCTTCCAGTAGACCCCTCGGAGCTTCTGACTTCAGATCCGGTGGAGCTCCAGTGCATTCCCATGGAAACCCATTTCTGCCCCGTCCCCAAACTGCTGGTGGCAGCTCCTGTGGCACTAAACTCAGTAAGCCTTTCCCGAAACCCCAGTTAAAGTCCCATAAACCCCGAGCACTGCAGCAAACATGTGCCTCGCCCACAGTGCACACCGACTGATATCATGTTGTGAACGTAAGAGAGCTGCGATGGTTCATGCAATACAGACCCGGACGTATTACCGTTGCTTTAAAGCAGCCACCCTGATGCATACTGACTCGATCGGGGCGAGCAATAGAGCTCCCTCGTCCTTACAGCCATACATGCCCACACCTTAAAAGTGCAGCACATGTGCGCACACATAAACACACACACACACATATATATTCAAGACTAAATGCCCTTTATGGGTCGGAGCCATCACATGAGGCCACCCAACACATTTGACTGTTCCAAAGTAAGAAACTCTGAGAAGTTCATTGTAGAAAATTCAGACGGACCAGCTCCAACCATGACGGGCTGTCAAAGTGAAAGAGTGTTTCATATCATGTCACGTTTACGTTTCAAGATGAGTGCAAATGTGACATTTGTGTTGTACGACGTGTACCGCTCAGTCTGTCATCATGGTCTCATTTTGCCTGGTGATACGTCAGTAAGGGGTTGTTGTTCATTTGTTTGTGCCTTTGATTTTTTCTGCTCAGCTGCAGAGGAGACTTAGTGTCCCAAAAATAATTCAAAGAAGAATTAGTTACGTAAATAGAGTGTATTAGCCTGTAGCTGCTATTGGGATAAAGTCTACTGGTTACAGCAAATGCCTCTTAAAATGTATATTAGAGTTTCTTAAATGCAATGAATGATTCGCCCCCCCCTGTTTTATTGAAAAATGTAGACTGGGTGAAAGTAACTTAGTATGTAATTACTTCTTATAAAGAAGATGGGATGAGGGATATCTTTAGGATGTGTTAAATAAACTGCCTTAAAGCAGCTGAGGTTATGTTCTCTATGTAAGGGCCCCTCTCTGTATAGTACTCTCCAGTAATAGACCAGACAGCTCCAATCGTCAAAACTGATAAACCTGAGCTGTGAAGTTTCTTGAATCGTGATTTCCGATCAGTGATTGTGTTTCTTTTGTGATGGGTAGCTGTGTAACGACTAAAAAAGGAAAGGTTCATCCTGTTTCCTCTGTGATTTGAAACCTGAACACTCTTTGAAACCGATTCTGTGTGTGTTCAGCTCGCCTGTAAATGCCACTTAAACTTTTACACCTGATGTCAGTTATTGCACAAGATGGAAGCGAGATCGGTTTCCTTTTGTTGTGCCTAAAGTCTGCGGTATATGCAAGGAACTGCCCGTTTAATGCAATATCTGGATAAATCCTCCAAATAAATGTTTCCCTCTCTAATGCAGAGATGTATTTCAAAAGGCTGTTTGTTTAATGTGGCTTTTGGACTAAATAAGTGGCACAAGATTTTTATGTTTTATGGTTCTGCAGGGAGAAAGCTTCGAACTTGAAAATGTCCTGTCTGACTTTAAAATGTCATGTCTTTCTACTGCTGTCCTGTTTGTCAAAAATGACGAGACTCTAAATATTCTTATAACCAGAATCAAGTTGTAGAAAAGGATGAACAATTCTCATGCTTGATGTCTGATGGTGAAAAAAAAATTGGGGGGGACTTTCAAGTGTGTAAGGAATTGCTTTGTAGGTGTATACAAAAAAATGAACTTAACAGCTTTGGAAACTGGGCTGAAATCACTTATATCCAAATTCAAATGTGCCTCTTTCAAGTCTCCTCAAACAAAACTGTCAGTACACTGTAAGACCAGACCAGTGCTCAAAGACAGATGTGTTATTTGGTACATTATTATAATATGAAATCACATTTGTATCAGTTTCTTCTCTGAGACAGCTGTGCTGTCTTACTGTCAATGTAAGGAAATAAATCAGAGAGTTGTGTGCATACATACGTGTGTCAGAAAAGACGATGGATCACATATTTGGTTAGATGTAAATGCTGCAGATATTACACATCTCCCATTGAACATTATTCATTTTAAATAATGTTAATGTGTCGTGAATGTATCTAATGCAAAAACTTTACACATGCCCTTCTAAAAGACAGGCATGCTGAAATGTAATGGTTCACTCTATATAGACTATTTCAGAGGTCACATACTGTAGGTACCATGATGAAACTGTGTTAAGACATATTAAAGTATGTGTATTGTTATATAGATTTATATTTAATGTTAATGGGTGGTGTGACTACTTTTAGAAATATCTTTCACTGTCAGAAAAGGTAGAGCAGACTGCTGTACTCTTTGAAGTACAAATGTACACAATTCAGGTACATTTCAGTACCATTTATTGCTAGTCAGTTTTTCTACCCCTACCCTCTGTAGTATCCAAAGCACTATAAACAAAGCATATTCTCATTAGGCAGAAAGTCAGCATGCTACTTTTTTTCTCACATGTATTTCCCTTGTCCCAGTACTGCAGCCCTGATTCTGTTAACTTTTGGTGTGGAAAGGCTTTGTGGAGACATAACTGTGCAGAAAACCCACCCAGCCAGAGCTGCAAGTTCAGCACCAGGTATAATCCTGGGATTAACCCTCATTTTGGGCGTGTAAAAGCTTTTCCCTCCTGACCATCTAAATGCCCCAAATGGCGTATTTGTGGCAGTTTAAGAAAAAGTACACATATCTGCTTACTTTTTTTTAAAGACAGAAGATCTGAGCTGCTCTTATGTTTCTGTGCTAATACTAAGCTGGAAAGAGCTGCTAGTTAACACAGAGAAAAGGCCAGCACACCTTAATAAACAGTTGTGCAAAAACAACCGCATTACACATCGTGACTGCTTGTGAACAGTGAGGTTGCCAGGCAACCAGCAATATAACCCAGATGGATTGTAAACTGTCCATGAAGAAATAATTACAGGAGGAAAACATCTATAAAACTACAGAGTGCCCTCTTTATATCCATTTTAAAGATTAAATGTGCAGTCTTGCATGGAAGGTGTTTACACCTTTTAGGTAACTAAAAGTTAGCTTTTGGACAAACTGCGTAATGTTTGTAATAACTTAAGCCAACTTAAACAAGAATAGAGTGCCCTCTATAAGTACGTTAACAGATATTATTGGATAATTTGTGCATCTGAAGTTGCTATTAAAGCACAAAAATGAGACAAAACAGTAGGTGGCTTTAGCTCTTATATAGTATATAAGTAAGTAAAGTTTATTTATAAAAGCACTTGTCACAGAAATGAAGTTATAAAGTGCTTGGCAAAAAATAGTGTAAAATAAATAAAAACTGTGAAAAATCACAATAAAATATAATAGAAAATGATAGACGTATAAGTAAATGTCATCTGCATAGAAACGATAAGAAACTTCTGAAAAACCCTGAATGATGCCAGCTGGCTCAGGATTGAGCCTCGCATTTATCTGAGCCTTGCAGATAAATAAGAAGAAGGTTAGTCAAATGGAAACCATAGGTCTACTAAGGAAAGTATCATGGTCGACAGTATCAGAGGCTGTGCTGAGGTCAAACAGACCGAGCAGAGAACAAATCCACAGATCCTCTACATCAGAAGCCATATGAAAGCATGTTGACTGAACAGTGAAAAGGTAGCCTAAAGTAAACGCTACTGAACTGGTCTACAAATATCAAGATGCATAACTATCTATTTCTGTGCTGTTTGTGTATTAAATAGCACATAATAAAAGCTAAAGCCAGTCTGTATTTTATCTCATGCAATGCTTTCATCCTAAAATGCTAAAACTGAGGTTTAAAATATCTATTTCAGTTTACATACTTTTAGAGGACACCTTATTTGTAATAACCTAATACCTGTTAATTTATCTGTGTAGCTCCACTTTGTATGGAAACAGGCTAGTGCCCCATACAGCTGATTTAAGCTTCATATTTACTATACAGACATAAGAGTGATATAAAATCTTGTGAATAAGTGTATCTCCCAAAATAGTTGAATAAAGTATTTTTTAAAGTATAGCTGACTTTTTATCTGCATGGTGGATCAAACAGTATGTAGGCTCATAGCTGTCTCTATGAACCTGATGATCAGAATGTCCAGACAGGTCCCTTTTTCTAAAGACTAGCTTCGTCCAGCCAATCCCCTCCTTAAGTGACCCTACCCCTAACATCAGTATGCCTTCACTGTCCAGCTGGAAAAACAGAATACTTGATTAATAAACTGTGCCTCTCGAGGGCATTTGAGGTTTTTAAATACATTTAAATGTATCTATTAAGGCTCAAGAGTGTATTAATTTGAGGATTGTGGAGCACCATGAGTAAAAAAAAAATACAAACAATGTTTTTACCTCTTAATTTTGTTCCCTCATTCATTCTCTTGTACTTGATTACCTTTGGGCCTGGTTGTAATTTTTTTTCCCCACACGGTCCTGAATCATAACTGTTCAACGTGTGCAGAGCTCTGATCTTCGCTGTCCTGTGATCAGATCCTTCAGCATGTGGACACAGTTAACTCAGTCCTGAGAATACAAACAAAGGGCCTTAATCCTCGATCATATGTCACAGATGTGTATGAAAATGTAATAAATGTAAGATTTTTTTTTCTGACATAAAAAAAAAAACGCGGCATGAAAATAATAATAACAATAATGACAACAAAAAAATCATTTATATGTAGTTAATAGTTTGTGTAGACCAATATGAAAAACATTATGATATGAAAATCGTTTGTACACAATGATGGAGTCATTGTTAATGGTAATGGTTGCTGTTGCTATGGCAACAAAATGACAACATGGCTACCTTTTTATTATCCTAGTAGTGATTTTTTTTCCACAATAATTGAGATGACATACAGCACTAACTAACCTATCCGAAAAGGGAATGTCTAATTATTAGTTTGTCTTGTTGCAACGTGATTGAAAAAACTTTAATCCTTGTAATATCCAAAGGTCCTTAGGGGAGGTCAGCCGTTTATTTTGTTTTGTTTATTTGACGTTCATTTTATATTTAGGTTTTTTCTTCTTGTACATGGTGTTTTTGAGAAATAGGAATGAACTCTGGCTTTTAGAGCAAACATCTGTCAGGGAGGTAAAGAGACCCTTGGACTAACTGGAAGATCTTTTTTCTGTGGAGGCGAGCGGTTTTTGCCGTTTGCCTCCTACAGACCGAGAGATCTGGCTCAGGTTTTGGCCAAGAAGGTGGTCTCGAGGTCTCTTACTGCCCAGCTGTGCTGGGTGATGTCGATCCTCACTGAGGTGTATACGAATGTGTGATGTTCACCTTGTTTGCACTTATGTACATAACTATGTCAGAATACTCAAAATTTATTTTGAATAAATACAGATAAAAGAGTCAATTAAAAAAAATCTAATCAATATATTGTTAACGATATGTCTATTGTTTTCTTACATCTGCCCTTTTGTTTGTTGCTAGAGCCCTGTTCTTTGCTAAGCATGGCACTGCCTAGCTGTAAACTACAAATGATTTGCTTTATAAAGCTATTTTTTTTTTCAGTTCACTTCAGTTGAATGATCCTCTGTGGTTTAATAATATGCGACCCTGACATCAAACAGGAGAGGTGGATCATATGTAAGAACCTAATCTGAGCAGATGACATGCAGACACATTCCTCTCTCCAGTAAAGCACCGAAATAAAGCACAGAGTAGCTCCATCTGCAGGCTGGAAAAAAACAAAATAGGAGCCGATATTAAATCTGACCACAGAGGAACAGAGATTTAAATTCTCCTTCATCTTTGTCATTTTGTAATTTTTTTAAACTCTCCTGTTTCTTGTCATTAACCAAAACAACAATAAATCTGAATTCTCCTCAGGATTTTAGACTAAATTGCAAACAAACGGCTTTTCCAATATTTTCCTCTCCCAGCAGCAGCAGCAGCATCCTCACATGACTCTGGTTCTGCTGATTTGAACATGTGATCCTCTTTATTTGCCCCCAAAGCCAGCGATTTTGTTGCCATGGCACTTCTCCTAGTGTTGAACTGACTGAGTCATCCTGGAGAATCGGTTCACAGCCCTCTGACTGTTGAATATTGACTTCAAAGAGTTTGTGAGCAGGGACGGGTCTCTGAACGACGTGTACCCACAACTCACCAAAGCGTCTCTACTGACTCACCGGCTCCCCTCATCATTGCTGTCCCAGTTTAAGTACATGCTGTGGGTTTTAAATCACTGTATTGTTACGATTCATTTTAGTTGTGATTGTGCCTTTAATGTGCAAACTGGACTTTTAGGTTCTACATCTCAATGACTAAAACCGCCACGTGAACTGAGCGTGCGCCAATCATATCAATTTAATTACATCCTCTGTTGAGTCCACAACTTATTTTTTAAATTGGGTACAATCGCCGACTGAACGACACCCCCGTGGAAGGTGATGAGGGCCAAAGACTGTTCAGGACTAAGCCATAAAAAACTCTGACACTCTTGGGCAGACTTGAACGTGACTGCTGTTTCTTTGTTTCACTCTGTTTTCTGCTTGTGGTGCTTGTATGTGCTGCTGTGCTACATGCCAATATATTTTGCAGTGTATAGCTAATTATGAGTAAGTTACTGTGCCTATGATGAGTTCTGCAATTTCTGTTTGACCTTAAATAAAACACTTCATTGTGATCCTCTTGTGTGTTTTTTCTTTTTGTCTCTTTCATTGCAGACATACAAATACAGCAAAAGAAGTATACAAACCACAACGTACACCCTGAACATCTGGTAATGCCCCTAAATGTGCATATATGGCCTTAAAGGACCCCTTTATGGAACAACTGTTAATAACTAAGATTACAATAACACCCATGCATCTCAGGGGCTTATCTGTATATAAAGTGTTTTGGCACCCGGGAAAGACCTTTTAACCTTTCACAAAAGAGAAATCAGGTCATTGGGATCAAGATGAAAATATTATGGGGTTAAATTTATTCAAGCATAGGGTATAGACACACTGGACATTTTGTTAGGTACACCTTGCCAGTACTGGGAATTGGAAACATTCCTCAGAAATGTTGTAGCCTCAAATCGTGGCCTCAGTTTCCTGTTCTTAGCTGACAATACTGGCACCTGATGTGGACTTCTGCTGCTGCAGCTCATCTGGGTTCACAGATGCTCTTCCTCCTTGGTTGTAACGAATTACTGTTGACCCTTATCAGCTTGACATAGTCTCACCATTCTCCTCTGACCTCAGGTATCGACAAGGCATTTTCCCTCAGAAAACCATGCTCTGTAAACCCTGTGATTGTGTGGGAAAATCCCACTAGATCCACAGTTTCTGAAATACTCAGACCATCCCATTCATGCCATTTTCAAAGTCCCTTAAATCACAATTCTTCCCTATTTTGATGCTCAATTTGAACTCAACATGTCAATACACTGAGTTGCTGCCATGTTATTGGCTGATTAAATATTTGTGTTGATTGAGGAGTTTAAAGGCATACCTATACCTAAAGATCTGCCCAACAACATATAGTTTAAATCAATAAAATAGTCTATAGCTCAATAAAATTAAATAAAACAGGATCAAACAATTATCTTAATTATCTAAAAAAATAAATTAACTCAAATATAATGAGGTAATATGACTATGCATTACAATAAAAAGTGCAAAATGGCTTACTAAAGACAGTATGGCAAAAACCAGATGAAATTAAAGTTTCTTAGATAACAGAGTGCAAAGTGTGATGAATGATGCAGTTTTGAAATTAACTGCACTGTAGAGAGTCACTGTCTTCAGTATGCAGAATTAATCTGAATTAGCAGACCACTAACTTAATCTATTGCAGTTAAAAGCACTATAGTAAAGCTATTCAGAGAACTTCACCCAAATATAAATATAAAAACAGGAATCGAAACTGCTCTCAGAGGAAGTGAGGATGACCAGCTTCCTTATGCTGCTGATGTAAGACTGCAACCTCTGAGTGTGACATCCTCAGTAACATGGAGAAATGGTCAAGATGGACCTGCAGCTGATTCATTTTGTGGCTGTTTCTTTAAACAAATTCTTCCTTCATATAACGGCAACATTGTGATTGCACATTAAACCACTCTTTGCTCACAACGTCCAGTCTTGGTGTTTTTCACATTGTGAACTAACCCACACTTATGCATCAGTGAAGCTAATCCCCTGGAGGATAGTGTGTAACTGCGGGAAAATAAATGAAACCACTTCATGTGACAACAATCTGCTCATTTAGATAACTTGTGTGAATAAGATAGGTCTGCATGATAAATCGCTAAATATGTAGGTTAGCAATTATCATTATTATTATTATTGTGTATTCAACTAAACTGTAATAAAACTGAAATGTAACAAACTGTCTATTGTGTGTGGACATAAAACTAGCTCCTCACTTGTTTGAATGACTCAAACGTCAGTGTAAAACATTTTTTTTTAAATTGTCATCTGAAAATGGTCAGGTACAAGGACTGGACTGAAAATGAGTGGAAAGGAAAAAAGATTTTCTTCAAAAAGCCTGGAGAGGGCGCATTTTTTAAAAAAAAAACTAATTTAAAGGAATAAGGGGTGGCTCAAGGCATTTGCACAGTACTGTATTTAAATAAATAAATAAATATCAAGGAAAGAACATGATCAAGTCCCCGCGACCCAGAATTGGCTAAGTGGAAAACCTGGATGGATGTTAGAAACGAAAAATCGTAATTTTCTGTAACGCTTTTCTGTGCTTTTATTATGAAAACCGTCGCAGCGGAAGTCTGATTCTCGTTAGCGGAAACAGGTTGTTAGCTCCAGGAAATCAGATGGTTGAAAAAAAGCCTTTCTTTCTGAAGCAGAACCCACCCTGTACACAGTCACATATATACCGGATCAGTAATAAACTGTAGCCAATGGACGGTGGGATTATAACACTGAGTCTGCGTCGATAACGGGCCCGGTTGCTAGGGCGCCGGGCTGGGCCGGAACCAGAACCAGGCCCGGACTAAGGGAAGGACGCAGTCAACGCTGCGGCGATACCGGCGGGCTGCTGTGGGGACTGTCATGCGGTTTGGGGTGAGGGTCTAATGTGTACCACCGTGACCTGCCGTCAGTAGACAACAAGTTCACTGACCAACGCCGGCGCTTGTGGTGAATCACATCGATCTAACGACTGAAAGCGCGAGGATGGCACAGCGGGAATTCAGCCAGGCGCGAGCTAGCTTTAACGCTAGCTAACGCCGGAGTTGCCGGACATCAACTTTTACTGTCTCACTAGGTGGAAAACGTAGAAAAACCCAAGTATGAGCGGTTGAACTGTTTATGTGAATGAGGGGGGTTATTGTATATCGTCTAACTTTTGTGGCTTCTCTCGTTAGCTCTCGTAAAGGCCTGATAAATGTTTGTGGAGCGAGTATAGCAGTCGTTAGCTGCTGAGTTAGCCCGCCTTGACCGCCCCAATGAAAGAATACAAAGTTGTCGTGCTGGGCAGCGGCGGCGTCGGGAAATCCGCGCTCACCGTGCAGTTTGTCACCGGCACTTTTATCGAGAAATATGACCCGACCATCGAGGACTTCTACCGGAAGGAGATCGAGGTGGACTCGTCGCCCTCCGTGCTGGAGATCCTGGACACGGCGGGGACGGAGCAGTTCGCGTCCATGAGAGACCTGTACATCAAGAACGGACAGGGCTTCATCCTGGTCTACAGCCTGGTCAACCAGCAGTCTTTCCAGGTACCCCAGATGCACCCCACACACCTGAAATCTGCAACCGTATGTGGTTAATCAGGCTGTGATTCATACTTGTCATGCAGGGAATGCTACAAGCCACATTATCGAGATTAAAATGGGAAGGCTAGGGCTCATTTGGACCCCCAATATCTCCATATAGCACTCATTTGTTGAAGGATGGCACCACACAGAAAACAAACAGTGCATAAGAAAGCTTAGATAACTATGAACCAGGTCTACTAAAGAAAATAGTCATCCTACGTCCTGATATTTTAGAGCCTTCAATATTAGCACTCGGTATTTAATGGATAATTACTTTTGAAGTACCAATAAATAAAAGTGCTTTAACTAGATGTGAAAATAAGTTTTGGCCTTCCCAAAAGGAAATGTTTAGCAACCTTAAAATATATATTTGCATATTTCCAAAACTTTCATGAAAATTCACGAATGTCTGCTGGGTAAAACAAAGCTTTACCTCAACAATGTGACCAGTTTTGAGCCAGAAAAATCGTAATTAAATGTTTGCATCATGAAGAAATTGTGCCTATTGAGAAATAACCAAAGTTCGCATCTGCTTGATGATTAATTTTTTGTTTTGTTTAAATTTCAATATCTCACACTTCTTATTTTTCTCAATTTTTAAGGACATCAGACCAATGCGAGACCAAATAGTGCGAGTGAAGCGCTTTGAGAAGGTGCCGCTGATTCTGGTTGGTAACAAAGTCGACCTGGAGTCTGAGCGTGAGGTGGCCGGATCAGATGGACGGGCTTTGGCTCAAGAGTGGGGCTGCCCTTTTATCGAAACCTCTGCCAAGAGCAAGACGATGGTGGATGAGCTGTTTGCAGAGATTGTCCGGCAGATGAATTACTCCTCGCTGCCAGAGAAGCAGGAACAGTGCTGCACAGCCTGCGTGGTACAGTGAGGAAAAGGTAGGGACATCATCTAGCAGGGCTGTACCCATGCTCTGGACACACAGCACAGTTGGCCCCTTACTATTTTTACGAAATGTGATAAAATGTCCCTGTAGAGACGGTTCACAAGACTGTGTGGTGTTTTGAGTGCAGTGTGAGGGAGAGAGAGATTCGGCTGGAAGTGAGAAAGAAGAGTGGGTGGTGCTGCTCTGGGCAAACTGTTTGGTTTATCTTGTTATCATAAGATCGCAGAAAGTATGCAGCATGAAGAATGCAACTGTCTGAATGCTCAGGGCCGGGAGGAAGAGCAGGGGGCAATGAAGCAGATGGTCCTATGAGGCAAGTCGCAGAAAGAGGAAAATGTGACATCCTGAAAAATAATTTATGTTCCAAAACAGGAAGTTCAGTTTAGATTCTGTGAGAGATGCAACCGCGGTTTAAAACCCACCAGCCTTTTAAATCTTATGCAGCTGTAGGATTCTCGCCGGTCATTTAGTCTCAAATTAAAACAAGAAAATAAAGATGGCTGCTTTAAAAATTCTGAGTGCTAAACCTTTAATCATTACTCTGTTAATTCATTGTCATCTTATGGTGATATATGAGGTTTATTCTCCATCAGTACCTTTAATTTGGACTTTTAAGTTGTTTTTAACTAATGATGACATCTGTGAAGTTCAGGATCCAAAATGTGTCAGATAATCAATAATAAGTAATCCTTAAACCCTTTGGATTTTCTTTGAGTCCATCAACACGGTAGATTACGTTTTTTGAAGTACTTCACATTTTCACGCTAGAAGTAAACACAGAACAAAACATACAGCTGAGTTTAATAGATGCTTCTGTAGACAGCAGGCACAGATGTGCATTCCAAATTTTTGAGTTAAGACTGGAACGATATCTGATCCAGTTATTAGATCAGTGGATCCCCAGCTCAGTGTTTTAAAAAAATCCCAGTGAGCTAACAGATCAGACATTTTAATTTATTACGTATTTATGATTTAAAATGTCTGATCTGTTGGCTCACTGGGATTTTTTTATATATTATATACTGCTAGCTAAATGCACAACAGTATCATAAATGCGTTTTGGGGCATAAATAAATGTAGTAAAGTAAATGATGCGCCTCTCTTGAGAATGCTGCAGATATTGTTACTACTGTAGAAAGAGAGTGCCTGCTGTTGTCATTCTGCAGCAAAGTTAAGAAATTGCCAGATCAAACAAAATTTAATATTAGATAACCCAAGTAAAAACAAAATAGAGTTTTTTATTATGGGAAAAGATCTATCCAAAATCACGAATTAACTGTGATTAATTCACAGGGGGTAAGTTCAGTTTCACTAGTACACCCTACCAGACATGTTGAATCAGGAAATCACTTAACGAGAACGTCTAACAAAGTGAAGTAGGCTAAATTAACTCAAAAAGCAACACATCGTGCTGTGAGTTAAAGAAACTCAAACTGATTAGAAACATTGACATCTCTTAGTATGGAAAGAGTTAAAAAGCAATTTCTAAGGCTTTGGAACTCCACTGAATCATGTTGAGAGTCATAATCCATAAATATAGAGAACTGCAGTGCACATTACCAGCAGTGGATGACCTACCAAAATTACTCCCAAGAGTGCATCAACAACTCATCCAAGAGGTCACAAAAGCACTCAGAACATCTAAAGAACTTTAGGCCTCACTTCCTGCAATAAATGTCAGATTTGATGATTCAGAAATAAGAAAGAGACAAAAGCCACCGATGAACAAAACAAACCCAAAGGCTTGATTTGTGTTTGGCTAAAAACAAATGTGAGCTTAAAATATTTCTGTTACATTAGGTGGAGAACTAACACAGCATTTCATAAAAAGAACATTGTATCAACAGCCAAACATGGTGGTGATAATGTGATGCTTTGGGGCTGCTTTGCTGCTTCAGGACTTGGATGACTTGATGTAATTGATGGAACTATGAACTCTGCTCGCTACAAAAACGGAAACAAAAAAACCTGAAGAATATCCTGCCATCAGATCATGCTTTGAAGCTCAAAATCATTTGGGTTTTAAATTGGGATGGGAATTGAGAACCTTTTCCCAGTATTTCAGTTTCTTGCCTGCCAATTAAGCCCGGCTTATTGTCCATTCATTAGGATAGGGACTTGTGCTGATGCGTGGGACTGTAGCCTGAGGTTTATGTTGTTAAATGGTAATTATGAGATGGTATGTTTCAGGTCATTTTACTGAGAAATGCGAAAGTAATGTGTCAAATTACTTCCTCATTACCTTTTTAGGGAAAGTGTTCTGCATGCAGGAAAAGCTTCCAACACGCACAAACATTTAACCACACAGCACTATCAGTAAGGATTGAATCGATAAGGAATCAATCAGTAAATTATATGAAATCATTAAAAGCTGCTTTCAGTATTTTACTTGGGTTATCTTTTTCCAATATTAACATTTGTTTGATGACCTGAAACCTGTAAATGTGGAAAAAAGAAACAAAAGAAGAGAAGAGAGAGCAGGGGCAGACGTTTGCCGTCGATGACTTTTAGTTGTACATTTTGTCTGAGCAGCAGTCCAGAAACCAGGGAAGCTTTAGTTTACCGTTACATATGGCAGAGAAAAGCTTAAAAAACTGTTAAATAATCCAAACATGACTCTGACTTGTATTTGAAAATAATAACTTTGACATGCTTTGATCTTAAAAATCATTGCGTTTAACTTCACAAACCCTGAGCTAATGGCCTCCTGTGTTTCTGTTTCACAGACTCATCATTTGTCTGGATCCACCTCAAGCTTTTCGATGATCCGTTAACCCGGGCACAACCTGACTTCAACCCTGCTGATTAAAAACTTACCGCAGCTGGCAAAGTTTCTGCTTGAGGTGGTTTCTGACTTCCTGTCTCAGAGCATCTGACAGGAAAGACGTCGGTCCTATTTTTGATATCATAACTGTTAGAAGATGTTTCTGCTGCAACCTCAACGGCCTTCGCGATGACCCGGGATCAAGTTGGACTGACTGACTTTTACGAACGGCCACCTGTGAATTCGTCTTTTCGGGTTTTTTTGTTTTGTTTTGTTTTTTATGTGTGTGTGGGTTTTTGTTTTTTTTTCTGAAATATCCCTGAAAGCAGGAGTGTTGTGAGGTTGCAGCATCTTTTTAAAGCTGCTTAAATCATTACTATATACTTTAATATTCCTTGTATTATGTCTCAAGTTTGGAATTTGAAAAAATTATTTCATATTATTGGAGCATTTTCACTTTTAAGCATGCTTACTTCAGCCAGTTTCCCATCCTGGTGTACTGTGCTGATCTTATTTTGAAAATCTTATTCCGTAAAACTGACACAAATTAAAGTAACGTGAGGTTTTTTGTTTTTTGTTTTTTTTTAGCTCAGCAGGGTGAATAACTGTATTAAACCAGTGATGCTTATTTTTAATTTTTCAGTAGTGTGAGGCAGTGAAACTCATCTGAAAGCACGCACGCTCAAAAGTGAAAATGTTTTTTACCGCTAATTCAACTTGAAGTGATGTGGATGAGCCATTTTGCTGTTTTCAGTCTCTACAAGGTGTGACTTGCGTGGACGCCGGTCTTCCATTTTCAGCTTTCTTGAGGGCAGTTTTTTATTTTATGTTATTTTATTCTATTGGAGGGAGGGGGGAACGACTGCAGGAAGTTCAGCGTGCATATTTGTGTTTGACTCCATGACGCGTGTCACTTTAAATATTCAGAGACGCCGATTCCTTATCATTTAGAAAAAAATTACTTCCTCTGAAATGTGGATTAATAAGAAGTTCTGACACAGTTAATCAGATTTTACTTTGTATTCTTCTTTTTCTTATAGTAACCTATTTATTAAGAGCTAATGACACGGGCTAGCCAGTTTTAAACTTATACTAGTTATTTGCTTTCTGTGCATTTTTGGGATACATGCTATGTTGTATCTTTGTTTTGAAGCTAAGAATTTAACAGAGCCTTAAGATATCTGTTGCACCCCGTTTGGCCTCATATTTCTTTTGTTTGTTTGTTTTTTTTTCCCCTGGAAGATAACAATTGTCATCATTTGGTAATAAACATGCTGGAATCTGCTTTTGTGATGTGACACAAATTTTGTCTTTTACTTGACTAAATAACCCTGATTTGATCATTTATACACTAGGGTAAATCAAATCAAATCACTTTTATTGTCACATCACATGTGCAGGTACATTGGTACAGCACATGTGAGTGAAATTCTTGTGTGCGAGCTTCACAAGCAACAGAGTTGTGCAAAATACAATAATGTAAACAAGCAAAATACAAGAATAAACAAGTCATTGCTGAATTATTAAATTCACCAGCAGTCCATAATGTAATTGGTGGGTTTATTTTAATAATTTAATTAAATTCTCAACAAAACTATTAGGAGATTTACAAAAAATGTACATTTTAGTTTGTGATGTAAGTATTTGATCACCTTGTCAGACGTGATTTGGTGCTTTGTTGTCAGATGTGTCATGCAAATTTGGTATAAAATATGGACATAGCGTGCGTGAACCACTGCATAATTTTGAGCCAGAGGTTACCATTAACTGGGTATTTATTATTTAATTAGTGCTAATTTCACTCATCAAAACTAGAGAATAATTTCTTGCGTGATCTGTACCTCCCAGGAAGCTGTAATGTTAGTCAGATAATCCAGAAATGATCTAAAAGGCACCAACAGCACACAAACAGTAAAGAGATCCAGTTTAATGGCTCAAAATAGTAGCTGAGGCCTAGCAGACCCCAATCTGATCCAACTGCCTGTGTCAGGACATGCAGCTGTGATGAATGGGAGAATTATCCACAGAGGCCAGGCTGTAAAATTAGGCATATTAACATGGGAGTCTCTTTTGGAGTCGCCCTCAAGTGGCCAGTAGAGGAACTGCAGTTTCTCTTCCTCATTCCAGCTGTCAAGCATGGTGGTGGAGGGGTGATGATCTGGACTTATTTTCCAGCCACAGGCCCTGGGCATCTTTTAGTCACTGAGTCAGCTCAATGACTCAGTGACTAAAAGTCTGAAATAAATAAATGAAAATGAAATGAACTCTATGCTCAAATGTGAGGACATCTGACAGATAAAGCTTGGCCGAAGTTGAGTCATGCAATAGGTCAGTGATCCCAATCACACTAGCAAATCTACATTAGAATGGCTGAAATGGAAAGCAAGCACTGCACAGAGACACCTTTATTTTTTCACATGACTGCTTATATACACAGAAAGATGGAGTTTAATTTTCTCGACTTATGAAAGTAAGAAATATTAAGGATGCTTTATGTTTCCCTAAAAGAGAACTAAGAGCTTAAGATCTCCTCAGTTCTGCTGTGAGGACAGTTCATACTATGTGAAAGGTGCACGGTACCTGAAATCAGCTCTACCGAGGTTTCCCAGCAATATCTGGGGTTTGCAGTCAACGTGAAAAAAATGGGCCTTGGGTCCTCTTTACTGCACCTTGATACATAAATGAGTGCATGCAGGTTTTAACACCATACCTGACATGTGCACCAATAAGGCCCACACAACAACTTTTGTGATGTTTCTGGTAAACGAGCAAGAAGAGTTCCAACTTTTAATCGTCTAAAAATAAACACTGCCAGTAATAGGCCACACTTTCCATTTCCTTGTTAATGTGTTTGTTTTTTCATGCACCAGCCTGGCAGTTTGTTATCTGTGTGTGCGCGTGCGCACCATTTGCAGAGTTTTTTTTTTTTCTTGCAGATTTCACACATGATGGTGCTGCAACTTCCCACACAGCAGAAAACTGGCTCATCTTCATTGCTACTGCTATTTGGCTGTCAGGTGGAGCTGTTGGGTGCACACTGAATCTGCATCCTGCACTGAGCTGGCAGATGCTTCTGCTGCTGTGTGGGGTCGCTGATGTCTCACAATCAGCAGGCTCATCTCAGCTCTTCAAGGAAACTAAAGTCCCGTTTTCCTGCTGAGTTTATCTCAATCTGCACTGTGAGTACAGCAAAAAACACCACATCAGCCTACAGGGAACAGGAGTGTGTCATCATAAATGAAAACATGATTAACACAAACAAAGTGAGTCTTTTAAATTCACCGAATGAGAAACAAGTTCAACTGCGACCATCTAAATCAGAATTTTCGTCTTTCCACCCACATCAGATGTGCATCATGGAAGAAAAGAGTCTGAAGTTTAGGTGCTGCGACCTGAAAAGTGTTATTGCTTCTGGATTTAAAAGAAGCATGAATTGGTTAAAAAGGTCCTGAGCAGATGTGAGAGGATTTTGTGGTTGTTTAGCTTCACAGAAAACTTTAGCAAAAACCGTAAACTTTTAGGTCACTAAATACAGCACGATTTATGCAGTACACATGAGATCTCAAAGTGTGGACTCCTGGATGTCTCTTGACCTTCAGCTCCTTGATGCTGCTGCTCGTCGCTTTATGCTGGTGCCCTGATGCCTCTGCAGAGCTTTGTCACCACATTTGCTGCTCTACACCTGCATGCCCCAGGTACAGGAAGTCTTTACACCACAGGCCGCCCACACTTTGATGCTTTACATTGCAGGAGAGTCTACTTGGCATAAATTGTCGCTGGCACTGGTTTTTAATGTCAGTGATGTTTCGGTTTATGTCAGCCTACTTGTTAAGTCTAATTGTTGGATGTTTGTCATTATGCTTCTTAAATTTGTAAGGTCTTAGTTCAATCTATAGGATCAAGACATGCCTTTGTCCCTGACCACCTCTCCAGCCACTCTGTGCGGGGGAAGGATTATTACACATCCCCTGTTTGAAGTTTGGTAAGCTTCCTGCCCTTTGTATGGCTTCACTGTGTTATCTATGGTGAACCATACATTGGGTGTGGGGGAGACTACCCTCTTTATGACCAGGATGTTGTAGAAACAGTTATGATCAGGAAGACACACACACACATACACACACACACACACACACACATATACATACAGTGCCTTGTCTTTGTAACCAAGGGGGGTTTACGAGGGGAGGTACTACTGTTTATTGTGAACGTTTTCAATAAAAGGCAGCGAGAGGAGCCCGTCGTCGGGGTCATTCGTAATGAGATTCGAAGTGCGTTTCTTGCAAGGAAATCGATCGATCGCTGACTGTCTTGTTTTCTTCATGATGAATAAGTCTCTAAACCAGCGGAGCCTGTGGAAACACAGACCCAACACTACTCATAACTTGGTGAATGTTTGTGAGCAAATTATTCAAAGCATGAATGCCCTTCCCATGTCATTATACTTCTCTTTCTGCTTTTCTGAGACTTTGTGACCCCCCCCCCCATGCCCACCTTTTTTGTCAATTAAAATGTCCATGTAACTACAATCCACCAACCAAGGCAGAGATCACCAAAGCCATCAAGTCCTTGAACAATGGAAAGGGACCGGGGCCTGACGGCATCCTTCCAGAAGCTCCCAAGGCAGACGTGGCAGCAGCAGTGGAGATGCTACATCCTCTCTTAGTGAAGATATGGGAACCGGAGCAAGTGCCTTCTGACTGGAAGCTTGGGTACCTGGTGAAGCTCCCAAAGAAAGACGATCTATCCCAGTTTGGCAACTGGCGAGGAATTATGCTGCTGTCTATCCCCAGCAAGGTGTTGACCAGAATCATCTTGGAGAGACTGCAGGAGGCATTGGACAAGAGACTGAGATCAGAGCAGGCAGGATTTAGACAAGACAGATCATGTACAGACCACATCGCCACTCTGCGCATCATCATCGAGCAGTCTATCGAATGGCAGTCTCCCTTGTACACAATCTTCGTCGACTTTGAAAAAGCCTTCGACAGTGTCGACAGGGAGACCATTTTGAATCTGATGCAACACTACGGAATCCCACAGAAGCGCATCAGCATAATCCAAGAGCTATACGAAGACACGTCCTGCCAGATCATCCACAACTGAAAACTGGCCAACCACTTTGCAGTGAAAAACGAAGTGAGGCAAGGCTGCATGCAGTCACCGACGAGCTTCCCGATCGTCATGGACTGGATCATGAGAAGAACCACAGAGGGCAGCAATACCGGTATCCAGTGGACCTTCACCAAACAGCTGGAGGACCTGGATTTTGCAGACGACGTCAGCCTTCTGTCCCATAAGCAGCAACATGCACAGTCCAAGCTTACCCGGCTCGGTGAAGAGGCAGAAAAGCCCGTCCTGAAGATTAATGTCAGAAAAACAGAGGTGATGCGGCTGAACAACCGACAAAAACATCCACAGCAGCTACAGGGAGAAGACTTAATGGGAACTGACCGCGTTGTCTACCTAGAAAGCATAGTCAACAGTGATGGCAGTGCAGATGAAGATGTTAGGAGCTGGATCAACAAAGCAAGGCTTGCATTCAACATCCTGCGACCCATCTGGAACTCCAAAGCCTTATCTCAGCGCAGCAAGATCCGCATCTTCAACACCAATGTGAAAGCAGTCCTCCTGTATGGGTCCGAGGCATGGCGGGTGACCAACACCATTACCAGTAAGATACAGATCTTCATCAACAAGTGCTTGCGACACATCCTCAACATCAGATGGCCTGAGAAGATCTCGAACACAGACCTGTGGAAGAGAACCAGACAGAACCCAGTTGGTCAAGACATCAAGAAGAGAAAATGGGGCCGGATTGGCCACAAAATTCGAAAAACCTTTCGACAACGTCACAAGGGTTAGGGGAACCCACAAAGAAAAAGGAAAGTGGGGAGACCCAAACAGACGTGGAGAAGATCTGTCGAGAGTGAAGTAAAGGCCGCTGGAATGGCCCCTTCAAGTGACCAAGTGGAGTTATTTATGAACAAAGCCTGTATATTCATATGTCTTTGTGTTATTTTTAACCAATAAACATTTTTCCTGTCACGTAAATTTGACTATTTGCCCTACAATGTCCCATAAAAAGTACAACATATTTACAGGAATTGGCCCTCTGAAGTGGAAATATACAGTACTGTATGAGAATTTGATGGTTGTCGTTGCAGCATGGACAGCTTTGAGCCCAGCCGTGTTGTTGGTGCCGTGTCTGTGAAAGAGACCTGGCAGGGCTCACTGTAAAGCCACAGTGAAGTAAATGGACAGCAGCTTTTCATCATTAGTAGTCCAGGTGTGCCTGCAGCTACCAGTCCTGCATTCATTATGATGCTACACAATGAGTGTGTGCTGAGCTTTCAGGAGCTTGTTCAGGTGTGGCCAGCTGGTGCTTAATCCGTTTGCACTGATGTTTAATCAGATTTCACAACAACCCCTTTGACCTGTCACAGGAAAAACACAGCTGAAACAAAAACAAATGACTCAGCCTTCCAGCCAGAGTTCACCTGGTAACAACCCAGCACGTTATCATTTAAACCAGAACTACAAACCAGCTCTTACTGGAGTGTCGTGAAGATATTAAAGGCAGGATGATAGTTAACTTCCTCCAGTTAAACAGTGACAAAACTGAGGCTATCATCTTTGGTCCTGCCAAATCTAGGAGTGCTTTTGACAGCAATTTAGGTAATCTCATCCCATATTTAAAGTCTCATGGAAAAGACCTGGGTATTATTTTTCATCCGGGGCTTCGCTTTGACAAACAAATTTGTTCCGTTGTCAAAAAATAGCTGCTACCAGTTAAAAACCATTAGCAAACTCAAATCTTTCCTTCTTTAAATGATCTGGAAACAGTCGTCCATGCCTTTATTACTTCACATTTGAATTAATGTATCCATCCATCCATCTTCATCCGCTTTATCCGAGGCCGGGTCGCGGGGACAGCAGCCTAAGCAGAGAGGCCCAGACCTCCCTCTCCCCAGCCACCTCCTCCAGCTTATCCGGGGGAACACCAAGGCATTCCCAGGCCAGCCGAGAGATATAATCTCTCCAGCATGTCCTGGGTCTGCCCCGGGGCCTCCTCATGATGGGACATGCCTGGAACACCTCACCCAGGAGGCGCCCAGGAGGCATCCTTGTCAGATGCCCGAACCACCTCAGCTGGCTCCTTTCGATGTGGAGCAGCAGCGGCTCTACACTGAGCCCCTCCCAGATGGCCGAACTTCTCACCCTATCTCTAAGGGAGAGGCCAGCCACCCTTCGGAGGAAGCTCATTTCTGAATTAATGTAACTCTTTAAAATTTGAGCACATCACTCCAGTCTTGGCCTCGCTACACTGGCTGTCTGTCTATTTAAAAATTCACTTTAATAGCACACTGATTGTTTTTAGGGCTCTTAATAAACAAGCCCGGCTTATATTACCTTCTTTTTCATTTTCATTCAGCTCCCAGGTCTGTCAGATCCACAAGCCAAGATCTCATGAATATGTTCCAAGGTGAAACAAAGAGCTGACAGTCTTTGCAGTCGCTGCTCCACATTTGTGTTGAGCATCCTTCAGCTCTGCTTTTAAGTCTGGGCTAAAACCCCACATTTTCACTCATTTGTTGTAATATCTGTAACCCTACATGCCACGTTACTGTCCTCTGGTTATTGTTGACTCTATGTGTCTCTTTTGTTCTGTATTCTGTGCCAATTTTTACTTTTTTATAATGAAATCACATTCCTCTGTGTGTATAGGTGTCCTTGGGTCAGTTAAAGCACATGTATTTATGTGCTTTACAAATACATTGTTCTTACTCCCTTTTATATTGTTGTCTTTGTCACCATTATCTGCTCTCTGGATTCCTTATGACATAATAATTTTTTATTATGATAACCTGAAAAATGTTGAAATGTAGTCTGATTATACTATTGTCCTCATCATAATCAATATTATTAGTATTAATAATAAACATGGGACATTATGGTTGTGTTTCATGGTGAAAAATATGTTGAAAAACCAAACGATTCCTGGAATTATTAATATTTTTTCATTCATATCACCCTGCTCTTGCTTAACATTCCTGTCACTGAATCGACACCTTCCTGCATAAGCAGTAAACTGGTATTTTTCCATGCTGCAGCTCACACATACACACAGTACCCCTCGCAGAAACACCTCCGGTCCTATAGGTGGCGCCATGACGCGTTGTACGTCATAGCTGTGACGCCATTGGCTCTGAAGCGGAAGTAGCTGTCAGGTCTGCGGGTGCACGACGAAGATGTGGATGAGATGAAAACTGAAGTGCGTAAATTTAGAAAACCCGGGCAATTTCGCTGAGCAGACATGAAGACGGTGTTTGTAACTGTCGGCACCACGAGCTTCGACGAGCTGATTGAGAGCATCACTTCCTCTGAGGCCACTCAGGTGAGGAAAGTTACCTGAGGAGTTATTGAAGATGTGACTAGTGTGCAATGAAACCACTGAAATCAGCAGGGCATAGGCCGTAGAGCTTTTAAAATCTATGAGCTCCCTATTATTTTTTATGCAGGAATAATTTTATCTGTGACCAATATAAGTGGGCTAAATGTGCTCTGTTATTGTGCGGACAACCTCCCAGTGGAAGTTATCTCTGGCCATCTGTACATGTATTCACCGGTCAATTTATTAGGTATACCTTGCAATGACTGGTTTGGACTCCCTTTTGTCTGCAAAACTGTCTTAAATCTTTATAACATTCACTTATAACATATAACGAGGTGCTGACAGTCCTCACATAGTTTTGTTCATATTAACATGCTGGCGTCACATAGCTGGTGCACATCCATGACGGGAATCTCCCATTCCAACATATTCCATAAGTGCTCCATTTGATTTAGATTTGGTGACTCGTTGTCTTGTTCAGGAAAACAGGCTGAGGATTATGTGAGCTTTTTAACACGGTGTTATATCCTGTTGGAAGCAAGCATCAGAAGATGGTACACTGTGGTCATAAAATGAAAGATATAGTCAGAAATAATACTCTTAGACTTTAAATGATAATCAGTTGGCACTGAGAATGCAAAGAAATGTCAACAACACCATTACGCCAAAGGCAGCATGGAGCCGTGCTTTCATGATCCTACTGTTTGAATGTTCAAGAAATCAAGACTAATCAGACCAGGCAACATTTTCCGGTCATCTGTTTTCCACCGTTGGGGAGCTCATGTGAATTTTAGTCACAGCTGCCTGTTCTTAGCTGATGGGAGTGGCACCCGGTGTGCTCTTCTGCTGCCCAGCTGTTATGTGTTCAAAGATGCTCATCTGCATACCTTGATTGTAACAAGTGGTTATTTAAGTTACTGATGCCTTCTTATGATCTTAAAGCAGCCTGGCTATTTTCCTCTATCCTCTGGCATCTACAAGGCATTTTTACCCAGATGTTCACCTAATATTTTCTGGGGTTTTTTGTTTGTTTGTTTTTTAACCATTATCTTATGGTTTTGTAAGAATATCACAGTAGATCAGACGAGTTGCTCAAATACTGAGACTAACAACAAGGCCACTTTCAAGTCAGTTAAGTTCTTTTTCTGATGCTCAATTTGAACTTCAGCAGGTTGTCTTGACCATGTATTCAGGCACGGAAACATGGTCAACACCAGTTGCTACCATGTGATTGGTAGATTGGATATTTATCTAATGAGCAATTGAAAAGGTGTACCTAACAACATTTAAAATAACAGTATTAATAAGAGTAGAATTTCATTCATGTGTGCAAAATAAAATACCGAACAATAAATATTTCTCTTCACCAAAATGGTCTCAGTATGTGCTACAGTAACTTAAATGTCTGTTAGAGCCCTAAATTTGCATTTTGTTTGATTTCTTTTTTTAAAATCTCCCTTCAGCACCACAGTAATCATTTTGTCTTACTAATTTTCTAACAATATTGAAGAAATATAACTATAACGTGACAAAATATGGAACAAGTGAAGCGCTGTTCTCGAGCTTGATGGAAAATTAGCTGCCATTAAACAGGATGAGCAAATATTTATCAATTAATCCTGAACTACAACATGTACCATTATGTAGATGAATTAATTATAGGAAAATCTGTATAATAATAATAACAAATCCAGTATTCACAGCTTTTAAGTTGTGTTAGAGGTTAAAACACTGCACTGTGGTGATATAATGACATATGGGACTGTCTGTGTGCAGACAAAAGGAAATATGAAACCAAACCTGTGACGCTCGCAGGTATCAAGTTATGAATAAGGTTCTCAGGAAACCAATTCAAAAAGGTGCCGCAGGTGGCTCACACCTGCACAATGTGTATATTATATGACTGAAAGATATTCCCTCTAAAATCTTTCTGAAGTCTAAAAATGTCAATATTGTGTAAATTATTGATGTGAATTTGTGCTGCTTTCATACTATTATTTTCTCCCTCAGGCTTTAAAGGCTCGTGGATATGAGCGTTTGGTGCTTCAGGTTGGAAGAGGTTCAGTTCTTCCAGCTGCTGACAGCTGTCCACACATCAGACTGGAGGCTTTTCGATTCAAAAACTCAATAGCAGAGGACATCAGTCAGGCCGATCTTGTCATCAGCCACGCAGGTAGGGCGATCAGGTGTCCTACACAGCTAATGCACTCCCGTCCCACACATGGTGACAGTTTATTTCATTTTTATTATCTCTAGTTGAAAATAAGAGTAAACAATTAGCTGGAAAAGAGATTTTTATATCTATGGATACATCTCTACAGAAACCCAAAGCTTTTGAAATTGGTTTAAATGGCTGTTGGAATTAAAAAGGTGAGATTCTTGCATAAAAGGAACTTCAGCTTCCATTTAAATTTATAAGAAACACATTCAAAAAACTTGCAGAGCCTCACTGTTGGTTGGTTGAGAGCTGCATGTAAATATCAATGCCCCTCGTGTCACAGCAGGAGTAAATGGAGGAAAGAAGATCTGCAAATCTTGAGCCTCACTCCAGCATTTCTTGAATGACTCACAGGATGAGCCAGTGTTGTGTCGACACATAACTATTGTTGCTAGCGGCCTGTCACAAAAACACATTTGTTCTAATTTCTTTAGTTCTAATTGAAAACTTGACATACCTCGACATGGTGTGCACTGTGTCCTTAAAAAAGTTTGAGTAAATGGCAAAGACCTGAGAGATGCACCTGGTCCATCTACTGTTCACTGAAGCCTCATTAGAAACGGTGTGGACGGGTGGCTGTTAGGAAGACATTTATAAGGAGGGGAAATGGAGAGAAAAGGCTGAGGTGGAACAAATTACTGAAGAACTGGACTGAAAATCAGTGGCAACAGCTTTTATGGAGTGATGAATCTAATTATGTATGCATATTTCATAAATCGCTTCATATATCATGGTTTTAAATAAGAAGACAGTTTGTTTTTTTTAAATAAAAATATCACACCAACATATAAGTATGCAGCCAGTATCCTGCATGACTCCACTCCAGCCAAATGAAGGTTAATCCACCAACCATTGCAGCTCTGATATGGATGTGGGCCCCGTGTGTTTAATGAACACAAGGAAAGCATGCGATAATTTTTAAGTGTTAAAAGACCTTCCCGGAAAACATAAGTCAAAGCAAAAGAAATGTTTCATCAGTGTACAAACACAAGACTGATGATTAATGGTGCAGCTGTACGAGGGCCTCCGAGTGGAGTTGGAGTTACAAACAGGAGGATATTCATAACAAAGCAGTTTTCAGACAGAGCTAAACGCTTTTAAAATATGACTGAAGACCAGG
>NW_005187409.1:4277397-4291776 GCF_000239375.1 Pundamilia nyererei | reverse complement strand
GCTAAACGCTTTTAAAATATGACTGAAGACCAGGCCTTTTGCCTCTAGAGGCACTTGAAGCTGCAAATGACTGTTTCCTTTACAAGTTACTACTGTGTATCTGTTGTGTAAATAGATCTGTAAAGTGTCAGAATGGCTGTAAAAGGCTGGTAGGGATGGGGATTGATAAGAAATTAGCGATTCAGATTCCATTGTCAATATCAGTTATTCATTAGATTCCTTATTGATTCTCATTGGCTCAGTTTTGAGAGTCACCACCATTGCTAAGCAGCAATAAAGAAATTACTTTCATGCAAAGTCGTTACTCATAAAGTAATTATTACACATATTACACTTACTAACATTTCCAAGGAATTAGACGACTTGGAACTGGTTTTCTACAAGAACCAGTTGGGATGGGATGGGAACTGGGAGATTTTTTTTTTTTTTTCTCATTTCCACATTTTTACTCCTGACCCAGTGTCTAAAACTGACAAACATCCCGAGCTTACTGTCACACAAAACAAGAGCAGAAAACTGCAGCTGGAGCCATCAGTGTTGACAAATGGTTGTCTGGTTTAAATATAGTAAATTCTTCTTTTAATCGGCTGAGTTTGCTCTTAGTCTTGAGCCACTGCTGTGTCTTTTTACTTGGTCCTGTTTTCCTCTCCCAGTAGACCCATTTACACAGAAGACATTTGACATGTCAGAGAAGGAAAAGCACAGGTGCAATTAATAACTCTCATGATGGCTGTTTTCCGTCTGGATGAGTCAGGTCTGTGGTTTGTTAATGTACTGTTGGCTCTCTAGAGAGGCCTCCTGGGATATTTAATGGGCCATTATTAATGTTATTTGTATTAATTATAAACAGGTGGTTAATTTAGAGAACTAAGAAGAAAATGTCAAATAAACTGTAGAGAAGACCGAAGTAAGGATTTAAAAATATGGTAATAATAAAAGTGCCGCTACAGTACAGTGTAAGAGTGACAAACAAAAACATTAAAGTGAACCTATTATGTTCATTTCCAGCTCCCTATTTTTCTACTTGGGCTCTATTAAAGTATATTTGTATGAGTCACAGTTAAAAATGACTCTCGTTTATCTTACTGTGCAACTCCTGAGTTTGTCCTCTGCCTGAAACGAGCTTTTTTTCTTTTTTCTTTTTAACCCTTTAAGCCATCTGTCTTCTGACTTGGCTGCCTGTCATAACCAGAAAGTTTAAACAGCGTGTAGGCGGGGCTTCAGTGCACGAGGTGGTCAAATTAGAGACATCTAATTTCAGTGATGTCTCAAAGCAAAAACGGGAGAAAAAACTGCCTGAAGCGGTTTGTTACAGCTCACAGAGATACCTTGTACATTTCCTAACCTCATTATGGGGTGGATCAGGAGGTAGAGTAGGTCAGCCACTAATCGGAAGGTTGGTGGTTCGATTCCTTTTTGCTCCGATTGCGTTTTTAGACTCATAACATCAAGATAAACACATTGGAAAGATTTCTGAGGTCCTGTTGAGACATAATTTGTCTAGAAACTCTTAATATTCTTAGATTTTTGTCATTTACATAATAGCCACCTTCATTAATTCAGCCAACAATAAACAGGCCACAGCATGCTCGTGTGATGGATTGCCAGTTGCAAGATTACAATGAAGTTGCTATAAAACTTTCCAACAAAATGTTGTTTTTTTTCTCCTTTAACTTGGGTTCTAGTTACAAATAATCCTGGGAATACAAACAGTGCAGCTGCCCAATAAAGACAACTGCAGATCCACCAAATGTGCTGCAGCGGGTTTCATAAGCAGAATCGTCTTTCTGCTCTGTGTTGTTGAAGAAATGGCTCAAAGGCATGTTTTCCATAGCTGTGATGGTATTTTAGTATACAGTGGGTTTACCAACCAGGAGAGTGGGTTGGTAAAGTGAGCTACTGACAAGCATACTGTTTATATAGAAGCACAAGAGGATGGGAGAGGGCAACAATCAGTGGGGTGTATAGTTTGTATATAGTTGTAAAACATCAAGGGTCAGGTAGACAATGAGTGAGTGTTGTGACAGGATCATGACTAAGACATAAACGGGTAAAACAGAGGGGTGATCAGGAAGTCACACTCCAGGGAATAGAAAACTTCCTACATGGACAGTTTGCTACTGTTTACTACTCCGTAGTAGCATCGACACAGTGAGACTGTCTTGACAATCTTCAACAGCATTGACCTGCACAGAGCTGATGAGAAGCGCAGGAAGTGAGATACAGGAATGCAGCAGAGAATCCAGTTAGGTTTCAGACCCTCTGCAGAGTAAAATCTCAGCGGAGAATGAAACAGATACTTATTAGCGGTGTGACGTCACACAGATACACACCCGGTGTATTCCCTGGGTAAGAATCTCAGTGTTGTTCTTCCTCCTCAGGGGCAGGAAGCTGTCTGGAGGCTCTCGGTGCAGGCAAATCTCTGCTGGTCGTAGTCAATGACAAACTGATGGACAACCACCAGCTGGAGTTGGCCAGACAGCTGCACATAGACTCCCACCTGTTGTACTGCACGTGCAGGTATGTGCTCCTACACAGAACCCACATGCAGCTGATTCATGTGAGAATTATCAGTCAGATTGAAGTAACAGCTGTTTGTCTCTGGATGAAATGTTTCAGCACCCTGACAGAAACTCTAAGGACCATGGACCTCTCAGTCCTGCAGCCCTTCCCGCCTGGACAGCCAAAGAAATTTGCAGACTTTATGGACAAAGCTCTCGGCATTAAGTGAAAAGTCTATATCTGCATGATGTCGTGTTATGTACCTGTACGATACACAGATGACACTATGATGTGTTATATTTTTGTATGCAATAATGATACACATCTAAAAACAACTCAATACAACCCTGCTGTATATTTTTAATTATTTTGTATGTTCTAGATTTGTCTTCTAAAGACGTTTTATATGAATGCATCGAATTTTAAGGTGCTCATTTCAAGTGTTTGGTGTCAAGGAAAAATTGAGGAAAGAGAAAAGAGTGAAGCTCTCTGACCTAGTTACATTTCTTTATTGTGTTGACATGTCCTATTTAGATGTCTCTGTGGAGCATCCAGGTGGATGCTGGGGCGGTGGATGGGTTAAAACTGCAAGCTGTGATGGAGGGTAATGACATATCAGAGGGAGAAATGGGGGAATCTGCAGCTTTAATAGACTGCCAGATTGTAGGTAGGTGTGTGTGTGAGAGAGTGAGAGATGCAATCCAGCTTGGGGTGCCTGCCTGAACTAGCTCACAGGCTATGCTTCATTTGTAGCTATTTTTAGAACTGCTGTTAAATTTCTTGGGGGAAAAAGACTCACGTGCACTGGATATGATGAATGATTTCAAGTTAAGTGAGCGTCTTTCTCTGGAAAGAATAACAGACATACTGAGAAACAATTAAAATACATTTAAAAGGTGCTGGAAGCCTGTTTGAACTTTAGAAATGATTTGGACGTTACAGAAAGCCGAACGGGGTGAGGGTTGTAAATCATGTAGTGTTTGGTTCATTGCATCGTGTAGATTTTTCTGTAAATTTAAACATCTCTTAGACTAAGTGAAAATAATGTTTACAAGATTGCTTATTTATGAAGTAAACACGATCTGCAGTTTATCTGTTTTATTGTGGTGTTTGTTAGTATTTATTGCCATGTTTGATTTATTTAAAGTCCACTGTGACTTTTTGAACGCATGTGTCATAGTCTTGAGAGACTGCTTGACTGAGGCCTAACTCTGGCTGCAGGCCTGTGATTGTGCATTTTTCCACCTCATTTATTTCTGTGTCCGCTGCCCTCCCACGACTCTGACTCGGAACAAGCTTTAGGACTTTGAAAGTCCACAAACTCCAGAACAACCTGAATAACTGTGCATGGATTTCTCAATGTAAATGATTTCTACTTCAAACAAAAGGCTGCTCTGGTTGTTCTCATGTTTGCCACAAGGGTGAGATGATGTTTAAATTTGTAGCCATGTGGGGGAATTGCTGCAGGGAGTTTTTGCAAAACAGTAGAGGAGAAGTGGTATTTTAAAATAGCTTAGCTTGGATAAGAGCCACCACCATCTGCTTCAGTGATCAGTCCAAGAGGTGCTTTAATAAATCATAGCATCAGAGAAGAGGTATACACTATATGTATCTTCGATGCTTTGAAATGAGAGGCTTTTGTTTTAATACATATTATATGTTTTCTGTTTTTGAGCCAGTGTAACACTTTAAATGCACTTTTATAGAGTCTGTGCATCAGAGGTGGAGTCAGTGGAGGACCTCAAGCCTACCAAACATAGAACTGAAGCTATATCCAGTCTTTCTTTTTTCTTTCTTTCTCTTTTTTTTTTATTACATCCAGTTTCTGGTGCTTCTGCCAGTCCTGATTGCAGTCTGAGCTGGCCACCACCTCCAGCTCTTCCAGAGGGAACTGAGGCATTCCCAAGCCAGCAAAGAAATGCCATCTCTCCAGCTGTACCCTGCGGTCTCCTCCAGGAAGAAGTTTTTTGGGGTTTTGTTTTTATTTGTTTTACAGAACCATTTCTCTATGCCCCGAAATATCTGATTTAACAAAAAAAAAGGAAAAAGTGCTGATTCATCTTTGAAAAAAACCTAACCTCAAGGTAAGTGGGGAGTGGGGTGATGCTAATTTAACTGTGCAGATCTTAAAGGGAGATTAGTCATATAAACCAGTTTTATAGCAAATAATCTGTAAAAACGGTCACTGTCGATGATCTTTTTAAAAAAGTACACTGTTTACATTATGTGTTAAGAGATAGTGATCCCCTTCCTGTTCTCTACACACTGCGAATCATGTACAGATTATTACCACACTCTCAGTATGTGAGCAGAAAATACAGATCACTTGGTAGGTAGGTAAACTCTGAAAACTAGCATAAAGTTAAATGCATTGCTTAACATAAAGTAGGACCCATTTATAGTGTAATTAGCCTATGAGCTGGTTAACAATTAAAAAAAAAAAAATAAACAAAAAAGCAAACTTAAATATGTGAGTCTTCATGGTGTGGTTCTACATGGCAGCCAAGTCTGCAGAAGCAAATATGAGTGAAAATATCACAATTTAGACGATTTGGCCTTCAGTGAATTGCTACACAGGGAAGAAGGGTTACATCAGTTTCTGTGCTGCGTCACTGCAAGTAATGACCATCCCTACAAGGGTGATCTGGCTCCTGTATTTCACGCAATATCTTTGAAATAGAGGAAAAGTGTGAATACTGGTCATGCACTGCTGAGTCTTCATTTCTTCATCGAGACAATGGTTTGCTAAACAGGAAATGATTGGTGAGAGGCAGCACGTCGCAGATTTGGCTCTTCAGCCTCTTGACAGCGTTTAAAGTCACAACAGGAAGTATTTCAGTCCACTGTGACCACAGACGCTGGAGAGCAACAACTGATAAGCTGCTAATGTTTCACCAAGTCGCATATTAAACCTGTTCATGTCCGAATGATTGTCATTTATTGTTAACTTCCCATATTTCCACAAGTATAGATGGCTTTTAAATCAGTTTCAGTTTCAGATTTTCGTATAGGAGGAGTGAACCCGAACACGGCAGATTTTCTTCTCAGGAAAGTCCCTGGTCGTTGTTTCTAGACGAATTTCAGTGGAAGCGCAGGACTTGCTCTGAAAGGAACTCGGGTTATAGTTTAGCTTTTTTTTTTTTCACCAATCAAGTGTGTCACAGCTGCTTCTGAGGAAGGTGCTAAAGGAAGTATATTCATAGAATCGAATTCTATAAACCAGGTGGCTCTTATATCCTCATCAGCTTAATTAAATAAATAATTGCTTTGATGTGACAAATGAAAAGAAATATAAATGATGGGATGACACCACATAATGACACAGCGAACTTCATATAGGCAAGTACTCAAAACACATTAGTGACAGGCTATATTTGGTGTTACAACCCGAAATCAGATCTAACTGAATAGAAGCCACAAGGCACAACATGCAATCTGAGTAATTACTTGAATTTAAAGCTGCTTTCCATACATAGATACACTTATGCCAAATTCATTAGGTACACCTTAAACCTCTTATTAATGCAGATTTCTAATGATCCAATCACAGGGAATCTTCTTGGTCCGTTTAGTCATGTAGTCATGATCAAGACAACCTGCTGAAGTTCAAACTATCAGAATGAGAAAGAAAGGTGATATAGGCGACTTTGAATGTGGCATGAGCGTAAGGGTGTTCTGAGTATTTCACAGACTGCTGCTCTGCTAGGATTATTTCTCACACAGCCATCTGTAGGTTTTACCAAGAATGGTCTGAAAAGAGAAAATATCCAGTGGATGGCAGTTCTCTGGGTGAAAATGCCTTGCTGATGTCAGAGAAGAGTGGCCACATTGCTTCAAGATCATAAGAATGCACATGCACAAGAAAGCTCTGAATGTATTTCAAGCCTTGAAGCAGATGGACCACAGCAGCAGAAGACCACACTGGGTACTGGCCAGTAGAAGATCCTGCTGTGGTTTTTAGATGATGGGGTCAAAATTTGTTGTAAATGACACAAAAAAATGGATTCCTCCTTCCTCATATTAGCAACTCAGGCTAGTGGTGATGTTATAATGGCGTCGGAGATATTTTTTGGCACTATTTGGGCTCTGAGTACCGACTGAGCATCGTCTAAATCCCACAGCCTTCTTGAATATCATTTCTTTATGATCACAGTGTGCCCATCTTCTGATGGCTGCTTCCTGGAGGATAACGCACCATATCAGAAAGCTCAAATTTTCTCAAACGGGCTTCTTGAAAGTGACAATTCAAGAATGTGACAATTTCACTCAAATGGCCTTCATAGTCCCATCACGGATGTACAGCTGAAAGGACTTTGTGATGCTATTGTGTCAATATGGACCAACATCTCTCAGGAATGTCTCCAGCTCCTTGTTGAATCTGTGCAATGAAGAATTAAGCCAGTTCTAAATGCAAAAGGATGCCCAACCCAGTTCTAGGAAGATGTACCTAATAGAGTGGCCAGTATGTACACTTGGGCTCTTCTGTATTTTAATTTCCCCGTCAAATGTTATTTAAATCTATTACTATTCTTAACCTTCAAGTCACTGATACCACACACATATATTTAGAAGTACCTGGCTAACAGTTTTTGATTGAATCATGGGTAACAGGCTCACAGCACCAAAAGGTACTCCTGCCTGTGCCCCAAGGCAGATACTTTATGGCCCAAGTGATGATGAAAACAGCTCAGGTTAACTTCTTTTCTCTTTTTTTTTTAAGCAATTGAAACCTACAATTAATTATACTGGAGCATTTTAGAATATCTGTCATAGATACAATAAACAGTGTAGGCATGATAAACGCAAATAGAGCCATATAATGTGGGTCATTATGAACCCACTGGGTCATTTCACTCATCGAATAGCTTCATTATGTGAGGGTTAATGTCTGACTGAAAAACCTCCTCAGTCTAAATGACCTCTCAGGCGTTTTACTTTTTTTCTTTCTTTATTTAATTCAGCTCCAGTTTGGACTGCTTCTGTCTGGCACACAATTAGATTCACATGATGTTTGTGCAAACTGCGGATTAATCTAATAGAGATGAACTGACTAAAGTTAGTAAAGCTGTTGTGTGGTAATGTTTGATGAGTCATGGCTGTGGCAACAATGCCTTCATGTTGCTTAATGGCCCTGTATACTCCCCCACACTCTCTTAAAACTGGTGTGCCACGAATTCCAGTTTTCAGATTTAAAGAAAATCTAGTTATTCAGCAAATTTGTTTTACAAACACATCAACTCATAGCAAGGAAATATGTGGTTATAAGCAATCTTTTGCATATTTATATGGTTTCTTTTCTTGTGTTTTGTGCACTCTTTTATATGTTTACAAGTTGGAAATTGGGAAATATTACTTTAATGTTACTAAATTCTTAATAGAAATGAAGTGCTTGTAATGTTAGTGAAAGTTATGACTCCTGCACGCAGAAAGCAACTGGATTTGAAGTATAGCAGTAAGCTCTCTGATACACAAATGGCTCATTCTGAGTGGACTGAATACATCCATACAAAAAGTAACAGCTGGGTCAACGCTGAGGGTCAGTCAAACAGCTCTGAATGCAGTAGTCAGTTGTGGATATCACATGGCAAGAGGAACTTGAATCAGTGCTGGTTGTGTGCTACATCAGATCATTCCTTTTAACTGATTCACTGTGCGACAGCGAGATGATTGAGATTTTACCGTCTCCTCTGCAAAGTTTTGCGTGACTTACAGACTTGTTGGAGATAAGCCACATTTTATGAAGCTCAGCTGTTTAATCGGATGTGTGGTTTTATTTCAACTTCCCCTTGTGGCTTTGAAAAGTCAGTAATTGATCCATCCGTCTTAATTGCACTGGCTCTGTTGCTTCAGCTTTAGTGGAATTATCCAGTTTGGTAATGTTGCCATACCAGTTGGTTAATGGCTGGACACAGTACACTGTGGAATATTACGTGTCTGTGTAGCTGCTAAGCATCTTGTGCCAGTATTCCTACCCAGACACCACATCCTTCCATGAAGATTTTACACAAGATTTTTGAATTATGTAAAATGAGTGCGTTAGCTGTAATGGTGTTGCTACGATCAAATTTTGAAATTTGATTGTTTCATTTAATTGTGTTGCTGTGCCAATGCAGCCATAGGGGGAAATTACAGGGGTAAAAGGGAGATTCCCTTTTTCTGGAAAAAGGTCCCCCTCAGTGGAACTCTGTGAATACAACTATTTATCAAAAACAATCAAGTTAAAGTTTTCGAAACTGGTAGTTCAGTCCACTGCCATCATTTGTGTGAGACACTGTTCTTTATTACCATTCGAAATAATAAAGCATTTTTAGAGATGGAGAAGCATAAAGGACGGATGAGGCCACTGTGACAGCACCCATCGGTCCTGGTAGAGGGCCAATATGGTTGTGTGTTGGTTCGATGATGGGCTTTGCAAACTGTTGTCTCCCCTGCTGTAGCTGTTTACTCCCTCCAGGGTTCAGGGCCAAAAATGTGTGATCCGTGGGCTTCTCTTTGTTTGTGTTTGTGTTTTTGTTGTTGTTGGTCATTTTGCTTAGCTGCTGCCCTGGAGAAGTGAAACTAAGTGTTAGAAATAATGAAACCTGCCCCCTGGGCCACACTGCCTGTGCTTTTCATTCTGCCCAACGCACAGCATTACCACTGTCAGGCTATGCACAGCAGTTTTTTGGGACTACACGCAAGGACATCTGCATAGGTTGCATGCCCGAAATCTTTCAGTATGTGTGGCTAGAGACATGAAATCCTCTTTATGAAGGCTCAAGCTGAGCAATTATGCTGTCGGCATCGTGGAGATTTGAGACCAGATGTGACGAAGCAAGGGTGGATTTGACTGTAACTGACAAACCTTTAGTCTGTGAGCATGTTCTGAATAATCCTCCTTTTTAACTCATTCACTGCCAGCCATTGGCAGTGAATGAGTTAAACCCATTGACTCATTCACTGCAATTGACGGCTATAGACGTCAATGGCAGTGAATGAGTTAATAATGATCATAATTTACAACATTAAATTCACAATTTATTCAGTGTGACGTGAAGCAACAGAGCCCATAAAGATGTGGGGCAGTTAAAACAGACAAACAGCCAAAAATCTTTTTGGATCCACAGAAGTCGCCCTTGCAGATGTCAGGCATTTCACCCTGAAACCCTGAAGCTACGTCCATCTTTTATATTGCCTATGTCTAACCAGAATGCATTAAGTCACAGTTAAATCTTCTGCTTTATTGTAGCAGCTTATTGTTACAAGACAGCAATGTCTCCTCATGCAGCGTCTTCTGAGGTCTATCCAGGATTACTCAATGAATTATCAGATGATTTAGTAGGGTATTTTTTCCCCTGATATAATCTCCTGATTTCATATACACCCTCACATACACTGATTCTTTCTCCCCCTATTTAAATCCTGTAAATCCCCGTGGTTAGCTTGAGGTTGAGGTTGGAGCTCTGCACAAGCTAGTCAGTCTCTTTCCCTAAACCAAAACTAGGAGCCTCATTTCTTTATGGAAGTATAAATCACATGTGGTCTAAAATAACATTGTATATTGTGCCATTAACTGAGAAGACTGATTATCAGACATGATGATCAGTCCTTGTGATTAGTCACAAGGAAAATTACTGGTGTCTCTAAAGGAGGAATGGTGAGAAAACCAGAAAACCTGTGTTGAAAACTTGGATGGAGTGTTTTTTTCGCAGTCTTTTAGCAGCCTTTGCAGTCTTAATGAAAATGCCTGTTAATGTCAGTAAACAGGAAATCAAGAGCAAGGCATGAACAGCCCCTGCTTGAAAAACAAAACAAAACATGAGGCCAGGGTGTCTTTATATCTCTGCATATACAATGCAAGCCTAAAATCAACTCACCTCCTAATCTCTAACCTGAAAGCAGACTAACTGAATAACTTTCACATGCAAAAGCTGGAAATGCTCCTTTTTTAAACTCCAGGTATCAGATTAATATCATATCAGATTTATATCAAAACTACCAAGACAAGGGTGTATTTATAGCCGATGCCTTAGAGCAAACTACAACTAACTACGTTGTGGGTGTCATGCTAAGAGCTTCTTTTGTCTAACAATAAATATATAAGAGAAGAACTGATGATAAATCAGATGACAGAGGACTTTTCCCAAACATAGGAACCTGTGGTAGACTACTACACGGACAACAACTACATCACTTAACCTGACCTAAACATACCTACTACACAGACTTGGGATTATTTTGTATGTTTGTTAACTTCTGCTTTAAAATCAGTGTAGTTTCAGTTTCCTGGATGACATTGCTCATTTATTTTCACTTTTGTTGTTAAAAAAATGTTTTATTTCACCTTAGTTCATTTCAAAGGTTCACACTATAGATTCGATAGTTCCCCCCCAAACTACCGTCTACTGTTAATTTGATTTGAATTTACTAAAATGTTTTTTTTGCTTGTTTTCTCACAGTTGCTTGAGTTTTTAGTTTAAATTTAGTTAACCATCATAACCTCAGCCAGTGTGGGCAGGGGCTGTCTACACCAAGCAAAATGTCAAAAGTGGGAACCTGCCTACCCACAGTCATTTTCAGTGATATACCAAGAAGTGCTGTTACAGTACAAAATACTGTTTTAAAGGTGAAGATTTATTAATAAGACTGTAAATGTGTCTTTTGTGGGCTGGAAAATAAAAGTATTTCTCATCTGTTTTTCTACCATAAACACACTATTTTGAACAGGTATAGCTACCTTTATAAACAATGCCAAGATAAAAAATATATTTTACTTTACCCAAAAGAAGTTGAAAAGAACCTATCCTGACCTTCTTGCTGTACAAACCTTCACAGCAGGAAGGTCCTGGGTTTAAAACCACTGGGCAGGTAGGGACTTTTTCCCTGTGACTGGGTTCCCTCTGGATACTCCAGCTTCCTCCCAGTCCTAAAACATGCATGGGGTTAGGTTAATTGGTGATGCTGAAGTGGCTGTAGGTGTAAATGGTAGTGTGTTAGCCCTGTGATGGGCTGGTGTACCCTGCCTCACACACCATGACAGCTGTGGTATGTTCAAACCCCACCATGACCCTGAAATGGATAAACAGCTAAGAAAGAAAAGTAATAACTTTTGTAAAATTCCACAATCAGGAACCACGTACAGGCTTTGTTGATGGGTCTAAACAATATAGCACCTCCTAATATAACGTAAAAATAAGACATAAAGCCATTCTCCTTATTGAATCTTTTTCTTCTTCTTGCGACTGCTCTACTTCTGTCACAAATCATGCCTGACACTCTTCTCTACCCTCTCTGCACTCTCAACTTCACCTCTCTTGTGCCCCATCTGTTGCTTTGGATGGTTGACTCCAGGTATTTAAACTCGTCCGCCTTCACTACCTCTGCTCTTTCTAGCTTCAGTGTTAAACCTGTCTCCCTCTCATACACACGTGTCATTTCTTGCTTCTACTGAGTTTCATTCCTCTTCTATCCAGAGCATACCTCTTCCACCTCTTCTCTACTCTCACTACAGATCACGAAGTCATCTGCAGACATCAGAGTCCACAGAGACTCCATTCTGGCCTCATTTGTCCACCATCACTGCAAACAATTAGGGCCTCAATGGTGATCCATGATGTAATCCCACCCTCACCTTGAAGCCATCTGTCACTCCAGCTGCACACCTCACCACTGTCTTGCTGTCGTTATACATACCCTGCACCACCCTCACGTGCTTCTCTGCCCCTCCACTCTTGGTATTGATCATACCCTTTCTCTAGACCCACAAAGACACAGTCCAGCTCCTGAGCTCCTCTACACTTCTCCATCAAAAATCTCAAAACAAACATCACATCTGTATGTGCCCTCTTGGCATCGCTAATCCCAGTGTCTCTTTTCTAAACCTAACTTTAACACCTTTCCCCACAGCTTCATGGCTTAAGTGTTGCTACAACTCTGCACATCACCCTTGTTCTTTAAAAATTGGCACCAGCACACTTCTCCTTTCCTCATTCTTCAAGATTGCGTTAACAAATCTGGTTAAAAAGTCCCTCTCCCCTAGACATCTCCACACTTCTACAGGCATTCAGTTGCATTTCTACTCTTCATCATCTTCATAGCTACCTTCACTTCCTCCTCACTAATCCTCTGAAATGGATAAGCAGTTAAGACAAAGAATTAGGATGCATCTAATTTCCACCCTGGCATTATTACATATAATCGTGTTTAGTATAGTGCTTTGTTTGTTCTCTTGTTTGCTTTTTCTTCTCCTTGTTTGTCTCTTTTTCTTTCATCTGTGGACTTTTTTGCAGTTCTGTTTATGATGTTGATGAAAATAAAGTTGGGGGAGGGGAACCTGTGCGTTCTTTAAGTCTTTAGTGGCAGCTAAAATAACACGGAGTGCTCCTTCCTAGTAACTTTCCCGTCCCAGGGTAAGTTAGTAGTCCAGCCCCGCGGTCTGCCCGGCCTGTTTTCGCCTCTCTCTGCTCGGTTGTTTGCAGATGTTCATTAGCATTTGGAGCTCCGCCCCCCTGCGCTCTGATTGGACGCACTGTTACTGGAGCTGTCAGCTCAGCTGCAGGAAGGTTTTCGTCTCAGTCCGGTCTGCAGCTACAGACTGACTGAAGCCAGCAGCGGCTCTCTGCCTTTGTTAGCTAGCTGGTAAAGCACCAAGAAAGGACGTAGCCGCATCCATGAAATAGCACACTTTTTTGGAAAATGATCTTCTGTACGAATAAAATGGAGTACCCCCTGAGAACCCAGTGCCAGCGAGTCCAGAAACAGGTAGGTTATAAGGTTAGCTGAATTTCGACAGAGAAGGGGGAGGGGGGTAAGTTTTAGGACAATTGAAGCTAATAGCGGCTAACTCAGTAGCGTTCATTCATTTGCCTAAGGGATCATTTATATCAAAGAAAACATCTCCTTTTTTGGCAGCTCTTGAATTCACTCTCAATGCTTTTTAAAGCTTAAAACGAGGTGATAGACGACGGCTAGCTTGCATTTAACTGTTTTTCAAAGTTTTTAACGAACGGTTGGCTAACATTAGCGACCAAAAAAAAGGGAAAAAAAACAGTCGCAGCAAACTTACGTTGTAGCTCGCTAACGCTTAACAGTTCACAAAGAAAACTAGTTTGACTTAGATGACATTTTGACGGCGGAGAAGTGGGGTTTTAGTGGTTGAATATGGGGGTTAGGACCGCACTGAGCTCGGTTTCCATCTCCAGCCGTTAAAGCGTCACGTAAAGCTTGCAGCGCTTTCTCGCTGTTTTAACGCTTAATTTTGACCGATAAAAGCTACAAATTTACCTGTTTCTCTTTTTGGGTTTTTTTTCTGTAAATAAAACCAGGCCCGAACACATTACCCTAACCGCACAAACTGCGAGATGACGGCTCTGCCTTTGTTCTGCCACAGGAGGGAGAAGATTTAAACGCTTCCTTTTAATATTTGTGTTAAATTTGGCTTCGCTTTTGCGGATTATTAATGTGTCCGTGGACTAAGAGCCCGATAAGACGGTGCAGTGTGAGGAGAAAGCTGCAGGTGACGATGACATCATCTGAAGGTTTGGGGAGAGAAGTGGCTGTGAAGTAATGCAGCACCATATATTTACTCCTAAATAACACACAAGCACGGGTTTTGCAGGACACATTCAGCGTGTAGACATACCTAATCCTCAAGGATTGACGGGCATTGTGCGGGTTTTGTCGCTTGCGGTGCCTCTAAATGTTGGCAACTTTTTTTTTTTATTGTGCTGTTTTTTGCTGGCTTCAACTGGACTGCCAATCAAAGTTGTTTTTCTCCTCTGCCGGTGTTTTTCCACTTCACAACAAAAGGGGGGCGCTGTCCCAAGTTGTAGCCCGAAAGAGACGTATTTGCTGCAGATTAGAGGTCCAGAAATGGAACAAAACAAGCAGGAATGTGAG